>NC_084725.1:5713651-6084217 GCF_033807575.1 Cydia pomonella | reverse complement strand
TAACCGATGGCTGAAGGGGACGAAAGGTTCTAAACTAACGGCTAGAATACTGAAAGATGTAGCTTAAATAGGTACCCCAACATGATGTTGGATCCTTTGGATAAGGGCGTCGATCGTCTGTCGTGGAGTTACATGGGGAGTTCATTTCCCAGCAGATGTTGACAATAGTAATGATGGTGATGATAATGCTGATTTTCTCTGCCCGTCTATATCGCCCTCATGCCCCTCATAATATAATTAATTTAGTCTGTAGAGCACGGCTAGAATACAATGATGGAAAATGAAACGTATTAATAGGCTCACATTCACTCACTTGCCATAAGACGTATAAACACAATCGCTAGCAATTTCCTATTTATAATGCCGGAGCCATGCCAAAAAAAGTTATAAATTTAATTAAAAATACCGTATACTTGATTTTTCCGGGTGTCGCCGTCAACGGATAATCTACTGGAGGACATCATCGTCATCATTTTTTATTTTATTTCAGACAACCGCCAAAACGACCTGGTCCGCATTGTGTTCTTCGCGTTCGACCGCCTAGAGGAGATCCTGCCGCCCACCTTCGGCGTCAAGACTGCGCCTTACAGTAGCTTCCTCTCCGATGCGTCTGCTTCGACGGCCACCAGTATGAACTCTGAACGGGAAAAGAGGAATGTTACTAGGGTATTGAACTCTAAGGTAAATGGATTAGATATTTGGCTGTATTTCCTTGCTCATCAAGAAATTAAAAAAAAAACAGCATTTTCACACGCATTTTAATTTTACATATAGGATACAAAACCAATAGATCTTCAGAAGATTTCCGCTCCCTCTTTGCATTCCAATGCTGTGATTTGATGTGCTCTTATGAGTGGTACTTATAATTTTACTTTCAATCAGGTATATAGATTATTACATTCATCATCATTCTGCTTATTATGTACAACACACCTCTAGAACTTTTCTTATGGATAGCAGAAAAGTAAGGCCAGTCTCAATCTGACCATTTATTTAATTAAGAAACTTTAAAAATGTTTACATAAATCAATCTAAATACATAGACAAATTTTGCGGAAGCTTGTAATTTTTATTACTCGTATTTACCACACGCAGTGTTATATTCTCCTTGGTTGGGCACTGACTTCAGTTAACATAATTTTACCTTCTTCTACAGGTGATATCAGCCAGTCTTGGCAACGGACGTCACATCCAACTTTCTCAGATGGTGCGGCTAACTATGAAACATCTGAAGACTGAAAACGTTACAAACCCCGCCTGCGTTTTCTGGGACTACACTTTGCAGTAAGTTATGTCTGCACTTTAAAATACATGATAAAAATTTTCGTTATTGACGAAATCATGCACTTCAATTATCTGTTTTCCACTAACTATAATATGACCTCAAGAATTATAAATCTGCTACAAACTGATATCTTCCTTTTTTTGTATTATTCAAGCTTATCCATAGGTGTTCTTACAGGATTTTCAACTCGAGAAACTATTACAATTATAACATAGAACTGTGAAGGTGTTTCCTACCTCAATCCTATTTATTTCCATTAGAATGATCATGGACAAAGAACGCCCGAGACTTCGAGGAAAACCCTCGCTAGACTTAGCGCCCAAATTACTGCAACTGTGTATTTACTACGCGTGGCCATATAATGGCAAGGAACAGGAAACCTATGAAGGAACCTGGTCTAACAAGAAGAGAAGGTGAAAATGCTCAGTAATGAAGAAAAAGAAATGCATGATGATGCAGATCATCAAGGATATTGCTACCAAACAGTTATTTAAGCAATAGTCTACAACTAAAATAACCAAAACTTTTCCTTCCAGTGGCTGGTCCCCCGAAGGCTGCCAAGTAGAATGGACAAACACGACCCACACCGGCTGCGCCTGCTCGCATCTCACCAACTTCGCCATCCTCATGGATGTCCACGGTGTTTCCATCGGAGCCAAACACGAGATGGCCTTGAGACTTCTTACGTTCATTGGTTGTGCTATCTCTGCTGTGGCTTTGCTGGCTGCTATTATTGTGTTTCAGTGCTTCAGAAATATGAAGGTGAGTCACGAAATTATATCATATTTATATTTTCTCAAGAGCTTTTGCCGGGGCTCTAAATTCTCTAAAAGATCATCAGAATACAAAAGCTGAATCTCAAAAAGACTACTGATGGTTGGGTCACTATCACTTCACAATGACAATTATACATATTATTCCTTGGAATTGAGGAGATGGGAAAAACATTAATTGCTTAACTTTATTTAATAATAGATTATCATGACTCCAATCTATTTTCTCTAGTTTGCTTGATTGTTTGATGGTGCAGAACGACCCAATATCCTGCAGTGGATTTCAAATTTATCAGCACCACAAAATGGCCGTTATCAACTTCCTATTTTCTTTCTTCACAGTCTGACCGAGTGCTAATCCACAAGAACCTCTGCGCTTGTCTTCTCATTGCGGAAGTTGTCTTCATGTGCGGGATCGACCAGACGCAGGACCGAGTGTTATGTGGTATCATAGCTGGTTTACTGCACTACTTCTTCCTCGCTGCCTTCGCCTGGATGTTTCTAGAAGGTAAGAACCACTTTGCTGAAGTTTCCATGTGCGATATCGACCAGACGCAAGGAGTGTTATGCCTTCATTCGTGTTATGCGGCATCAAAGTTGCTTTACTCGTAGTAGGATAGTCCTACTTAAAGTTGACAGCATGTAATGATAATGAAAGATGGGAGGCCTAGGTGAATGACATGAATTTTATTTGTCTTACCTCTTAAGATTAGTAGGTAGTTTCATCAGAGGGGCTGATCCTTTCGGGCATTCTCAGGTCCGTTCGGCTCAGCATTGCTACGAGCAATTATTAGAATTGGCACAACTTGACGTCCTTTTGCGTGCACAACTATTGATAAGACAATGACTTGAATTTTGACAACCCTAAATACCCGAAATAGATAGTGCCATACATTACAAAGGGACAACATGATTCATCCCGTAATCGCTGTCAAACTTCAGTTTCGTAGGAAGTTTCTTTTCCGTACGTTCGTACGGTGGTACTATGACTTATTCTGTGGTTTTACCTTCTTGCATAATTATTTTTCAAAGTCCTCCCGTATTGAGGAAGATAATGACAAAATTTTCTTATTTTTAGTGTAATGTTACATTCTGAAACTCGAGAGTTTAGTTGTCTTAGCTTTGTTCAGAATCAGAAGGTTTTCCTTCTAATTTTACTCCGAAGCTAACATAGGTAAACTTTACCTTCCAGGGTTCCACCTGTACGCCATGCTAGTGGAAGTGTTCGAGCCGGAGCGGCCGCGCGCGCGCTGGTACATGGCGGGCGCGTACCTGGCGCCTGCTCTCGTGGTGCTGGCGTCTGCCGCCGCCTTCCCGCCGGCTACGGCACGCCGCAGCACTGCTGGCTGTCCACTGATAGACTCTTCGTCATGAGCTTTGTTGGCCCAGTGGCTTTAGTACTTACGGTGAGTTTCTTGTCCAGTCTTTGAACATACGCAGTCTAGCAGCTCGATCTTTTAAATATTTGTTGGTGTTATTTTGTTACACCATGAAGATTGCTTACGCTCATTGGTGCATGCGAAATGAAGTGAAAGCCTTGCGTGAGACGCGCGCCAATCATCAAGACCATCCTGCAGGTCGTGTCAAAACCAGTTGAAACCAATAAAAATCGTTAAATTAGAATCGGCCTCTAAGGTCTAAGACATATTTTGTTCGTCAACTTATATTAGAGTAGACTTATTTTTATCACAAATCTACCACCAGTTCTTGAACTAAACTTTTGTCTCTGGAAGATGTGACGTAAGAAAGACCATGGTAAGTATTGAGACGTTTCATAAAATGTCGTCTAAGTATAGCAATTTTATTTTAAGAGCCCTTAATCCTTGGAGCGTTCTCCGATTTCACGAAATAACGCTCGATAGATGGCGTTGGCGCTCGGTACGCGAGCGCCGGCAACGCGACGCGCGTTTCAATGCAGACTAGAATAATCTTGATAGTTTTCAATATAATTTCAAGCAACATTAATTTTAGTGTCATATGATATCATATACACAGTAGTTTTTTTTATTTATGTACACTACTACTAAGTGTACAGACTACAGAGTGTACTATAACCCTTGCTCTTTATTCTGTCTCTTTCACACCAATGGAAAATGAAGAAGTTACTAAATGACTGCAGGTATAAATAAAGTATATTAGTGCGATAGAGAGACAGATAGTGTTTCGTTGTCGTATCGTAAACGATTGGCATGTTGGCCACACACTTGCTTAGTGCCTAGCCAAAATACCAATCGTTTGCGTATATTAGTGCGATAGAGAGAGAGTAGTGTTTCGTTGTCGTATCGTAAACGATTGGCATGTTGGCTACGCACCCATGATACCTAGCCAAGAAGCCAATCGATTGCGCATATTAGTGCGATAGAGAGACAGATAGTGTTTCCTTGTCGTATCGTAAACGTTTGGCATGTTGGCTACGCACCCATGCTGCCCAGCCAAGATGCCAATCGTTTGTGCATATTAGTACGAGAGAGAGACAGATAGTGTTTCGAACACGATGGAATTATAATGAGTAGATTAGGAGTTCTGGCGACCAACTCCTGACTCCATCATGAGACCCTGGGCCTCATCTAGATCGATGGTGTTCATCAGGGCAAATCTATTGAGCCCAAACACGATGGAGTTATGATGAGTAGATTAGGAGTTCTGGTAACCAGCTCCTGACTCCATCATGAGACCCTGGACCTCATCTAGATTGATGGTGCTCGTCAGGGCAACTCTATTGAACCCAAACACGATGGAGTTATGATGAGTAGATTAGGAGTTCTGGTGACCAGCTCCTGACTCCATCATGAGACCCTGGACCTCATCTAGATTGAAGGTGCTCGTCAGGGCAACTCTATTGAGCCCAAACACGATGGAGTTATGATGAGTAGAGTAGGAGTTCTGGTGACCAACTCCTGACTCCATCATGAGACCCTGGACCTCATCTAGATCGATGGTGCTCATCAGGGCAAATCTTTTGAGCCCAAACACGTTGGAATTATAATGAGTAGATTAGGAGTTCTAGTGACCAACTCCTGACTCCATCATGAGACCCTGGACTTTATCTAGATTGATGATGCTCGTCAGGGCAAATCTATTGAGCCCGAACACGATGAGGTTATGATGAGTAGTTTAGGAGTTCTGGTGACCAACTCCTGACTCCATCATGAGACCCTGGGCCTCATCTAGATCGATGGTGTTCATCAGGGCAAATCTATTGAGCCCAAACACGATGGAGTTATGATGAGTAGATTAGGAGTTCTGGTGACCAGCTCCTGACTCCATCATGAGACCCTGGACCTCATCTAGATTGATGGTGCTCATCAGGGCAACTCTGTTGAGCCCAAACACGATGGAATTATAATGAGTAGATTAGGAGTTCTAGTGACCAACTCCTGACTCCATCATGAGACCCTGGACCTCATCTAGATCGATGGTGTTCGTCAGGGCAAATCTTTTGAGCCCAAACATGATGGGATTATAATTAGTAGATTAGGAGTTCTGGTGACCAACTCCTGACTACATCATGAGAACTTGGACTTCATCCGGGTCAAAAATAATAATGCAAACCCTAACGTAATTTCAAGTGAAAATGCGTTTTTCAGAAAATCGCAGCCAAATAACACTAGACCTTACTCATAGTGTTGTGTTCCTGCCGGTGAGTAAGGTTGCCAGAGCTCAACGAGGGGCGGGAGGGGGTTAGGGTCGGCAACGCGCATGTAACTCCTCTGGAGTTGCAGGCGTACATATGCGGGCCGTATGCTTGTTTGCCACCGACTTAGTATTAAAAAAAAAGTAACCCTGTAAATCCATCAATAAGCGAGTCTGTTAGGCATACTGTAAAAAATGAACTTTTATTAAGATTTTCTAATCGCAGTATATAGCACTTCTCGGAACTCCGTAGCTGATTACGATCGCAACGAATGCCTGACAATCGAGCACAGGTCCGTCCTCTAAGCGCGCTCCGCGCGGACTGAGAGCGGGGCGTCGCTGCTGCGTGATTTATACGTGTTTTAAAAAAATATAAATTTACGGCAATGTAGGTCCCATAGTTACGATTTTTTTTTCTATAGGTTAACATAAAGTTACAGTTTGCTATAATATTATTTTTAAAGCAAAATATGCGTACAATTTGCGGAAATAAAATATTTAAAAACCCTGTTTTCGCCAAAAAAATGAAGAAAACTCGGAAGGTATTTTATCAGTTTTTTCAAATGAATCTTCGATTGTTAATCATTCCAGCCCCTCGTACGAGATATGTTGAATCAAATTGTAGTCATTCATGTACCAAATGATTCTTGTTTATAGCAAAATTGAGAACCGAAACGCCACATCTCACTGCAAAATTTGGAAAAGACTCCCAAAAAACCTCATTAAAAAAGAGGTTTAAAAGAGAAAATGAAAATTTGAACTGTTGGAGCCCCTAGTTTAGGAAACGATTATTTAAGTACGTTATCAGTTTTTGAATAAATACTAATAGTTACGTCGTAATCTTGAATGAAAAAGGAAGCATTTTACAAAATACGCTCGTCTGTAGGAATAAGGACTCTTAAACCAATCAACAAGAAATCTACTCATGTGTTTCTGGAACACATACTATTAATACCACAAAATCCTTTTCTGCGTTTTCTCACTGTCAAGCTATAACTCATATTAATATTCAAGCGGCCCACGGTCCCAATACTAGTCACATTACCTCCAATTAAATTTAAATCATAACAAAACGGGACAGACTTGCTCTTGTTTTGTTTTGTTCAATTTTAAAACAAAACATAACTGTATTTTCTAATAGCATTGATTCAAATTCGACTGCCAATATTTCCTGTATGTTGGCCCGCTTGAAATCTCTAGTGCCCTGATCAAAATTGATGATTATAAACAAATACTAATATTGTTGTTTAAATGTTTTTAGGCCAACTGGATATGCTTGAGCATGGTGATTTACATGATGTGCCATCATTCCACCGTCTCCATTAAGGCGAAAGAAAACTCCAAGCTGTACAAGATCAGGTAAATATACTTCTAAATCAAATAAGTAAATGTTTTACATGTAAGTCAATGCGGCCAATTCCGTCTGCGGGAAATTCTGTCACGAGCGCATTTGTCTTTAATTTTTCAACCGTAGGAAATGGAGTCCATCTGTTTATTACTGCTGAAACTAAAAGCAATGACAGGTGCTTAGTACGAAATTTCTCGCAGCCGGATCTGGCCGCATTGACTATTTCCGCTTGTATGTCATATGTATATTTTATTGGATAGTAGTCGGTGTAAACAAGTAACTTATCCGTATAATTTTGTGTTTTTAGGCGCTATAGGTAAGTCAGAATTGTGCCGAAAACAAAAGCATTTTGCCTCATTGCCAGATGCTACATAAAAACTAACCAAGATTGAGTTATGTTTGCACTGTCAATAAATTCATTCCTCTAATACTAGACTTAAGTACGCCTTTGAGTATGACTGCTGCTACTATGAGTTATCTGTACTATATTAGTTTTCTTTATCCATCTTCTACCAACTTCTATATTTCACAGCTTCTTTCAAATAACCTCCAATTCAAAATCACTCATTTATTCTTGTTGTTTTTCATACTTTCATCAAACCTTCAGATTATAACGAAGCTTCCTTTCGTTCCAGGGTATGGCTGAACAGCTCCCTAGTCCTGGCCTTCCTGCTGGGACTGACTTGGACCTTCGGGCTCCTGTACCTGAACGAGCAGACAGTGGGCGTGGCCTACGCGTTCACGATCCTCAACTCGCTGCAGGGGCTGTTCATCTTCATCTTCCATTGTTTGCAGAATGAGATTGTAAGTATATTGCTTTCCTTTGTGATATGAATTATTGTGGACCTAGGTTTTATATTTGAAGGAGCAGATTATCGTGGTCTTAGTTTACGATACTAAAATCGCTACTGGGGCTATTTATTTTCAACTTCTTCTGCTTGCAGAACGACTAAATATATTGTTGCCTTAGTGACATGGACTATTGTTTACCTACCTTTAGAACTTGTATTTGAAAGCTGACTTGGATCTTTAGGCTCTTGTACCTGAACGAACAGATGGTGGGCGTTTCCTACGGGTTCAAGAACTTGTTGCAAGGATGGTATATTTTCATCTTTTATTGTCATCTTTTATTGCGTTTTTAAGTGACATGGATTGTGGTGGACTTTGGGGGTGACTTATACATTCACGATCTTGAACTCGCGGCAGGGTCTGTTCATCTTCATCTTTTACTGCCGCAGGTTGAGAACTCAAGTATATTGTTGTCTTCTTTAGTGGCATGAACTATTATGGACCTTTGGGGTCTTGTACCTGAACGAGTAGATTTAAAGCTGGTATTCTTGAATGATTAATTGTATTATATCGTATTTTGTTATTAGATGTGTTGTGGGAGGGTTTTTTAAGATAAATGTTTGCTAGTGGAATAGGATCGTTATTTTAATTTGAGCTGGATATCGAAGCCTTTTGTGATTGAAGCAGTAGTTATAGAAAGGAAAATAGGTCACCTTAAAAAGTATTCACGTAAATTATCATTTTTTATTATTTTCTTCGAGTCATAGGATTCTATAGGGATGTGATATTGAGTCGGCGGAGAGATTTAAAATTCGAATTGAATTTTGAAACTTCGTTTTTGCTAATACATACATTCGAAACCGCTAGAGTCCGGGATATGTTTAGATTAGATTTGTTTATTTGACGTTTAGCGACCTGGAACATATTGCAGTTCCAGAAGGAGTGCGCGCGGCTGGGCCGGCGGCACCGCTGGCTGGCGTGCTGCGCCGCGCTGGCGCCCGCGCCGCCGCCCGCCGCCTCCAGCGGCCACGTCGACACGCGCCAGGGCAGCGTCAAGAGCCGCCGCTACCACCAGAGCGCCGCCGCGGACACCGACGATGCCGTGGACCCGAGGGACGTTACGGTAAGGACCCACTTGTATTTTTAAAAGGAAAACGAGTTGCAAGCGGATTCTGAAAGCGAGGAAATAAAAACTAATTTTATGTTTGAATGTTTACTTAGGCACAAACGGTACATGTTTCTTAAAGTTGCTGTCTGTACAAATTCATAAACCGGTACAACTGTATCGGCCCCTGCCCCTTCTTAGTTGCTCATTTAACCCTTTACCAGGCCAAGGGATATATTCACCCACATCTTATATCGGTTACCGTAGTCAGGTTTTAACTCCAAACCACCTACAAAATATTTTGTCAATCCCTGAAAATATTATTTTATGATCTTCATTCACAACACGCTTCTAAATTGCGTAATATATCTTTGGCAGCCGTTTAAATTCACTTGAACGCTAATTTCAGTAAACTACGGAGAAATTCGAACACTTTTCATAATTTCTATGAAACAGAAGTACATAGGTCGAACAATTTTTTGATATTTTGTAGATTTTGAGTGTTGAAAGCTAATGTAATCGGAAACATTGCTAAATATTCATGCATTATTGTGTATGACCAGAATTAGGATGTGGGTTGACATTATCCCATGGCCTTATTAGAGTTTAACTGTGTGGGAGCTATATTTCCAATGGCCCGGTAAATTGTCTTGTCATGTCATAAAAACTCACGTAAGTAAGTGATTTTTTTTCAGTGATTGATATAATGTTTCGTAGGAGATTTGGAGTTAAACCTTGACTATTATAACCGATATAAGATGTGGGTGGAATATATCCCTTGGCCTGATCAAGAATATAATAAGACAAAATCTAGTATGACAGTTCATTACTTAGACAGGCGATGGGATAACCTTAACCCACATTTTTATTTCTGGTTTAAAGGAAGATCTCCGACGTTCATAAATACATTTTTTACAAGGCGTTCAATACGGTTGCAACAGCATATAAAGTACGTATTAAGACACGCTGGTTCTTCGGGGCCTGGTAAAGGGTTAAGGAAAAGAAAATACGGGATTCCCTAGAAGTAATTAAAAGTTTGGTTGTATTTATAGTATGTGATCCCATCGAACGTTGTTAAAATACTTACGAGTATGTACCAAAAATATATAAAAGACTAAACTAGGCAGTCATGAATAGCTTTTGATGAAATATCAAAAAGATCTGTCAATATATAAAGTTTATACGAATAACTAACATATCAGACATAAACAAAACACCTACACAGATTTTTATGTTTCATTTTATCAATATTATTCATAATACGATCGCGTGTTATAAATAAACGGACCGGAAATTAATTAAACATGACTTTTTTTGTCAAAATGGCAAAAATAAGTAATATTTCATCTGGACTCATTGAATCACTCTACAGTTTAAAAGAAAACAATTATTATTTTTAAGTTTAATATGAATAGCCTCCTTAAGCCCAAGGTCCAAGCTACTCGTATATTACTTATCCAGTTCGACGAAAATTAAATCATATTAAATTTTCGAACAAAAAAAAACAACTCTATTTCTTTGACTGTAGGTTCAAATTTCAGTAACAAATTCAGAATTTTACATTTGTATGGCTGGGCTGCAGGAGGATAGGATAATGCTATTTATACAGAAAGTTCTAATCTCTTAATACTGACTTAAAATTATTAATTAATATACTGTGATTTCTACTGACCTTTGCTTACATTTTTAATTACCTATTTATTCCGTACAAATGGTATTTTCCTGTATAATTTCAAATGAATGCATGCATTTTTTACGGTAAAGTATAACCTGGAAACTTATTATTAAAAGAAACTCAATACCATCCTATATATGCAACAAAAGTAACTAAAACGGGTAATCATAAGTAAAATAGCCAAATAAATAGGTACTGTACCATGTTTAAGTATATTTTTACAGCGTTACATAATACACAAAACTGCACATACTCTAACTATTATAAGTATAAGTAGGTATATACCATACTACATACATCGTATACAACACATTTAAATTGGCAGCAAAAGAAAAACAGCTATACTTGTCCTAATTTAGTTTGATAACCAACTGAAAGTCTTAACGTTTCTAACAGAGCTCAGCCAGCACATCAGTCTCAGCGTCGACAACCAACAACCTAGTTATCAACAACCTAAAACGTTGTCGTCAACAACAACAACCACAACAACAACACGTTATCAACAACGCCGCCGTTGCCTCCCTCGCCGCTGCCGCGGCCGCCCATAGCTACCACTCCCATAGAAATAGAAGGAATTCCAATGAAAACCAGAATTTTGGTCCTTTCTATCCAATTTTGGACCTACCCTAAACGCCACAGGAGCTAATTTCGCACATAACATACCTGAAAGAGAATCAGCTCCAATGTCACATCTAAGAAATCCAATAAACACAGGCAGCGGCAGATTTCAAGGCTATCGGCAAACCGTCCAGCAAGCAGGTGTGTACGCATAGAATAAGAGATAGGATTTATTCCAATTTAAAACCACCAAACACCACTTTGGCTTGTTGTGACTAATTTTGGTTCAGCTCAATGTTTTGTGTATATTGGTTAACCTTTATGTTGACGTGTAACTAACGTGTGAAAAGGTAAGTCTTTTTTTTATTTTTTGTAGAACTAAATACTTTAACGCTTTAGACGACTACTAACTCAACTAAACTTTTCTTCTTAGTTATAAGTTAACCTTTCTTTGTGTGTGGTGGTTCCTAAAAAGTATCAAGTTATTTATACTAACAAAGCTTTCACTAGTATAATCTTGATACATTTAGTAATGGAATTCCATTATTTTCAATTGAAAATCCTATCTCTCAATATGCGTATGCATATGTTCGCTTAATACTCTCGTACAATATCTAATTATTTTAGATCCAGACAAATCAAACACTTCGACATGCTTTTACTTAAGTATTTTTAATATAAGGACTTTACGTTTAATATATTATCTTTCAAAGGTTTTTATGATTTAAGATATTATTAGTATGTTTCTATCTATGTATATTTAATTATGTATTGAATATGTGGACTTTTTTTCAACATAAAATTGATACAGGAGGTGCCAATGGTCCGAAACAACTCGGGAATCCTTTCTCAGGATAAATACTGACTCACTCTACAAATGCGGCACAACGGAACTCATTCGAGTCGATTAATTTATAAAAATAAAATCTCCTTAAATTATGTTAAAATCGGTCCACCTACACCTATATCCCATGAAACAGAGCTACAACCTCCAACCGGAGTCAGCGAGATGGACCGTGCGGCCCACGGCGCCCATATACGCGCCGAGCGCCGCGCCGCTAAACATCCCGCACTCGGCCTCCCACTCGCAAAGCATCGCCTCCATGCATAGCTACCGGCACGTGGAGCCGAACGATTACCAGAACCTTCGGTCGCGTTCGCCATCTTGTTTTTCGAACAAGATGGCCGCGTCCGTCGGGAACGGAATGGCAGAACGGGAGCATGTGGAAGGTGAGGGGAGGGTGTAGCACTTTTAGAGTGATTTGTGTTTGGTAAGGTCTTGGTCCTGTAGATACATAAAGAGTAACGCTAGTTTCCAATTTTCCTTGGCTTGGATATTCAATAACAATAAGAAAATATTATTGAGGTTGGTTAGATAAATGATAGAATCGTTTATTTCGTGATTTTTTCATTGTACCCTCTGCCGTCATTGCTAATTAAATTTTCTATTTTTTTTCAAACCTCTGTCTCTTTCATTGGCTTACTTCCACATTATCGTGACATTTGACATTGGTAACGTGGTTGGCTGTTAAGGACGCACTTTATTACCCAGAACAAACAAATGCATTTTCATAGTTAAATATTTATTAATATGAAATGGTGTAAGTTTTAATGCTGATTCAAACTTTATTTTTAAATTGTACATGTGATTTTTCGTGAAGTAGGTACAAAATTATTTGATTTGGTGGAATTTAATTTGCAATGAGGTTTAAGTAAAAGTTAAACTTCTGTAAACACCCTTCTTCTTGACTACAAATGGTTTTTTATTACATAGGTACTGGAGAGAACAAAAATGCAATTGAATAGGTCTTTTGTGTTTCTGAAATCTTGGTAGTACGTAGTTTGTAGTTTCTATATCTTTAATTTTCAATCCCTAATATTCCCATAAGTTTTATTTTCAATTCGTCCATTTCCTGTATAATGAATTGATCAATCAAAAATTTCTGAAGGCGAAAAGGTAAGTTTATACTTTTGTTTCGAAACGATTCTGTCCAAAGATTTAGAGTTTTCTCTTGGACAATCAACAAGTATGTAGTATGTATTGCCTCCCGATTCATCATATATCTTTAATTTGTTACGTTTGCTACTATTCTTCTTTCTTTCGACACTATTCAAAAATAGGACTGCAAGAAATAAGGATGCGTTACTATAATATACGTTGATAAAATATTGTTCAACATAGACTTTGTTTACCCAATTAATCCCTGGGTAACACATCGTCATTATTTATTTTTTAGCATAAACTTTATCCGCGTTATTTCCAGGTATCAAGACCAAGACCTTACCCTGGGTCGTGCATGCACTAACCTAGGCATCGAGTGGCATTGCATGTTTCACCCTGTACATACACCCCCCTCAGTAACCCCCCCATCACTGCATAATCGCACAATACCCTAAATCTCCTCGATCACAAATTGCAGAGACTTCATGGAGTTATAATGGCTAAAACTTCAACAGTATTAACCGATATACACCCGGATTGTTTTACTTACCCCGACTTACTGGGAAACTCACTGTTAGGTACTCCATCATTCTCATTAAAATGAGAATGATGGAGTAACAGTGAGTTTAGAGAGTAGAGAGTAGCAGAAGACCCAGAAGACCTGACCAAGATAGCAATCGTATATCGGCAAAAGTCGAGTATTGTGTTTAGGTAGGTAACGTGGCTTGCTGAGTTGCCTAAGTAAGGTACGAGATTGAAAAGATTGATTATATCACTATTGTATGTATAGAATACTTTTTCTACGAGTCATCTAAAATAATGTTTTTTTATTATTATAAAACCTAAATAATTAATTAAAATTGGTTAATATCTCAATAGACAAAAATGTCATACAAAGACATAGACGCGGGACTATTGTCGCCTGTTTAGTCTTTTCTATGGGAGCGCAGCGGCACGTGATTGGTCAATTTTTAGGGTTCCGTACCCAAAGGGTAAAACGGGACCCTATTACTAAGATTCCGCTGTCCGTCCGTCCGTCCGTCTGTCACCAAGCTGTATCTCACGAACCCGTGATACAGTTTTCACAGATGACGTATTTCTGTTGCCGCTATAACAACAAATACTAAAAAGTTACGGAACCCCTCGGTGGGGCGAGTCCGACTCGCACGGTTTTTTTTAATACTTGACTACAGCGTATCAAAATGAATATTATAGTTGAGTTGGGAGCCCATGCATGAACAGTACGCAATTATAGATTGGTATACGAAATCTTAATTCAACCAGTACAGTCGACGAGTAGAAAAAGTATCAGGATTACAAAAGGATTTTGCTTGTTATGTTATACATTATTTAACTTTCGATTGGCGTTTTCTATCAATTATTGTCAACTGGGCCCTTTGTAAACTCAAGGAGTTCAGGAAACTAGTCCTGGGTATAAAGATAAAAAGAAAAGATTAACATAAAAATAAAAATAAAAGCTAAAAAAACTTAAGGAAGCTAGGTTTAAAGATTTTCCCCACAGTATTCAACGCAACAGAAGTGTTAATAAATTTAAAATACATATTTGCTGTTTTTAACGAAAGTACACTGAAACGTGTGGTAATTATGATTGAAATAATGGGTTTTATTGTAAATGTGGACACCTTATCTAATAATACTATTAAAAATCTGCATTCGTTTAGAGAAACTTATTTTTGCAGTATCAGTAAAACCCAATCATACATAATAAGTTTTAATTTGAAAGTCTTTTAATTTTGAAAAATAAAGTCAATCTACTGGTTGCTAAACCGGGACCCTTGCTTCAGTAGAATGCAACCGGGGAGTAATAATATTGGTTGGGTTTTTTTTGATGTTTAAATAATGTAATATTAGTAGAAATAGGTCATTTACAGTTTATAAACCCTGTAGCGTTTAGTATAATTACCAATACCTATTGGCAATATTCTTTATTCCAAAAACTCATAATTTGATTCTTAGCAATGACATTGTATATATTATAAGCGCTAAAAATTAAGATACTATTAGACAGTAGTATTGAATATATCTCGCAATAAATCACAAAGTTTGTTTTTTCACATCCTTCTAACTTTCCTTTGTGTTTATAATTTCAAAGTTCAAAGTTCAAAGTTTTTTATTGTATGTAAGAATCAGGTTACATTGTAATTTATTATCATAGGATATCATAGACCATATACACATTTCATTGAGCTGTTTAGAGAATTTATTAATTACATTTCTAGTTGTAAGTTACTTTTATACAATACATTTATTACTATCTTAAAATAATGTAAGTTGCAATACTTGCAACTTTCATTTGTTTAATCATTTCATTTGTAATATAATGTTCTTTGTTCGTTAATTGCACTTATGGAAAACTAAAATCGCGTATTTAAAACTATCACATCATACCAAAACATTATTTATTCCACAGAACACTTCTTCTAAGCACTATCCAAGCGGCACGTCGACGCTGCCGCACCACGACCCGCTGCCGCACCAGCCGGGCGCCCTGCACGCGCCCCACGACGACTGCGAACGCCGCCGCGCGCGCGCCGCCCTCCCCCGCGCCACCAGGCCGACGCCGGCCCGCTGCACCACCAGGGCTACAACACCACCCGGAGCTACAACCACGACTTCAGGAACCCGCACGTCTACATGTCCCAGCACTCCCCCGGCAGCCAGGAGATGATCTTCCGCAAGCATTACAAAGACGAGAACAGACGCAAGCACCACCACCATCACGGCAGCCAGAATATCAACCATACCTATTCAGAAATAGCCTCCCAACAGGGAAGAATATACAGACGCGGCTCGGAGCAAGAGTTCCGCGTCATCCAAGACGATCCAGTGTATGAAGAAATCGAAAGGAACGAGACTCTAATGTCGGATATGTCCGATGATAATTCCGGCCCGGACAACTGCAGACAAAATCCGGGCCACCACGGGTCTTCGAGCTCCAAGTTCTACGGGGACCACCGGCCTTTGATCTCATACAGCCCGGGAGAAAGGCATCACCATGACCCGGAGCATTATGCGAAGTATGGCAAATGGGATACAATAGAGCGAGCTTACGATCCGAGACACGCCTATGAGAGCGGAAGGCTGATGCACCCGGCGTACCACCAGCCTCAAGAAAATAATATGAGGGCTCTGGCAGCGGTCCTTAATGGAGAAAACAATGTTGTCTGCCATTTAGAGCCACACAATTCCTACGACGTTTACCAACCGCAGGCAGGCAATCCGAGGACTGTCTCCCAACCGAGTTTCTAAGGACTAAGTTGAAATAAAGCCCAGTGATCGAACGAAAAGATTGGAACTGACTGTGTCAATCTCGGACGTATGTTTCAGTGTTAGTGATAGACTCTTGAGTGAGTGTACAGATATAGCTGGTGATTTTTTCTATGGACGTAGTATAGAGAAAGATCTAGCGCATAAATAGCGTTTATGTAGGAACTTGCCATAATGCGGACTTTAAAATAACATATATTTATAGACGGTTAGATTGTAAACGTAACTTTAAATCACTTTTTCCACTGTGATTCCTATTTCAAGATAACGGCTCAAGTTCAGTGTTACGACCATATTTTTCTTTGTATGGCGGATTTAAATAGCAATTTTGTATATACGACTCTTAGCGTTAGTGCTAGGCTCTTAGTACTTCCAGTGTGTCCTTAATATTTCTATCTGTCGACTTTCCTTTACGAATCATGGCATTTCATTGAGTACGTTTGCGAGATTTATGTAGGTACGAAAATCTGTGATGTTTCCTTTTTTTACGCTTTAGATTAGGGCTCGCTGTCTCGAATAATATGTAAAATTCACTGCCATAACTTATTATTACTATGGTTTAACTTATTTTTGTGACATATAATTTTAATAATAAAGTTATCCTCTGGCAGATATATTTGTACGTATTGCAGCTTTGTATGTTTTATTTTTCGAAATATTTCAAACAATCCATCCAACCTATTATAGACTGACACCACCTCGATGTTGTGCACTTTTCTGTACATTAGAACTTAGTGTTATAATACTTAAAAATAACAATAAAATATATTATTTCTACATAAGTAGATTTAATTTTAATGCCATGAATGAAATTGTTAATTTTTACCGTAAAACTAAAGGTTAAGGAATTGTTTCATAGAATTGATACAAGTACAATAATATAACTAACTGTACCCTTGATTTCTTGTATATTTTGGATCGATTAAGCAATATATTAGACTGAAGTATTTAATAAATATTTGGCCATTTTTTACTACTGTATAACAACGTAATTATTGTAATTGTAACATTTATATCATTTTAGCGAGGCCAAAATTTATGAAATACTTTTTTGGAAAATACGAAAGAGTGGGGTGTATTATTTTTTGTATTGGTTATATACTAGTCCACCTTCACCACTCTTAGATACACGACTTGTACATTTCGTCATGTGTATTTCTGTTATATTTTTTGTTTTGATTGTATTTTAATAACGTTGACGAGTATATTAATGTAAAGTAGGAAAACAAAAATGTGTAAATAATTTAAAGTTTATATAATAAAGAGTGGTTGTTCTCAGAGGATATCCACAAGGGAAATTATATGATTGTTTCTGTTTTTCTATGTGACCTTTTCTATATTTATACCTGCACACTTAAAGGCACCACGCCACAATTTGTACGAATAGGGGCCAGTTATTATTTTGTTGCATTTTTTTTTTTCGTTTTTAATTTGGCTGGATTAATAAGCTCCTCATTCTTGGTGGAATAGATATGAAATCAACTTTGTATGGGGTCCAAAACCAACAGAGTTGAGAGTTAAGTCATTATATAAGTATTTTTGCCGACTACATTTCATTCTATGGGCATCAAGCGGAATTCCGTAACCGAACTGAGATTTTGATTTTTAGGATGAATGGTTTACCTAACCACTCATCATCCTTATTACCTCGACCATAAGGTTCCCATTAGAAATATCGGCTGAATAAGTAAATGAATGAAGCAACAACAGATGTTGCGAATTGTTGCATGGGCGAGCGAAGAGGCGGGTTTAACCAATCGAAAGAACCAGTATAGGCGCGCTTCCCGATTATGCTGTTCGTAGACGCTCATGTTACCCTGGATGTTTCCATACTTCACCCGCGCTCGCGCGACGATAATTTTATAAGTAACCACATGTAGTGGGCCAATCGGACGGAACAACAGCCTCGCAGCTTGCATTCTGCAATGGAATTCGATTTTGCGTCCATATAACGAAATCAAGTACATAAAGAGATCTATTAAATGAGATATCCCTCAGCTGTGTTGATTTTTGGACCATTTTGAAGCAGTTTTTTCAAATGTTGAACAGGTCAATATCGTTTATAACAAAGCTCTTTAGTCGGCAAAATAAGGTCGAAATATGAAATAAAAGATGCCATATTTGATAGACATATATTTCCATATAAAAAACAGTTTACACCCACAAAATAATACGAATTGTAAAACATGAGTCACAAAATTTATTTAATTAATAATAAAACACGAAAATGTTAGTATTCTGTTTAACTCAAGATACACCAAACTTATACAAATGACCTTATTTATTACTATATATATTTTTAAACATTACAATTTTTCCACATCCAAAAGTAAGGAGATCTATAAAAGGCACAAAATGCAACTAAATGCCCTTAAAATGAGATCTATTTTTTGAAAATTCTACATTCATCATTTTTTCTTAATCTTACTTTAGATCACGCCAAAATAATACAATTTAAGGGTAGGTACTGATATATAATTTGATAATTGTAATAAACACCTAGATGATTAAGCACCACCCGCTATAAAATTTTAGACAAGAAAGTACAATCATTTTAAAAACATGATTAGAAATATTGTAGTAAGATTAAAAATGTCACAAGAATTCATAAATAAGTAACTTAAATATATCAAATTCATCTTCAAGGGAGTAAAAAGCTTTACTAATTTCAAGTATAGAAAGGCACCATTAATAAACGAATCAAAAGAGGAAGATAGTTTCATACGAAGAAAATTTCGCAAAGTAATGGATAACTTGTATTTTGGAAATATTAAAATATATACTTAGTTATATTTATTATTAAACTGTGACAAATACATGCTTATATTATTTAAGTAGGTAGGTACTAGATTAGAGGCACTGTTTAGTTTATTTTAACCGTCATATATTTGATATAGATTAAAGTATGTCCAAAACAGATCCAAATAATTTCCTAAATAAATCAGCTATTTTCCGGTATTTTTGAAGTGCCATTCCATTTGTGGCTTAAAGTATAAATGCAAGTAGGTACATTGAACGAGCATGCATCTGAATGTCATGCTTATCATCGTTCGTTAAATTCAATTAAGGTTCCTAGCTTAATATTACCGAAGATAAACCTAGAACGTAAGAGGAATATATGACATTTCGAGATAAAAAGTTGCTTAAAGACACTCATGTCATTGCTGCAAAGGTAATAAAAGATAAAGAATTATCGTCTCGACTTAATTACTCGTGTTATCAAGGCAGACGTCGTAATTTTTTTATTGATTTTAATTTATAATTTCATCATAATGAATATGGGTCAAGAATATAGAGTCAGGTTTTTATTTTGGTTAATTAGTCTGACAACTATTAAAGTCGAAACTGATAATAAAGATATCTATTTTTAAACAACTTCCTTAAACGTAGTGTAGTGCAAATTTGAACAAAGAATATAAAGATATTGCAGTAAAAAATCAAGGTACTTAAATCATGTTACAGTTAGTCAACAGTAGCAAGTCAATTTATAAATTATTTACTTGGAAAATACGTTGACGTAGTGATCTTCAAGTCAACGTTATAATAGAATTTAAAGACCCATACGCAAATCTTACGTCTGATGTAAATCCCTAGAAAACTAAAGCTAAATTAAAATAAAAACTAAATATAATGTAAAATTTTGAAGATGATCCAAAAACTAGCATTTCTGAAATCGATAAGGATTTAAATACGAAAATGGATGATGTTGATGTTAAATTAGAACTTATAGTAAGAGCGTCCATTACACTAAGATGTACAAACGTAGAATAAATTTACAATGTCACACGCGCACACAACACAAGGATTCGCAGTCTTCAGCCAAATATCACAAAGGGATAGACTACACTTATGACTCCAAGCGATAGTAAATTAATATCAATAAAATGGTAGGGTAATGAAAATTAATATGAATCAGTAGGTATACAAACATACTACCAAAACCAACAACTCCAACGAAATTATATAATAAAAACTTATAAAACAAAATCCAAAATCGAAATTAATAAGTTGTTCCCAAATTATTTATTTATAATGAACGTAGTAACAATTTTGAGACAAACGAAAGGACTATCACTGGACTGTTCGCTTGGAGTCTTAGACTAGGCAGGCAACTGTCGCTATGAACAGCCACAGCTCTCCACCACCATGCCCGGGATCGTGCCGTAGATGATGTTCAAATCATGATCGAAGTACAGCATGGAGATACTCGACATCCGTCTCGGAGCACAGCAAGGACCTCCACTTCCTTGCGGCGCTGCTAAATGCACTAAATGTGTGTGAGGGTACTTCTGAAGGAAACTGTAAGGACACTCTCCACTGCAGTAGTTCGCGTCGTACTGTTTGGGAGCAATGATCCAGTCCCAACCGAACTCTTCAAAGTTAACTACTAGGGGGTAACGGCAGCATCTCGCCTCTTTGGAGTTTTCGTTGCAATCCATGCCGATATTTCGCCTTATCCTCTTATGTGAATTGTCCTTAAGACTTACTTCTATATATGGCATCTGCAAAAAGACATACATGTCATGGTCACTCGGAATACGATGTAAAGCATAATTTAGGAACCACAATTTTAATTTCGGCACCACAATACTATCTCGAGAGCGCCTGTAACTAAGTAAATATGCTACATTCTAGTTAAACGACATATGGTAGGTACATGATACCACATATGCACATAGCTACATATATCTGCATCCTACTGTTATTATCAATGCAATAAAATTACGAACTACTTTCATATCTTTATTAATTCTCAGAAGTCATTATTTTTACCTCGATATCTAAACCTGTTGTACCTAGTTAATTAACGATGGGATGGACGGGTTACCTACTTATTAATGCAGATTAACAATTTTATCAGTATTTTTTAATCTCAAAACATTCACTAACAAATTTTGGTCTCCTACGCATGACTTAAATACAATATGTTGTGCTCTATTGCCAAGTGGTCGAATATAAATCGTAGTCTCACCTAAACTCTCATTATATTATTTCATAGAATTCATGAAACTTACCAAAGCATTATTTGATTCAGCGCTCGGATGCGGTACAACCAAGCTCATCTTATTCTTCGAGTCTTGTACTCTCACTACTATCTCTAACCCCTGTTCCCGTGGCAACCTAAAAAACTCCGCCACCATACTCGTCACATCTAACTTCAACCATTTCCCCATCTTCAGTTCTTTTCTGGACATCTTCACTGAATTTTCTGGGCCGTATGGTACGGCTGCTTTGTTATTATTGTGATTTTTAGTTACTCTGCTAGGTTGGATGTTTATGGTGAAATGGTCCTCCGTCGTGTCTATGGTGGAGTTGTGTGTCTGCAACTCTTGGACGTGGATGTTGAGGACTGCCGCGTCCACCTCGTTTTCGACCATTTTGTTGGAGAATCTGAAGGTGATGAGCTTCAGACCTTTGAAATGGCCGTGCCGTCTGGTGTCTGTGGAAAAAAATACAGTACAGATATAAGAAGATTACCCGAAGTGTATATTATTGTTTACTTTTCTTATTTTGGTTTAGTGCAAACTATTACGCAGTGCTTTTTCAGTTGGATTACTAGTTTTAAATACATTTACTAATCTAACATTGTCCAAATTTCTAACACCACAAGCAAACACAGACATCCATACACTCATAATTCGTGATATTTCGAGGCCGCCACCTCTAGTACCGGAATTATGAAAACTTTCATTCTCCTCACACACCTTGCGGTTGTCAAAAATTCGTACTAGTTTGGACATTCGCAATTCAGTCATTGTAATATTTACTTCAACGTTTATAAAATTATATTGTTTTTTTATTCACATTAAAACTGCGCTGAAGACGAATTTGGCCCTGCTTAGTTATTTATTTTGTACTTTTATACTTCGAACATAAAACGGAACTTCGAACAGTATTGGCAAAAAAATATTTTAGCTATCTTTCGGTCATTGAAAAACAAATAAGAAAAAAAAATTAAGATCATTTTAGATATTGAAACTGTTTGAGTCGTTGGATCCGATGCCGCGCAGAGTCAGCGATACCTGAAACAAAAATATGATAAATTAATCATGAAATCTTTTATATATAATACTTAATTAGATTTGTTACAATACATTTTAATGTCTCTCGATAATATTCATAAACGATATTTTACGGATTTTTATTGGTCACCCAAATAAAGATAAAGATAATTTATTTTTTAAGTACGCATATTACAATGCGCTTATGAACGTATAATAAAGCTACGCCGGCTCTATCCCTACAACCCTGACCCGAGAAGATTTAAATATTTCCTAAATTGTAGGAGGGTATCCCAATACCCTCCTACAATTGCCCCAACCGGCATGAGACTCGGCGGGACACATCTTGTCAAAACATTACAACTTATAACTAGCATGCATTAAATAAAAATATACTTTTTTAATTAATAATAAAAAAAACACATACAGTCCTACATATACAAGTAAGTAAGTACTTTATTATAGAAATTCTATGGACTAATTGCTAATGCAAGACGTTATCATTGCCAAAGATCCCTGCCCATGATACATTATTACGTTTTCTAGAATCTGTGCGGAAAGAAACAGTCGAAGAATGTATGGGCTTCCTTACATTCCACGACTCTTCTCTTTCCGCACAGACTATCAAGGATTGCCATGTTGATGAAGCTCCCAGAGCATCCGAACTAGGAAAGATTTCAACAACTCAGCAGCTGATTTCGGGAAATTAAAATACCTAAAGCACCGCGCAGGTGTTCTAAAAATAAGAGTTCGTTCATCCAACAGGAAGGTCGAGCACCGTTTAAAATACATTCGCGAAAACCAGCGAATTTAATAAATCGTCAATGTTTATAAGTCTGTCATCGACTGTTTAGCATAAACTGTTTCACCTTGTCTGACTAATTGTTAAGCCATAAATATATCTTAGTCCTAGATTTTCCGAGGAACACGTGTAAACTAGAAAAAGACGAGGAATAGGTATTTGGGATGCCTAGCAACCAACTTGCGGAAATTATTCATCTATCTAGGTCAGGTGATGCCAAATTTTTGACGCAAGCACTACTAGTTTTTGAGCATTTTGCTTCGGTGTACCTTTCAAGAGAGGGGGCATTTTTAACTAGTAACTAACTACTAAGTACATTTATCAAGTAGCTAACTCCTGCCCGCGACTTCGTCCACGTAGATAAAATGATTTCCGAGTTGAACCTGAATGATTCTACTAACAAACTATCTCATTCTACTAACTATTGGTTTAAAAGCGTGATGAGGTAACAGACAGGCAGACAGACGGATTTACTTTCGCATTTACATTACTAGTAGGGATACTAAGGATTGGACTAGATATAATTTAGTTATATTACGTATTAAAATAGACTACGTACTTAATGTAAAACAAATCCCATCAAAAACATTTTCATGTAAAATGTTGCCAAGACGAAACCACTCTTGCACTGTCAAAAAGTTATCAGTACCCCTAGTGTAAATGTTATCGACATCATAACGTGACGAACGCGTTTGCGTTAAGTCTCATTTTGTATAGGATTTTGAGTTTCCAAAACGTCCCGCTTGGCGCGCTCTTTCTAAATCCAATACAAAATGAGACTAAACGCAAACGCGTACGTCACGTTTCAAAATCGAATTTAGTTACACTAGGGGTACTGTACCCCTAGTGTAAATAAATTCGATTTCCAAACGTGACGTACGCGTTTGCGTTTAGTCTCATTTTGTATTGGATTTCGAAAGAGCGCGCCAAGCGGGACGTTTTGGAACCTCAAAATCCTATACAAAATGAAACTTAACGCAAACGCGTTCGTCACGTTATGATTTCGATCAAAGTTACACTAGGGGTACTGATCTCTTGTAGAGTCAAGCTTCTAACTCTAGGTATACCCTAACTTCACAAATTCTACCTCTACCTTAGTAAAAATATATTTCTTGGCCGTTTCCACCTCTCACCAAATCAGCTTCCTAGGACTTCAGGAAGAACCCTAAGGATTTTAACGATCATCAGTAAGCGAGTCAGTGATTGGGTTTTCTAGATATGAACAAAATCTAAAATTTGAGAGATATGCAATTTTTTTTTTATACTTACAGCCACTAGAGTCAGGCCAAGATAAGTTGGCAGCGATTTTGATAGCCTAGCCTGTGCAAGTGTTAAGTAAACGTCATAATTTCATAGAAGTTTACGTTTAAAATAACACTTGCACTGTCTAGGCTGCCAAAATAACTGCCAACTTATATTGGTTTGACTCTATTGACATTATGCCTCGAGAATTTAGTTTATCCAGTAAAACCCAAGTGATGGTTCATGAGGGTTCAAAACAACGACGAAGCGCTTCGCTTTTCTCGGGGGCATAACCGTGCCCTCAGATTAATTGTACACCAATTTGAATTTCGGTGACTAACTCCGTATCCGTTTTTATATATCGTTACTACTTTATTACGTTTGCGTTAAGAATGCAGCAAAATCATGATTGTCCGCCGGCCCAGCTACGCCCCTAACCAATCAAATTGTTCCTAATTAGAAAGCCACGCTCACGGTGACCAATTGATGGTATACCATTGACATATATCATATATCTAAGGACGGGCATCACAGGCACTAAGAATGGTGCTAGTTCAGTGGCATCACTCACGAATTCGAGCCAATCGTCTAACGCAACTAGTTGCGACCAATCGCGTCTGAACTCACCAACCAATCGGTTTGGCTGCACGATTGACTCGATTTGGCTACTTGACAGTGTTTTGTAAATAATGTCAATCGATCTGGATTTTCCTGAGATCAAATATCTATATAGTACTGATGGCATTTAAACAACACAAAGGTCAGAAATGAGAGTTAAACTCTGACGCCTGCACACGATAATTGAAACGCCTTATAATTATTTCTGTCTTAAATGTATGGAAGAAAATTGCTATTTTGACCCTGATATATTGCTTTTATGCATATAGTTGTCATACAATTTATTTTTCAATAAAATGTAAGAAATCGAATGGTACCATATTATGTTTTCTTTTTGAAAGTTAAAAATATATATAATAATGTTTGAGACTTTGGAGCCTTGTATTTTTTTATAACCTCAAAATGAATAAATAAATAAATATTATAGGACATTATTACACAAATTGACTAAGTCCCACAGTAAGCTCAATAAGGCTTGTGTTGAGGGTACTTAGACAACGATATATATAATATATAAATATTGATAAAAACTTAAATACATAGAAAACACCCATGACTCAGGAACAAATATCCATGCTCATCACACGAATAAATGCCCTTACCAGGATTTGAACCCGGGACCATCGGCTTCATAGGCAGGGTCACTACCCACGAGGCCAGACCGGTCGTCACCAAATGAATTTTTAAATTTCACTTTTTTATAACGGATGGCTCATTTTCTATCCATTTAGCTAATTTTGTTATAATATTCAACATGTGTCAAGTACCCAATTCGTGTGCGTGACACCGCTGTACTGGCCCCATTCTTATTGCCCGTAAGGCCCGTCCTTATATATATATGTGAATGAGGTATACTCTAATTAGGAATGATTTAATCGGTTATGAACATCGCTAGGCGGATATTGATGATTTTACTGCATTATTAACGCGAACAAACTAAAAATAATTCCCCAAACTGCTATTTTAAATTGAAACGCAATATGCTTTTACGCGTAATTATTAATGATTAATGTGTTCCTAATATTTATCAAAAAATGCTAATGTGACGTCAAACGTCAAGAATGAAGTATTCATATGTAGTTTAATTGATATGATAATTTCTTAAAATATCATACTGCGGCGACTGAACTTAAAAACGATTGTGCCGTTTAAAAATAGAACCCATTTAACCCAAAGTTTGATAAGGATTAGGTTAAAAGGTTAATGAAATATTTTGTTAGAATTTATCAATTATCATTCTATTACGGCGAAGGCGTTCAAGTACGATAGCTTTTATCTTTCATTCATAATTATTTAACCTTATGAACGCGACGTCAAAAAATTTAATCATTACACTATATCAAAATGAAGTAACCGTTTTGGATATTAACAATATACGCTCCAAGGGTTAATTTTTGAAGAGGGTGTGACATTTGTATGGCAATTTTTATTTCAGGTAAATCAAATTTATAGTCATCGTTTAGGAAGGGAACAAAAAATATACTGTACGAGGCACCACTCTACTTTTTATAGTTAACTAGCAAACGCAAAACGCATTTGTATGGCAATGGTCAACCATTAGTGAGGTGTTTTTGCATGTATCAACATTGTTATGGCAGTATTTATTATTTTTGTGGTATTTGTGAGACCCTGACGACTTTTGTATGGCACCTTTCCGACATTTGTATGGCACTGTGTCGATATTTGTGTGCCACATTCGACATGTGTATAGTCGAAGTAGCCGTACAAATGTCGACAAAAATGTTTTTTGGCCATCTTTCGTACATTTTGAACCCGATTCACGTATTTATTAATCACAATTTTCTTACACCATATTTACAACTGTTATTATAAGGCAACACATTTTTATGTCAAATGTATAGCGATAAATGTTAGCCCATACAAATGTCGTAGTGGCCGCTCCAAAATACGTCGTTTAAAAAATTAACTGTTCTTCGATCAAAAATACCGTCTATGCGTCCACTACCATTGGAGATTCAAGCCCAAGTAATGTACTATGTATCGGTAATTAAATGATCAATAGACCAACCAGATTTAGGGAGGTATCCTTGAGTTATTACAAAAACAGTGCCGCGCGGGACAGCCACAAAAAGGCTGTCCTGATTTAATAACTGGCGCTGTTATTGATCGCTGGGACTCGCCAGTGTTAAAGAGGTGGATTAGGCTCCATGCCCTTACATAACATTATTTTTATTTTTATTTCTATGTTATACACTAACACTAGTTTCCATGTTATTCTTTTTTTGTGTTTTTATGTACATTACTAACAAAATATGGATCCTTGGTCTGAAATAAAGATTATAATAATAATAATAATCAGGAGGCAACAAAGTGCGCGCCTTCAACGCCTGGGTAATGCCCCTACTCACATACTCCTTTGGCATACTAAGGTGGACTCAGACCGAGCTGGACGCCCTGGATCGGAGGGTCCGACTACTGCTCACCACACACCGTATGCTACACCCACGCTCGTCTGTTATGAGATTGTACATCCCACGGAAGTGTGGAGGTCGAGGCTTCCTAAATGCCAAAGATCTCCACAACCGCGAGGTGTGCAATCTCAGGAATTATTTCCTTAACAACGAGTGTGGGATGCATCGTGACGTGGTGGCAGTAGACAGGAACCTCACGCCGCTCTCCTTGGCAAACGAGAACTGGCGCAAACCTGTGGTACTAAGTACTGCGGATCGCAAGGCGGCATGGGAGAGTAAGGTGCTACACGGGCGGTTCTACAAGGCCCTCACGGGACCTGACGTGGACCTGCTCGCGTTGGTGAACTGGTTACGATTCGGGGACCTCTTCGGAGAAACCGAGGGTTTTGCCTGTGCAATTGCGGACGAAGTTATGATGACGAACAACTATCGGAAGTATATCCTGAAGGACGGTACGGTCGACATTTGTCGGGCATGCCGCCGTCCCGGAGAGTCACTCAGGCATATCATTTCCGGTTGTTCTCATCTTGCTAACGGTGAGTACTTGCACAGACATAATCTCGTAGCCAGAATTATTCACCAGCAACTTGCTCTTCTATACCGCCTTGTGGACCGCGAAGTACCGTACTACAAGTACTCACCTGTGCCAGTTCTCGAAAATGGTCGTGCCACGCTCTATTGGGATCGATCTATTATCACTGACAGGACTATTGTAGCCAATAAGCCTGACATCGTGATAATAGATCGATCGCAACGCCGGGCCGTGCTCGTCGATATCACCATCCCCCATGATGAGAATCTCGTGAAAGCCGAGAAGGACAAGTCCAGCAAGTACCTAGACTTGGCTCACGAGATAACCGCCATGTGGGATGTTGATTCGACGATCATTGTCCCAATAGTCGTTTCAGCGAACGGTCTCATAGCGAAGAGTCTCGACCAACACCTTGAGAGACTCTCGCTAGGTGGTTGGATCAAGGGTCAGATGCAGAAGGCGGTGATCTTGGACACGGCGCGGATAGTGCGGCGGTTCCTCTCTCTGCAGCCCTGACCACCGGCAGCTTGGGCCCTGCCCCGCTGCTGGCGGCACACTAGGTTAAGTTTTTTACAATGTGTTTATATGTGTTTTGTATAGTATTTTTTGATGTATTTTTATATTTTACTTTTATATCCATATTGTAAAAAACATAACCTAAGAAGAAAGAGAAATAAAGATAAAAAATAATAATAAATAAATATTTTTTTAGGAATAAGTAGATCGATTCTCTTAATAATTCTCTACCTATAGGTATCAAGTATTTAATTTGCCTACAAACTTATGATATTTTTGCGAGCCATACCGACATGGGACCCGCGAAATAGCGGTAGATTACGTTGTTTCGATTTAAAATTCGGTTTTATCACAAACGATACATAAGGAACATTAGTATATTTTTTATTAGTTTATAACATATATAATGAAAATATACCCATACTGTTCGTTAGATGTAAGTATTTAGAATAATAGCCTTGGGACAGCAAAAAATATCATCAGAAATGTAATTATATCGAATTGAAAAATAGTATCACTCAACATTTTTGATAATGAAAATTTTGTTATAACGGTTTTAGACGTTTTATGCATCCTTTAAAACAAGTATAAACACCACTTATTATTAATAAACATTTCAACCAACATAAATAATAATGGATAAACCTAGGTACAATACTCACATTATACAGCTTATCAATAAAAAGAGGATCTCAAGGCCACTTTTACTATCTCTTAGGTTCCGGGACCGAAATAAACATCGAAATATAAGAAATTTCTACTATCTTAGTTATATTTTAACCAGCTACCTGATGAAAACCGTGTCATTCACGAAAACGCGTGCATGGCCTCGTGTTTTTATTTTATTTTATTGTTTAAGGGATAACAAACAACTATTCAATTTTGTCTTTTAAAGTAAAATACAAAAAGTACATTTTAAATTTGCAGAAATCGGCTCCAAGTGCCAATTCCAACTTTAACCTTTATTAAGTTTTTATTATTTTCATTCCATAGAACCACGGGGTAAATTCTAATTAGTCCTACACATATGTCGTTGTGAAAACAAGTTAGGTATACATAATATATAAATAGCGCTAACTGAAAAAAAATGTGATTCCTATTCTCATCTCTACTTAGTAATGTTATTTAAATTATTATTTAAATAACATTACTACATATTTTTATTATTTGTTATTTTAATGTTATTTGAATGTTATTTAAGTTTACGTACAGACGCGATCGTTTGGACAGGTCTCCACGGAAGACCAGCGTCAAGATACCTGAAAGGTAACTTGACATCAAGCTGAGGGGAGACCTTTTCAGTGACGTTTATATTTTTTTACTAATAAATGTGTTTCAATATATTTAAGCAACATTGTAAGCGTCCTGAATACATTTATTTTCTTCTTCTTCTTCTATACAAATCTACAAATGGTGTTACATTATAAGTGTTGATTAAGCGGTAGTGCAACGTATTGTCATGTTAATAAAGGTTAGATTTGACAAATCTGCGCGTCATCGCGGATGACACGAACTACAACAGCAGAGTCAGCAGGTGTTATCACAGATCGCACATAAACACAAGTTGTGGAGTTGGTAGTTACTGGCCGTGATTCCCAATAGTTTTATGTACTTATATTTTTTCATTGGACAAATAACGAAAGTATGTTATGTTTCAATATATCTTATTAAATATGTACCCAATATACGTAGTACAGTCAGCGTCAAATACTTTTTAGCAACCAAAGTAGCCAAATAGTTCGGTACACCATATATTTAGTATAGTGTACCGAACTATTTGGCCACTTTGACTGCTACAAAGTATTTGACGCTGACTGTACCATAAGTCAGGATTTCCCCTGACAAGTCAGCATTTGATGTCCGGACTTTTGTGAGGGCTCCTCTACATGATGGGCCAGCGTAGGCCAGTCTAAGGGACGCAGCTATGCGGTGGAATGAGATAGCAATATCACTTGCTCCCTCTAACGCATAAATGCGTCCCTTGGACTGGCCTACACTGGGCCATCGTGTAGTGGAGCCATCTGCATATTCAATTTTTGCACATGGTAGCCCATATGAAAAAATGAATGTGTTACTCTTATTTCTGTGTCTCTTAACCCTACTTACTGATAATTTTGATAAAAAATAACTTATTTGTTAATCCAGTAGGGTTAAGGATGGTCATCATCTGTCATCATGCCTGTCACGTTCTAACAAATGTAGGTAATACGAAAATGACGCATGACAAATGATAAAAATACGACCATGATACCGCCGCAGTTCTGAATTATCTGTGTGGCAAAACGGGCGCATATTACTCTAACGCTGAAAGGGCCTAGTTCCAGGGTTGGCAGGCTGTTATTTTTTTCTTTTTAGAATTAACCAAAAAGATACCGCCAAACGAGGATTCCGTACTTTTTAGTATTTGTTTGTTATAGCGGCAACAGAAATACATCATCTGTGAAAATTTTAATTGTGACAGACGGACAGCGGCGTCTTAGTAATAGGGTCCCGTTTTACCCTTTGGATGCGGAACCCTAAAAACGACATGTGTAGGTACGCACCGTACACGGCGGCCTGTTTACAGACTACACCAGAGTTTATATTTACAAGTAATGGTAGTGAGTGCACTCGCACCCGCTCTATATTTTCCAATACATTTTAAGGCGAAATTATCCTCCTATGACCCGATTCAACTCAATAATGTAACGAAAGGTAACATGGTTTGGCTCATATCTCTTCTTTTGCCACAGTAGCAAACAATTCAAACTTGAAAGGCAGCATTTTACCAAAATAAATGTTATTTGCGATTTTGTAGCCACGTCACCTTCTGTCATTTTCTCGAGTCAAATTGGGCGCCTCAAAATTATGCTCTAAAATTATTAATTTAATTTTAATTATTTTATTTCAGAAAATTGTGACATTGTTATTATTCCTAAGTACGTATAATTCATTAATTCAATTCAATTTTATTTATTTTGTTTATTGCAATTCGTCTTTCCAATTATTGTATTTTATTGTATCTTTAAAAGTGATTAATGCATGTTAGACACTAAGTAATATAATGCCAATTAGCACGAAGGTTTAGCTGTTAGTGCTGATTGATTGAAAAAAAAAATGGGGCCAGTACAGCGGTGTCACGCACACGAATTCGAGCCAATCGTGCAGTCTAACGCCACAACGCGATTGGTTGATGATTTCGCATCACGCGCGCGATTGGTCGCAACTAATTGCGTTTGACTACACGATTGGCTCGAATTCGTGACACCACTGAACTAGCACCATTCTTAGTGCCCGTAAGACATCCTTAGATATATGGCAACGCTATATTTAGCAAAGCCGAACTTTAAATCTATTTTCCACGAAACACATGCAAGATAAGCAGAATAACAGTCGATTCATCCATAATCCGCACAGACGGTCACAAATATGTACACAATCTTCCACCTTAAACAGTTGAGATAAAGCCGAGAAGCGTGTGTATATTTATGAACAAACAATAATCTTATCATTGAACATGACCTACAGCGAGCGCCTAGGTACGAATAGGTTAGTGGATTTGAGAAAATGATGTCATTGCTCAAAAGGATAGTGGATTAGTGGATTCCTATACTCCACACAGACGTTTGCATGGTTTTTTAAGGCTAAAATGGGAATTACCTACTGCGTAATATGGCATGCCTGCATGGTACACCACCGCGCACTGGCTGGTGATAAAATTAGTTAGGTATTTGTTTTACAAGGGGGCAAAGTTGTTGTTTAACCGCTCGTATATTGATACCCGAGCAAGCTAAAGATTACAAAATTGAATCAAGGGCGTAGCGAGTGGATCGAGAACTGGAATCTTGAGCGTTGCGAGGGCTTCAAGGCACGAGGGGCACATTGGGGTTTTTGGGCCTTTGAGTGCCACGTTGACCAAACAGACTATTGTGACAGTCCTTTAAAGTTCATTACTAATGCCCGTGGAATCCAGGAAGTTCCAGATTCTTTGGGCCGTAATGTTCTGTACCTCATAGGGGTGCAATACATGCCGCCCTAAGTAGCTTCTTCTTTTTGACATTAGTAGTCAAGGAAATACTAACTGATATTAACGAATAAACGTAATAAAAAAATATTATTCAAAATCGTCATTTAAAAATCAATTCTACCAGGAAACTAAGGAAACAACTCACAATTTGCATCTGATTACTTTGCCCCACATGTGGACAAAATGCAACTTTCTCATTAGTTTTTGAACAATCAAGAGGGTCTTTTCCAGTTGGTGTGGTGAAGAGAAATATGCCCTTTTCGCTCGTCTTTTATTTTCTATTGGAATTTTGTTGCAAATAGTACAACTTTGACTTTATTAATTTAGTTTGGATGCTTTTGATTTGTGTTAAAAGTTAATATGTGGGCTGCTTCTCAACGCCAGTAAAATTTGTATAATTGTATATATAGTATTAAGTTTCTGCTTATGTTTAAACCTAATCCAAGTCTTATTTGTAGGTCACTGGTTCTTGTACCTAAACGAGGCTTGGATTAGGTTCCGAACGGAAATTAAAGCAGGCACGATTGTTGCAGCCCTTGCCCCTTACTTCTTATTTTAGTCTTGAGACACACAACACACAACTGCCGCCCCAAGATCTACGGACGTGGCCAGTGGCCTTATACTTACATACGGCTCACGTACAGACGGATCTTAGTATTATTTATTATATATATTTTTATTACTACATTATATTTCCTTAAGAACGTGGCGGTAGCTGACCACATTGTAGAAAACGTCATATTTTGTATAACTTTTCGATAAAATTACCAATATCACGTTCCCAACAGAAATGCAGTCGGCTGCAGTATTACCTGCATGTCAAAGTAATTGTTTCTGCCCGGATTTTTAGCGTTCCCGGCAGTATTGCAGTTGATTATTCAAATAAAGCACAATTAGACGAAATTATTAAGAAATTACCCACCTTACTTGCCTACGAATAAACCGAAATTTAATTAAATATAGTTTTTATCAATTATCATCAATCGTTTCACGTAGACGAAGTATCGGCAGAAGCTAGTAATATATACAATATTTTAGGACAATCATATCTTTACGCATCGTAGGTAAACGCAGTTTAAATCCTGGTAAGGGGATTTATTTGTGTGATGAGCATAGATATTTGTTCCGGAGTCATGGGTGTTTTATATGTATTTAACTATTTACGTTTTTAAAATTATATTTTTAATTATATATATATATAATATCTTTGTCTAAGTACCAACAACACAAACCTTATTGAGCTGACTGTGGAACTTAGTCATTTTTTGTCACAATGTCCTATAATCATATTACTTAGTTATCGTACCTAGTTTAGTTTGGTGCTATTAATTATCTGTTTGTACGTTTAGGTGAAACTATGCATTTATGTACAACATGCAAATACCTACTTAATTAAATAGGAAAATAGATCAATATTAACATATTTAGATCAATATTAAATAAATAAATAAATTGCCTAGATTGCAATATGGTTGAGGATGTCGTACACGTGAAGAGCTGGTGGCTTAGCGGTAAGAGCGTGCGACTTGCAATCCGGAGGTCGCGGCTTCTAATCCCGGCTCGTACCAATGAGTTTTTCGGAACTTATGTACGAAATATCATTTGATATTTACCAGTCGCTTTTCGGGGAAGGAAAACGTGAGGCATCCGGACTAATCCCAACAAGACCTAGTTTACCCTCTGAGATGGAAGGCCAGATGCCGGTTGCTTTCGTAAAAACAAGTATCTACACCAAATTAGTCGTCAAGCGGACCTCAGGCTCCCATGAGCCGTGGCAAAATGCTGGGTCAACGCGAGGAAGAAGACACGTCCTGACGGAATGTGTCCGGAGCGCTGCCCAGCGGCGCGGTCGTGTCAGTAGTCAATGGTAGTAACGTACGTAGGATGGTGTAACAGTGCCTTGGCCTCATCGTCTGATGATGCCTTTATGTAGCTCCAGATTGAAGCGCTGGTGGCCTAGCGGTAAGAGCGTGCGACTTTCAATCCGGAGGTCGCGGGTTAAAACCCCGGCTCGTACCAATGAGTTTTTCGGAACTTATGTACGAAATATCATTTGATATTTACCAGTCGCTTTTCGGTGAAGGAAAACATCGTGAGGAACCGGACTAATCCCAACAAGGCCTAGTTTTACCCTCTGGGTTGGAAGGTCAGATGGCAGTCGCTTTCGTAAAAATTAGTGCCTACGCCAAATCTTGGGATTAGTTGTCAAGCGGACCCCAGGCTCCCATGAGCCGTGGCAATGTGCCGGGACAACGCTAGGAAGAAGAGATGTAGCTCCAGATTAGATTAGTTATGTAGATACAGACATGTATTTTTTTGTATTACGGGGGCTTAACGCATTGCTAAAACTCCCAGGTTAAATATAGGATTTGAACTCTTGGGCCCACGTAGTTTCGCACATAGGGGCCGTACCGAATCAGGCAAACCTCTACTTTAATTGATATACTGCTCACAATTATGACCGGATTTTATTGGACTTATCAAAATCGTCCGCCGTACAGTTTTAAACCGATTTAAAACAAGAGCGCTCTCACAATTCGTCGAAATGTTCGTTTTATTTTTATCGTTAAATACAAATCATTTATTTGCATTTTTATGTACAATCACCGTAGGTTAATTATTAATTTATTATGTTATTTAGGAAAATGATATGAGCACAGCTTGGCTGGTTTTAAGCTAAGGAACATAGTATTTTAGTTTGTGAATTACCTATACTTTGAAAACTCGGTATAATGACTGTGATATCATTATTTATATATAATTCTTTATTAGAAGTACATAAACAGGCTGAAACATATCTTAAACTGTTGGACTTAAACTACAATCTGCGATATAAACACAGGCTGTTACCAAAATCACGGCTCAGAAAAACTAAAAAGCAGGGATCTATCCTATAAATAAAAATGTTCAATAAACTGCCTTTACAATGAACAAGTCTCCCATTTGACGTTTTTAACCTCCTGAGACCCAGAAGCAATTGTTTTGTTTTCAAATTTGGAACCCTTAGTTACCGTAAAACCACCCAACTATAGTCCAAAGCTCCCAACTATGGTCCACAAATAAACTCAATTTTTCTCGTTCAAGTGTGTATTTTACTACTTATATTTTTGTAGTTCTAAGGCAAAGTATGTTTATAAATGGAAGGTAAAACTAGGAGTAAACCAAAACGAACATTGGTATAGATACTTAATTTCCTTTTGAACTTGTGGACCATAGTTGCAGTATTGGACTATAGTTGGGTAGTTTTACGGTACATATTAAAAGTTCAAAATAGATTTTGGAATATGTACAAAAATGTGTACTCAGGGTCTTAGGAGGTTGGAAAAGATACTAAGTTATTTCAGGAATCATGCTTTTTCCTCATTGTCAGAATATCTGAACAGCAAGCTTGACATTCAAAAGTTTAATTAGCACCTAGGTATTTAGTAATATTACTAATATTACAAACTAAGATATTTCAGATACTTAAACTTAAGCAATGTGTAATAATTATGCTATTATTGACTGAACATCAAATTGTAATTTATGGCGAATAAATGAAACTAAAACTTCAACTATCCATCTGTATTCCCCGATAAATATGACCTCGGTCTCTTTAAAGCAAGAGTGAATAGGCTACTACTGAACCGGTGAGCTCCATCTTAGTGTAAGGCCTGAGTGGACGCTCGGAGCGGAGCGTTCGGCGGGGCGTGCAGCGGAGCGGGCGAGCGTGAGATAGAGCGTCCAGCGAGTGGCCTCAGTGCACGCTCACCGCTCGTGTGAATCGGTCGCATTCACCATGGCATCGACGTAGGACGACATTCTTGATTTCTTTTTAGAAGAGACTTCATGGCTCAAAATGTGTCGTTTTTCTACAAAGCAAGGTCCTAGTGTCGTAGTGAAGCAAAGAAGACGGTTTGGAGAATTTCCCACTTTATACGAAACCTTAAGAAGCAATGGATTAAAAGTGAAAATAAATACTTTAATTTACCTTCCATTTATTTAAACAGTCTATTTTTGTAATGATAGCCAAAATGCTGGTTTATATTGTATTTCAATAATTATTTGTTTGCACGACATGACTGCACGCTCTTATCGCCGCTGCAAATCACAAACAGGTTTGAACCTCTCCACGACGCCCCGCTCGACGCCGCATTGCCCGCAAACTTGCCCGCTCGGCATTCGCTTTGAGCAGCGTCCACTCAGGACACCAGTATGAGATTCATTTGTTTAACATGCACGCCGCACGCCCCGCCCCGCTGCACGCCCGACTCGAGCGTCCACTCAGGCCTTACACTTAGGCCCTGTCTTCTCTTTCCATCAGGTGTGACTAGAGCCAATCGACGATCAGTTTTTTAATACTAAAAAAAACTATATTTTGTTCACCAATAAGAGAAACCGGTAACTACTTACTCACTTATATTAGGCATAAAAAAATGACTTATAATATCTAAACTATATTTTGTTCACCAATAAGAGAAACGGGTAACTACTTACTCACTTTTATTAGACATAAAAAAGTTACTTATAATGTCTACAGGCTAACACAAGCAAATGCGATGATTACCTGTCAATTATAAAGCTACTGCCTACTTACAGACCCAACACACACACAGAGCTCAACGAGGGGCGGGAGGGAGTTAGGGTCGGCAACGCGCATGTAACTCCTCTGGAGTTACAGGCGTACATAGGCTGCGGATACTGCTTACCATCAGGCGGGCCGTATGCTTGTTTGCCACCGACGTAGTATAAAAATACTTAGTTTGTGATTAGTAGTGGTTCCAGTCAGTCTCCCGTCTGCGAGCGTTTTATGTATTAATTCGGTTCAGCCGTTGAAGAGGTATCAGTCGCTCGCATTTATAATATGATTATATTATTTTATTAAACAGGGTGACATAGGAGACTTGATCAGAAGTGACACCACTTAATTAAGCAATTAAGTGAGATTTAAAAAACATAGGTGTGTAGGTGGTTAGATGTAGTATTTAGACTTAATCTTGCAATATTCAAAACTAAATAATTTCGAGTAAATTCCTGTATATAATAGTAGGTAGGAATGTTTCTATAATAGGTTGAAGAGTTCCCTCTACAGCCCATCAACTATATCCCTCATATAAAAACAATATTTTTACTTTGTTCAAGCGGTTCGAAACCGGTGAAAATACCTACATAAAAACCAACCTTCCTTCTCTAAGTCAAATCGGGTAAAAAGCATCATTAATGCACCTAAGCACTTCTTTCCGCATTATAGCCGCTAGATATATATCAAGGTGCTAAAACAAGTATAAGCCAGTTTTGATCTAGAAAAGCATTAACACATGGGTATTCAAGGGCGGCATAATGCCGGTGCCGACGGCGCGCGAAATGGAACTCAACTTTTAAAAGTAAACTTTTTTCAAATATGTTTTCTAATTTAGGTAAAGATGATAAGAAATATCTCGAGGCTGATAAATTAATTAAAAAATTAAAAAAAAAATTTGCTTAAAAACGAACTTTTAGATAACAAAAATTCTGTCTGAATGTCAAAAAAAACTTAATAGAAATGTGCATAACAATTTCAAAATCATCTTTTTTAAATCTAAAGATGACTATTTTTTTAATTTTATTCTTTAGACCAATTAAAAAATTATTTTCCAATTTAACATGACCTGAATACTTTTCAGTTCCTACAATCAAATCCCGCTGAAACGATTTTCACTAAAAGCATTCTTAATTTTAAAAAAAGAACAATAATCTTACCCTTCAACACACTGGCCGCTAGCACAACACACAACGGACAACTCAAAAATCGAATGTACATTCGAACTAGATTCCATTTTCAAAAAGAATCGCGCCCACACCGCGCATTGAAGCGCTCAAGACAAGAGGCGAATTCAGACTGCGAACCGAAACGCGTGGGTTCTTGCCTCGCAGCCGCCGAAGATTGAATCATGCTCTCTTTACTTCACATACAACCTAAATTAATCTTAATCTTCTACAACATAAGTCACATAATTTATTACATGCGTCGTGGATTTATGATATTTCGATACGGTATGAAGTATTTAATTGTTGTTGTTAACATTTAGCAGTATCAGTGAGATTGGGTACAATGGTCAAAATCAGCTTTTTTTTAGATGGTTGGATAAGGAATTGCAATAGGGGCGTTTATTAATATACGGGTAGCAACAGCGTGGACAGGTAGTGATAGATTAGCTACAACTTATCGTAATTCGAAATACAAAATTTTCAAATTATCGAATGAATTGAAATGAACAGCAATGAAAGATGATACTCGTACGGACAATCATGCTCAAGAAAAATGAAAATGTTAAACGTTTTGTACAAAAAATACTTGAAAATAGACTTGTGAAAATCATTTTTTATCTTTTAAAATTGCATTGGAAATCAAATGAAGTCATGTTCAACTTAATACACTAAAAATTTTCCTCGAATTAGAAGTCGATGATTAACATTAAACTTTTTTATCCTTGGCACTAGACTAAAAATAACCCTATATAAATGTCGGTAATAATGATAGCCAAGTAATTTTTTTATTTTTTTACAATATGTTTTATTCTATACCGGTAAACTGGGGTTTCTTTTAACGACGGGGAAACAATGATCATCAATTTTTAAACTATAAAAGGTTTCTGAACGCTTTCATAATGTATTTCGGTTAAGGTTGCCAACCACATCAAAAAAACTCTTAAGCTTGTATTAAAAAATTAACGCAATTTTTCTCAAATATCCCCGCGATTCAAAATAACCCCAGTTTACAGTTAACATTTTTTTTGTACCTATATAATTATAAGAACCGCCCCTATTTTCTGCAAACCCTACAATCACATGAGCTATCACTGTGAGACTCGATGACGCCGCACGCACACACTAAAACCCTATCTACGTAGGCAATCAAACATAAACCATTCCACACAGCATTAAAGTCCTTTTTCATTTGCACTTTCTTAAACATCTTCACTGACTCGCAAGTTCCTTCGAATCTTCGTTAAAAAATGAACTTTGCTGGATGCATGTAAGGTTGATAGTTGCATGGAACGTTGTAAAGAAAGTTTGTATGTATGTCCGTATGTTTTGGTCGCGGGGTCATGCGACAATGTCCAGGAAACTTGGGAGGACGATGCGGCAATGACCTTTGCTGGTGAATCTGTTTTGATGATTGTCATTGGGTGTAGGGTGTTTGCTATACTGATAGAATGGACGAAGGATGTTTGAGCTTGAAGATACCTTAGAGTCCTATTTACAATCCTAGAGCAAAGAGATAAGGCTTGCTTTTACGCATCTTAGTATGAATATTCGTAAAAAAAAGCGCTGGTAGCCTAGCGGTAAGAACGTGCTACATAATTTTTCGGAACTTATGTACGAAATATCATTTGATATTTACCAGTAGATTTTCGGTGAAAGAAAACGTCGTTAAGAAACCGGATTAATCCCAATATGTCCTAGTTTACCCTGTGGGTTTACCTTCTGGTCAGATGGCAGTCGCTTTCCCAAAAACTAGTGCCTACGCCAATTCTTGGGATTAGTTGCCAAGTGGACCCTAGGCTCCCATAAGCCGTAACAAAATGCCGGGACAACGCAAAGATGATAATGAGCAGACCCCGTTATCAGTGGTGAAGAAACATTGAAAATACTAAGGCTGGCACTACACATTAATATTTACACGTGTATAATTTGATATAGGTACCTAATATTTGATGAAAACAATATCCCTACTTATTTCATTCATCTTACTAATATTATAAAGAGGAAAGATTTGTTTGTTTGTTTGCATTGAATAAGCTCCGAAACTACTGGACCGATTTGAAAAATTCTTTCACCGTTGGAAAGCTACACTATCCCCTGTGAACATAGGCTATATCATATTTAAAAAAATAAATGTTGAATACCCGTGCGGAGCCGGGGCGGGCCGCTATTAGGTATATAATTATAATGTGAAGCCAATTGCCTTAAAAAAGGTTTCATTTGGTTGTTGAACTCTATAATACTGCCGTCCTATCACTAAAACCTATCTAACCCACAAATTATAGTTTTGAGATATGGGCAAAAAACGTTCAAACCCATATCTCTAGAAAATGTGTACATTTATTCCGGATTTCTTTTGTGCAAAAATTAAAACTAAATTTATCCTTACTTTGTTTGAAAACCATTTCCTCAAATATTATATTATTAATTAGAAAATCACAATTTTGTGTTTTAGTGTTGCAAATAATTACTAAAATATGTGCGATATTACTCCTAAAACACCGTTAAGTATACCTTAACCGTTCTTTAGAATTGAATAACAATTAAAAAATAACTAAATAACGGCCAAGTCAATTTACGTGTTTATAGTATCGTAATTGTGAATAATGTGTAATAAACAAAACATAGCTTAATAACCGCAAAGGTACTGAACAATTTTATAGTATTTTATCTGTTAAAATATTACCTAGAAAACATTTGTAATAAACACGTTATCGGACTGTAACCGTTTTTTAGCTATGTAATGACTATACATACTGAAGTAATTTGTATGCATTATGTTTAGTTTGTTGTCCCAATTTCCTGGTAGATGGCGCTGTTCCAGACGCAAACTAGGTAATGCTAGTTTATCATAGAATCTATATAAGAAACTGTCACATTTCAAAATAAATGATTGGTAACGTAGCAACTTATTCAAACAAAGTGGTCCTTCGAACTGTAGAAGCGAAGTGACTTAAGTGACAAAGACAGTGCATTCGAAAGTGATCTTAAAGTACAGTATTGTAGAGTCTAAAATCAAACTAAAGGGTCAGTGATATACAGCATCTAGAAGTAATTTCAGAAACCAAACGTCAAAATTGTCAACAAAATTACAAAATTAAAATTCAAGATTTCGAGAAGATAAAATAAATAAGTTATATTTACAAGCCTACGAGTCAACGCAGAAAAATCGCCGCTTTAAATCAGCTATATTTACTAGATTGGATTTTATGGATTTGGAAAAATAAGATTTCGGAAATAGAATCACGTGAAAAAATTTTCACGTCAAACAAAACAATCAAGATTTCGCTGTGAATTTTACTAATTTTCAAGAATAATATCTCAAAATGTCTCAAGAATTACCGGGATTAATAGCTGAGCAAGAAAATATTTGTGAATTAATTCTCAAAGCGCAAGCGAACTTCAAGAAAACACCAAAAGCGAGATTAACAAGAGGGTACATCAAGACACGAAAAGAATCCATAGAAAATTATTTTAGTCAGTTCGTAGCAAACAATCGAGCCTTGATAAAAATATCAACACCTTCAGACAAAGCGAAATACGAATATTTCAAAGAAGATGTGTATTCAGCGTGCGAGGAAATGTTCATTGATTTGAAAGCAGAGATGACGGACATGCTAGAGGGTACTACGCCGTGCACGAGCAGCACTAATCCAACACCAAGCACCAACAGTGATTCTGGGAGCTAGAGACAATGGATGAAGAGAAACACAAGCTAACAGCAGAAGAGATCAAAGTAGAAGAAATATATGAGAAAACTACCACTAGAGACGAAGACGGACGTTACATAGTAGATCTGCCAATGAAACACGAGCCACCAGTTCTTCCATCTAACAGCCGAGAGATTGCACTGAAGCGCTGGAAGTCTACAGAGAACAGACTTAAAAGTAAACCTCACCTATTAGAAGAATACAACAAAGTTCTAGAAGAGTACATGACGCTAAACCACATGAAGAAAATAGAAACCAAAGATGAAGAAGAAAATGGCGTGTGGCTCCCCCATCACGCTGTGATTAAATTGGAGCGAGAAACGAGCAAATTAAGGGTAGTCTATGATGCTTCATGCAAGGGAAGCAACGGGGTATCCTTGAATGACGAGTTATTAATCGGACCCCCATTGTTAGAAGATCTACGAGTCATTCTCATTAGATGGAGAACATACAAGATAGCATTTGTTGCCGACGTGGAGAAGATGTATAGACAGATACGAGTAAAAGATGAACACACAAATTACCAGAGAATTGTATGGAGACCAGATCCAAAGGGACCCATTGAAGACTTCAAACTCTTAACTGTTACATTCGGAACATCCTGTGCGCCTTATCTGGCAATAAAAACTTTAAGGCAAACAGCAAAGGATGAAGGATCGGACTACCCAGAAGCTCAGAAGATGATACTACGAGATTTCTATATGGATGATTTGCTCTCAGGTACAGACGAAGAAAAAGAGGCTATAGAAATTCAAAAACAAGTTACACAGATTTTAATTTCTGGAGGATTCACACTAAAGAAGTGGTGTTCGAATAGCGAAGAGTTTATGACAGCATTAGACAAGCAAGAAAAGAGAGAAGAAACGCAGACAGTCGAAATAAAACGCAAAGAGAGCGTGAAAACATTAGGTATAATATGGGAAGTTAAGGAAGATAAGTTGTTCATACCTAATCATATCAAAGATTCCCATGACACACCTATGACTAAAAGAAGCGTTTTATCTGAGATAGCATCAATATTCGACCCAATGGGATGGATCGCTCCAAGTGTCATACTAGCAAAGATATTTATGCAAGTTTTGTGGAAAAAAGGCATTTCGTGGGATGAAGAACTTCCGGCAGAACTACAAAAAGAGTGGTCACAGTATAAGAGAGAACTGCCAGCTTTGAAAGGTGTCAGCTTAGATCGATGGATGCACACTACGAGTAAATCAACTCTTGAACTGCATGGATATGCAGACGCTTCAGCATTAGCTTATGCGGCAGTTATATACTCGAGAGTTATAGACGAAGAAGGAGAAATTAAAGTATTCCTCGTGACAGCAAAAACAAAAATCTCGCCGATTAGAAAAGTTTCCTTACCCCGTTTGGAATTACTGGCTGCTACATTATTGAGTAAACTTTTGAAACAAGTAGCTGAGTCACTACATGTGCATCTTGACAACGTATACGCTTATTCAGATAGTCAAGTGACTTTGGCTTGGATACACGGAGATCCAATGAAATGGAAGCCTTTTGTAAAGAATAGAGTCATAGAAATCACGCAGATACTCGATGCTAATCACTGGTTCTATGTAAACACTAAGCAAAATCCTGCTGATCCTGCTTCAAGAGGAGTTATGCCTTCCAAACTAATGTCCACAGAGATATGGTGGAACGGATCTGCAATGCTGAAAGAGAAAGAAATAAGATTAGAAAAAGGAACTCCACTAGATACAGCAATAGAAAATAGAAAGAATATAGTAACTATGGTAGTAACCAATGAGAATGAAGAACAACTTACCTTATTGAAGAAGTTTTCGTCACTGGAGAAACTTACACGTGTTATTGCATACTGTAGACGCTGGCTAAGAATTATAGACAAAGAGAAAAGTAACTTACCTTCTTACCTGACATACGAAGAAAGAAACGATGCACTTACTATATGTATTAGGATGTCACAAGAAGTAGAATTTTCGGAAGAGATAGAAGACCTGAAAAGAGACAGAAACTTAAAATCTAAAAGCAACCTCCTAGCTTTATCACCTTTTCTTGACGATAAGAGCATCCTAAGAGTCGGCGGTAGATTGAAGCACGCCGATATGGAATTCATACGAAAACACCCGATAATTATTTCAAAAAACAATGTATTACTTCCGTTAATATTGAGAGAAGCTCATGCCAAAACACTACACGGTCCTCCGCAAATGATGATTACATACTTACGAGGCAAATATTGGCTGATAAACGCAGCAAATAGCGTTAAACGTTTTGTACGGGAGTGTGTTACATGTATAAGACAGAATGCGAAGAACAAAGAGCAAAAAATGGGAGATTTACCCGATTCCAGAGTCAGACGATGCAGACCATTCCTAATCACCGGAACGGATTTTGCGGGTCCAATAAATGTCAAAATGAGCAAAGGCAGAGGTGCCAAGTCTTACAAGGCCTACATATGTTTGTTCGTTTGTATGTGCACAAAGGCACTACATATTGAAGTTGTAAGTGACATGACAACACAAGCCTTTCTAGCGGCATTTAAAAGATTTGTGTCAAGACGAGGCCATGTAGTAGAAATGTGGAGTGATCACGGAACTTCATTCATTGGCGCTGAGAAAGAGTTATTGGAAATGTGGAGTCAAGGAAAATCCAGTGTTCCAGATGAGTTTATTTCCATGCTAGATAGAGAAGGGACGAAATGGAAATATATTCCTCCAGGCGCTCCCAATTTTGGCGGATTATGGGAGGCAGGTGTCAAGTCGACCAAATACCACCTGAAACGAATAGTTGGAGATACTACGCTAACATTTGAACAACTAAGCACGGTCCTGGCAGAAATTGAAGCATGTCTAAATTCTAGACCCATTTCGCCCATCAGCGATCATCCGGACGATTTGAACCCCTTAACACCTGGTCATTTTCTTATCGGAGAACCAACTAATGTCATACCATCTGAAGATCTAATAGATGTGAAGATAAATAGACTCGATCAATGGCAATTAACAACCAGAATGGTACAAGATTTTTGGCGAAGATGGCAATCCGAGTATTTAAGTAGGATGCAACAGAGGCCTAAATGGAGACAGCCTACTCGAGAATTCCAAGAAGGAGATTTAGTGCTAATAAAAGACCAGAGGCTTCCTCCTGGACGTTGGCCTATGGGAAGAATTATAAAAAAATACCCTGGAAAAGACCAACTTACCAGAACTTATGACCTACGAACCTCGTCAGGAGTATTGCAACGTTCAATAACCAAATTATGTCCTTTATTATGTGATGTAGAAAATTAGTTTGCGTCCGTAATAAGTTGTTATTTTGTTTAATTATGTTCAAGTTGGAACATTGATTCATTTTATTATTTTCTAATGACGTCACGTCATTTAAGGCGGGAGTATGTTTAGTTTGTTGTCCCAATTTCCTGGTAGATGGCGCTGTTCCAGACGCAAACTAGGTAATGCTAGTTTATCATAGAATCTATATAAGAAACTGTCACATTTCAAAATAAATGATTGGTAACGTAGCAACTTATTCAAACACATTCCTATACTAAAACCCCGTTAAATGACGAACTAGTAATGCTCACTAGGTTTAAGTCTTGGAAATATTCACAAAAAAAGGTTTATTGTATTAACAAAATCATGTTAACCTGCGTTATACTACTAAGTTTTAAGAGAAATTCAATATGTTAAATCATATCTGTATCGTATTTGTATTTATTTGCATGCAAAAATAAAACCAAAAACTTAAAAAATACTGACAAATCAGTCGTCAACTTTTTAAAATTTTAAAAACGCAAATTGTGTCAGTCTCAAAAATGTGTTAAATTTTATATAAAAAATGTACGTGAAGAAGTAGATTACTAACCATTGTAAGGTCCCTGATCCATGTAAGGCCCAGTGTCTAATGAAGCCCACTTTTGAAAATGCGCCCCCCGCGCTTTGATTGCCAGTTCAAAAACTAGTAAGGCTAAATGACTACACTGAAACCTATCATTTCTCAGATCCTTACTAGTTTTTTATACGGAATTTGTGACTTCCTGAGTTTTACTACGGTAAAAGGTAAGTTAACATGCTACTTACTGGGTTTAGAGGCATAGAAATCTGTAGTAATCATAATAATTGTGCCGATTTTGGAGCAGGTGTCTCTGTAATCGGGTGAGTACTTACGAGATGGATACAAATAAGATAAAAAACGAATTTCCAATAATTAGTTACCCACCTTACCTAGTAGGTTTTTATATAGGGCAGCCAAAATCAGCTTTTAACACCCTTCGCATAAAAATAAAGCATTAATCTCATGCATTATGGAATGGCTGTAGTACAATATGCGGAGATGATCAGAGGCTTCACTTTCATTATTCCGTTGAATTTGGGGACCCGCTAAAGTGTGGTAGTTTCTTAAGTTACTTGGACTAGTAAATATTACAAAGCTCAATTACCGTTTTGAACAGACATGCGCTCACGAACCCATATTAACCCGGTTACCCTACTCGGCACAGTAAAATTATCGCTCTTGTAAAAATACTGCAGATATACGTGCAGATATGGTATATCACGGTGTTATCATTCTTGGATTTCGGTAAAACTTTCAACACGGGTGACTTCGACATCTTAGTAGACATATTGCGTTCTCTTAATGTATCTCCTGTGACAATGAACTAGTTTCATAGTTATTAAGTAGGGCGTCAACAGAGGTGGATTGCTCTTAATCTTCATTGTGCCTGCACAGGACGGAGCAGCGTGTTGTCTCCCGTTTCATTTCCTTACTTTATATACTCCAACACGTTATATTTCCTTCTTCTACCACTTTAAACATACTGTCAAGGCTCTTTTACTCATCTACCATAGACTATCTGCACCATGAACATGAACACTAATTTAGAAAGCATTTTGATTTGGACTTTCACGTCACGGTCTCAAGGTAATTCCACTGAAATTTAAGTTATAGTGATAGGTACCTAGGTCAAAGTGTTCTGCCAAGACTGATTTTAGTACTCTACCTGCCATTATTTTTAACGGTACCTATTTAGATTTCCTACTCTCCCTAGGTCCCTTAAATCTCGCTGTTTCTCTATCATGGATACCACAGATGAGCGAGTTTAGAAGGATTTTTTTTGATATAAAAGCATTACTTCGCAGAGTTCGAAACATTACGCCACTAAGATTGCATTAGCTCAATCCCTCTTACTTACTATATTAGTTTATGCTGACACTTGCTATTTAAACCTTTGGAAGACCAAATCAATATGTTTGAGCAATTCCAGCAACTCTCTATTAAGTATATAGTTGATTTTTAAATTAGATCATGTCTTCGTAGTGACCATGTTCTCGCTACGTAGAAATCCACTACCGACGTGAATTATCATTGGTTTATCGTTCTCCATTTTTGTATGTAAATCGTAGCACTTACTTTCGGTTTCCGGTTTTTTTTTATATAAGCATGCATCCATCAGTCACCGAATAAAAAAGACAACTTACAGCGCACTGCGCATTGTTAAACTGTCTGCCTTACGTAATAAAATTCAAGGGAATATGTTTTACACTTAGCGGGGTTTTAGCATGGCATTGTTGGTTGGCTGTGTTTAACTGTTGTATTATTATTCTTTTTCTCAAACATAATTACCCGTTAAGCACACTAAATAGGTTTTAGTGATGTATTTGTTACATGAATTGCAATAAAAGTCTTTTACAGAAACGGTTAAAGAACGTTAGCCATGTTTAAGCATAGTAACTGTTTTTTTGTGTAGTATTTAATAAAAAAAAATATACTTGATAAAACATATTAATAGTTTTTCCAAGTAAATGTGTTTTAGCTATGTATAACGTAAAAGATTAATTAAAAAAAAAACTGGCTAAGCGCTTTTATATTACTTATAGAAGAATAATGTAGGTTTGCGATTTTATAGTATTGAGAAGTATCAAATTATAATGCAGTTAGCGTGTTAGGTCGAGTCTGTATCTCCGTAACTACAACAGATAAAAATATGATTCCAAGACCAGTCGATAGAGAATTCTTTTCTCTTTTAGAATATTTGTCCAAATGAAAACTGGTATTATGCAGCTTTGAGCGGTTTTAGAGATAGGACGGCAGAATAATACTTAGGTACTAAATTGACATTTATTTGTCAAAATATGTCTGATGTCATACAAATACAAATACAAATACAAATAATTTATTCATAACACCAAGTTACATGTCAGGCTTAGGTCTAGGAAATACATTGGGTTTATTGCATAATGTACACAGGTACATAAGTATATAACACATAACAATCAAAATTAATACAAACAAACTCATTGAGTAGGAAGTTCGTAGAACTCATCTAATGAATAAAACGCGTGGTCAAGGAACCACTTACGTAGTTTTAACCTAAAGGCCACTATGGAAGTTGCATCTATTTTAATTGCGTCCGGCAGTCTGTTATACACAGACGGGCCCATGACATACACCGACCTCTCCGACTTGCGTAGATCGTGTTTAGGTGTGACGAGCAGATGGGCGAGCTTATTGCTGCGCATGGCGCGGTACGGGTTCACAGGTTCACACCTCGCTGCCGAAATGCATCCAAGTTCTTGTGTGTGAAGAGAGCTACTTGGTAGATGAGTTCGCAGGGAAGGGGCATTATATTTAGTTCCTTAAATAGCTCTTTGCACGGGGCATCGTCGGATGCGCCGACAATGGCACGTACCGCCTTCTTCTGCATTCTGAAGGCTCGCCCGGCGTCTGCAGCCCGCGCCCACAGCTCGACACCGTAGGTGAGGAGGCTGTGAACAGTCGCAAAATAGCAAGATATTACTGCGCTGCGAGACGCCGTGCTAGCCAGTCGACGGAGCGCGAAGTGTGCACGACCTAGCTTGGAGCAGAGCTCGTCTATGTGGTAGCCCCACGTGAGGGCACTATCGATATGAAAGCCCAGCAGCTTCGTCGTTTGGACAATCTGCAGGGGGGTATGATCGTCGACGGTGACAAGGTAGGGTGGTGGTGGTGCGCCATTTAGCTGAAATACTATAAACATAGTTTTTTCCCTATTTAGAGCTAAGCCATTTAGTCGGAACCACCACTCGAGCCTTTGCACTGTATAGTACGTACTTAATTTTACACATATACGTACTTAATTTTATGTTCGGTAAAAATATGAACTTCCTGGATAATCGTGCTGAATTCTCTCAGTTTAAAATGGAGCTAATGGCAAAACTGTAAATAAACCGAATGCGACGCGGAAAAAATGTTTATAATTTTAGTAAAACTGTGCAATAGACGATATTTTTTCTCCTATAGTTATTGATATTTTTTTTTTAATTTTTATCCTACAGATGTAACTATGAGTGAAATATAATATGTAAAACTGGGAATCATAAATCTTGAAACTCATTTATTACCTATTTCCTGTATATTACATAATTATGTGTATTTTTACATTTCGTGACATAGATACAGATTCGGTGACAGTGCAATAATAAACCAAAAATAATGCGTTTCATCTTAAATTGTTTTAAGCGACATTTATACCAGTATGTCAAATATACACGAATTAAATGAATATTGTGTGATAACCGTATGTTAGAATTCAATTAATTTTCACCACTGATAACGGGGTCTGATAATGAGTATGAATATTCGGTAGTCTATGGTTTTTATTATAAAGATCGATTCAAGGACCAAAGCAGTGTACACCGATTTATAACGTGTAGTCCAACTTCGAACAAAAAAATGTGCTAATCTTGTGTAAAAACATGTTTAAGCATGTTTGCTAAAGCTTGTGCCCGGGCGGACCGTCGCTGGTGAGATTAAAATATTAGTGTAATAATGTCCTATAATATTTATTTATTTATATTTTTATTTATTACTAAAGATATTTTTTATGAATAATTTTTTCCTTTAGACTCTGCAGGTGGTGCTGAAGTCGGGTTTGTCAATTGACTTGTCGGACTACATGCTCCTTGTATACTAATTATGCTCTCAAATATATCGTCAGTATTTTTGTAACACCTTGTATAATGATCATAGGTGCCTATTATATACGCATGTAATACTTACCTACGTTTGTACCGTTCTATGTATACGTTACCATTCTAATGTTTGTACCGGAATTAAAATAATTAATTAATTTAAAAATAAAAGAAATGCAACGCAAAATGCCAAGCACAACCCTGCGTCCGAGATTTTTAATTTCGAACGAGAATTATAATATAAAATGTTCGAAGTTGGACTACTGGGTCTAAAAAGTCGTCTTCCTTGCTTAGAGTGCTCCTCTATACATAGATAAAATCCCATATATGATAAGATTTAAGCGAGCTTTGCGAAAACTCATTTATCATAAGTTTTGAAATTAGTTAGTATCAAGTTTTAACAAAGTTTAAATCTTATTAATATTTTACCATACCTCCCATACAACTCATAATTAATTAAGTATGGAGCCATATATAGTGAGCATTTTACGCTTACTTATTTTTGCAAGCTTTATTTAACATGCCCTGTTGGTATGTATCTCAGTGTGGGTTAAATCTAGGAAGCTAAATTTGACCCACTTCTCGATTACCTACAGATTATGTTTAAATTTTGCGTACGTCTGTAAATCGGATGACAATGCAATATTATGTTGACATGGAGCTAACCTGATGATGGAGACAGGTGGCCACGGGAACCCCTTGATAACACAACGCAAATTAATTGTAATTTGGAATATTAGTTAACTGTAGAAAGAAAAGTACAGTCAGCGATAAAAACTTGTACCAAAAAGCTTCGCCAAAAACTTTTAGTTAATGTCCAACGCAAATTAATTGTAATTTGTAATATTAGTTAACTGTAGAAAGAAAAGTACAGTCAGCGATAAAAACTTGTACCAAAAAGGTTCGCCAAAAACTTTTAGTTATCTTATGTCCATTTGCACCAATGAAGACACTGCGAGAACAAAGCGCGTGCTAAATAAGAGGAGAAACCTAGGACTTGTTGGAATTGGGCTAGTCTTTATTACGTCGCAATAGTTCTATCGGTCACCCTACGATGCTTCACAACACAATTACCCTTGAACGGGGTCGAGACAAATCCATTGCAAATAGCAAAGACATGAAACTAGTAGAACACGCAAATACATCGGGGCCGAGCCGAGATGATGATAGTACATTGATAAACGCCAAAATCGAATAAAGTCATGGTCAACTCAATAAAGTGAAATATTTACTGTAATTTAGTAGAATAAATATAAATAAATAAATAAATATAAATATTAATAAATACATTATTACACAAATTGACTAAGTCAATAAGGCTTGTGTTGAGGGTACTTAGACAACGATATATATAATACGAGTATATATATATATAGAATGCGATGATTAACATTAAACTTTCTTGTCCTTGGTACTAGACTAAAAATAGACGGGCCTCTAAAAATGACGGTAATTATAAATAAAAATAAAATTATTTAAGAGCCGATTCTGTAATACTGTCATCTTTTTTATCACTGTGTTCATTTAAATCGGAGGGAAAGATTGATCATCGATTTATAAACTATAAAGAATTGGGTACTTGACACATGTTGAATATTATAACAAATTTTAGTTAAATGGATAGAAAATGAGCCATCCATTATAAAAAAGTGGAATTCGATTCCTTACATTTTATTGAAAAATAAATTGTATGACAACTATACACATAAACGCAATATTTCAGGGTCAAAATGGCAATTTCCTTGATCTTCCATACATTTAGGACAGACTTAGGTATATGATGTGACGTCACATCACCTTATCATTTTGTTAGAGGCGTTTCAATCGTCGACTGCGAGCGTCAGACTTTAACTCTCATTTCTGACCTATCTGTTGCTTAAATGCCATATAGACATTTGATCCTCAGGAAAATCAAGATCGTTTGACATTATTTACAAAAAACAATCAAATAGCCAATTGGTTTCTGAACACAACACAATTACCCTTGAACGGGGTCGAGACAAATCCATTGCAAATAGCAAACATATAACTAGTAGAAAACGCAAACACATCTGGGGGCCTAGCCAAAAAGATAAATAGTAGGTACAGTCAGCTGCAGAGAGAGGTAACCCCCTGCATACAATAATTCAAACGCCAAACGAAACGGCAAAATGTATCGGGACTACAGTCACGACCAGTCACGTGATTATTTCCATACGTTATATAAGTATCGATTGGCTTTTTCTATCAACGACTTTCATATCTTAACTAGAGCCATCACAAAAAAAAGGACTGGGTAGGATTCAGACATTTTATTGTCTTCAAGCTAAAATATTTGAATCTATACATTTCCGTCTCGCGTCTTCGATTTTTTATTTGATTTTTATACTCATAATAAAGATAAAGGTGTAAACAATAAGTTGGAAAATGTAAGTGTATATCAAAACCTCGCTACCGACGCTACTATAGTCGGCACTAGGCTGCGATACCCAACATGAATAAATAAAAACCTGAATACAATAAATCAGACGAATATTAAGCGTTTAAATCCAAAAAAAAATGTCTGTATAAGTATATGAGACTTATCCAGAACACTGTATATGTTATTGTTTAAAATACCGTAAAATGGGGTGAGTGGGGAGTACGAGGGCAGTTGGGTTATGAATGGGGTGAGGAGGGATGACAGTGGAGTGAGTTGATTTTTACAGGCTACCTCTACGTAAACTACATATTCTAATAACATATCAAGCTATTATAATGTTTATAATCCCAAAGCGTCGACCCAACAATTTTCAAAACTCACCTTAGTAGGAAATCCCTCTTCACCTCTTCTACGGGGTGAGCTAGGATTTCCTACTATTCCGTATTTATCTTTAAAGTTATGAAATGAAACTACACAAAATCATAAAAAAACTAAAATTCAAACGGCCGCAATATTTAATATGTATAAAAATCAATCATATGGCAAACATGTATACACTAAAGTTTTATCGAGGTTTGAATGTCAGTTTGTCCCTACTCACCCCATTTAGCGGTACCTGTCCTAGTTTAATCAGTCACTGAGGAATTTTACATAGGATTTTCGTATGAAAATAAATACATCTCTTTCTTCTTCTACTTCTTTTTTGGTAATTTTCTCAGATGGAGCATGATTAAAATATGGATCATTCATCAATTCATAGCTGTGATCGTAACTCTGCTCCTTCTCTATGCTCGACGCAAAGAACAGAAAAGTCATTTACTCCATAAACCACACATAAACAGGACATGAAGATGAAAGGCAAAAAAAGAAAAGAATAACAAAAACAATACAAAATCAACTGACAAAATTATTGTTCCACATAGAGAGAAAAATATACACTTAAGTCGAACACTCAGTGACACTGTATGTGCCGTCTGTCGTATATGTCTGTACTAATAGTTTACTATGACAAATTGGTTGCTATCACGCGTGGCATAAGTGCAGTTACATCATTACTACGTGTATTCGATCACCAGCTATGACAGAAAGGTCATTATCATCAAAACAATGTTTGGGTTTATCTTTTTTTATATGATAGCATACATGCAGACGAGCCGCCTGATGGGACGCGGTCACCATCGCCCATGGACATACAACATCCTCCAACATCGGAGGAGCTACTTATGTGTTGCAGACCCTTGAGAACCCTGAAAACCGCATCTTGAAAAATTGGGGTTCAATGTCGTCGTCGAGTGTCATGTCAGTAGTGCAAAGGAAATACCTCAGCTAAGGTAACTCATTCCACATTCTGCATATTCTGGAAAGAAAGGAGCGAAATGCCCGCGTATTCTTTCATGCATGCTTGGTGTGTCATGTAGGAAGGTATCTAAAAAGTGGGAATGAGCTTTGCTCCTATCGCGGGAGGTATGCTTATAAAAGCGACAAAGCGAGATGGCATCGATTCAATCAGTTCTTCTGAGCATTCCCCGTTGTACAGACGGTAGAACAGGCCAACAACAACAACTTATCTCACAGTTTCCTATTCAAATACCAGGAAAATCCTTATAACAACGAAGATATACCTCCTAAGGCCCGGTGACGTCATGCGAGACATTTTAACTAAGCATTCCTGGTAATATTTAGAAACTAAAATGTCATATAAAATTTTCTGGATTAGGCCTAGTTTCAGAGATAATTAAATGTTTTTCGAAATCATTCTTTCGCCATAAGTCGGTACAAAACACATTTTTGACTGCGGTATTGCCACTTTGAGGTCTAATCTAGACATACCTATTGATTAACATCGAAAAAAAAAATGTATTCGAGAGACTACCCCCAAATAAAAAAAAACTTTTTAGTTCATTTTAAGTTATGTGTTTATCAATAAAAATTACGTTTTATGTACAGGAGTGTTCAAAAAATAGGAAAAAAAAATGTTTTTTTTGTCGAATTTCACAAAAAGTCATATAACATTTTTTGCTTCTGTTGTCATCAAGAATGCACCGTTAAAATCTCTCGCAATGCTCACGGGCACCTTGTATTTTAACTTCAGCACTGTATGTATAGAGTCCAAACTCTAATATGTAATATATTTAACTATGATACGGGGCCTCAGGAGGTTAACAGATCACTCATGGTTTTAAGTCAATGGCTGCTGTACACGTTTTGAAAACCGAAACGAGTAGCTAGTTATCCGACGAAGACGAAAGATTCTAATAAAAAGCTTCTCTATTGGTATTCGGATGCTGGATCGCCAGAAATACTTAACAAGTAATTTGTCCATTTGACGACAGGTCTGGTTTAGTGGGTAATAACCCTGCCTATGAAGTCGATGGTCCTGGGTTCGTATCCCGGTAAGCGCATTTATTCGTGTGGTGAGCACGGATATTTGTTCCTGATTCATGGGTGTTTTGTACGTAATTTAAGTATTTATATATAATATTATCGTTGTCCGAGTACCCACATTAGTCAACTTGTGTAGGAATGTTTATTTATTTACTTTCAACAGGGGAGTGGAAGGGGCATACATTTAGTAACAAATTTTATTCTCTATGCTTCCTTGACCATTCCCCCCCCGCTCTGGCCATGCCCGTAAGAAGTTGAGATGTTGCGACCCTCAGCAGCAGGATTCACGCCTCAAGCAGGAGAATCCCGTACCGTAAAATCAGCTAACTATAGTCCAAAACTAAGTGGTCGTTGGTCGTTCAGATGTGACTATTTTTTAAAGATCGCGCGCCGCGCTAAACAATGTTGCGGCTTTGCAGCTCTGTAAACCAGAAAAAAAGTAAGTATACCACCTTGGGCAGTACTATAAGAAACCTCTGATCACTTGTTTGCTACGCCTCGAGAATTGCATGAAATCTGAGACTTTTCAATACTTTACAATACTTAGTTACGTAATATATTAAAATTCCGCCACGAATGTGTGTGCCATATATGGACTAAAATGAATGAATGAATGAAAAATATTTATTTTGAGGGGTCCCATAGATAAATACCTTAAAAACGAGCATACATTATATCTTAAAAACTAAAACACACAATATGGCTGCGATGCATTTCGCAGCCCACCTATGTCAGGAAGCCGGCCGCGGAACCGCCGAAACTCCACACCCTTCGGCCAAAACTCCTCCTTTGTGAAGGTCGCTAGACGATCAATCAGGATTATAGTTGGGTGTTATTAGTTGTTGTTGTATACAGTAGATACGTTATTCTAGTACATTTTACTGGATTTTACTTGACTAACGTACTAAGAGATTACTATTGTTTGTGCTTTTTAATCTCCGGTTACCCAGACTAAAAATATTGACACGCACGGAGATATCAATTCATTACGTTCATGTAAACAGTAAATATTTACTGATCAATTGCCAGGTTTATCAGTTGCTTAAAGGTAAGTAATACTCAATATTGAATACATAATTACATATTGTTCCTTGGTCTAGGTCAGGAGTCAGGAGTCGGAAAACTTTTGAGAAGAGAAGAGCCAGCCGCAGTAAAAATCAGTAGTTAGGAATCTCAAAAAGTTGCAAATATTGTTTTCAGTAGTATACCTTTGCTCTCAAGCTTTATTTGTTATTTTTTGGGTACCGTAACAAGCAAAAACCGTAATTTCAGGAGATGCGGTTTGCCGACCCCTTGCCTACATTGAATGATTTAGCATTTCAAGGATAACAAAAAAATAAATAAAAATAAATAAGCATATATAAGTAAGAAGGAGCGAACTACTTTTCAAGAATCGGACTTAAGGGAACATCAATAACGATTGACATAAGCGCCACTAATGTTCATAAATCTTGTAAGAATTACTAAGAAGGCCTCAAACAATCATTAATCTTACTAAAATCCTTCACAACACCTCGCACCTCCATTACCCGAATATTGTGTCATTTTTGAACACACTTCCCCATCTTTCACCAACACAAAATGCAAACTTATTCTAAGCTGGATAGGGATCAAATCTAAAAATAACGCAAAAGAATTAAGAGGCTCCCAAGGTAAGCTCAATCCTGGTGTGTTTATGAAAGATAGTAAGTCTCTTCTACTTTCTATGGACCTTAACCCCTTTTTTGGCAGATAAAAAATTTGGCAGATCGACGTACGGTCTCTGAACCCTGAGAGTTCAATAACGTCAAAGGAAGTGGATATTTTGTTGGAGCTATTACGAGGTGAGCTTGAGTTCCAAATTGGTGGATTTAGATGGATCGCAAGGAGAGGCGATGACACGTGACAAAGGAACCGCTGCGATTGGAGCGTCGAATGAAATGTTATGTAAAATATTATGGAATGAATTTGCTCTTCACAAAATCTAGCGTCAGGATATCGGAAGTCGCAGCAACGTAGATCTGATGAACAGCAACGTAGATTTGGCGATATTTGGGCCGAAATCGAAATCTGACGAAAAAACAACAAAATAAAATAACAATTGTATGGACCCTGATTTTGAAATATTGAATTAACGCCAAAGTGGTCAAAAAGTTAGATTAGATTAGGTCAGAGATAGGACTTGTGATTCTCGCTCCGGATTGTCCCGGTCTGGCTCAACATATCTCTTTGGAAATTAAACGTGGCATCTTATCTTTCATTGACAGATTAGAGCAACCTACGGTACAGCGGTACGGATTACTTAAGTAATCAATATCACCGATTTTACTTAATATTGTTAAATTAATGAAGCCTGGAGCTCGTTTGTATTGGTATTCACCTAACGAAGACTACGATGGTTATTGTTTGTCTCTAAAATACATTTGGATACTTGTTCTTCGTTATTAAGACTTATAAAACTTCCACGTTCTCTAGTGACTTGCAAAATCTCTGTGGACCTAACCCTATACGAATTATCCTGAGGACCCTGAAGTTGAACACAATCTTCTTATCACGGGTTGTTTACGCGCGCAAGTGGACGGTTCCCTCTTGGATCAATGATCTGAGAGGTGAATGAGTGTGGGCTATGCACGTGCAAAATAAAGTGAATTTCAGCTTTATTTTTGTAAAGATTGTTTTTTTCTTGCACGGATAAATCGAATACATTTTCTTTTTTAGTTATTATACTAGCCGGCCCAATGCAGTATCTTACAAAACGGATTGCTTGTACTCGTGCTACGAAATTCAAACTAGCCTACTTTAAATTATATTATAATGTTTAAATACGGTTCTCGCAAACAACCCTAGCATTTTATTTTGCTTACGCGGAGACATTTATTTAATATAAGGACGAGGTTATTGTTATCACTGTGGATTCTTGCGTCGTTTCCTATATCTGAAAGAAAATGTAACTCAATGGCACTAAACAGGCTCGATTGGAGTCTGAATCATGGCCATACGTCCATTAGTGCATTAGCATTAGCTCATTTTTTTAGCCCTAAAAGACTTGTAAAGGTATCCTAAGTACATTACTTGAACTGTACATTTTTGATATAGCGTTGATTTTATGCAAACAGGGGATGTCCACATTTACGAGTCATACACAGCAATTAGTTTTACGTCTCTCCTGTGCAACAAAACTTAATTCTCTGGTCGATTACTGTCTAATAAACCCTTATCATCACCGCGTAGTGACAAGTTGACTACATTAGTTTTGAAACCTATGCCTATTAAAGCTATTAAGTACATGCTTTGTTAAGTGCAGTAAGTGAAGAAGAGAGAGGAGGATCCAGGAGGTGAAGGTCGGGCGAGTGCAGTCAAGATCGGCAGGCCCTGGGAACTTAACTCACATACGGATGATTCATTTAGCAAATGTATAGGGAAAACTAAACTTTTCGGATATCATTGATTTATAAACTGAAGTAGATGTCATAGGAAAGAAAATGTGCCCATGTTGTATTCGAACCAGCGTCCTCTGCATTCACAGCAGACTGCTAAAACCGCTCGGCCACGCGGGTCACGGCGGCAGGGCTCGAATATACTGGATCTTCTTAGTTACCTGCAATAATCTACGAGGTGAAGTAATTTTATAGGAATACTAAGCAAATACTCTGGCGAAACCAACCCCGAAATCGCGACAAAAATTGTCTGTTTCATACATTTTTGTTAGTCTGATGTTTATAATTTGTATGGGAGAGTTAATTTTTTTCGTGATTTCGGTATTATTGGTCCCATAGTAAAAGTTGCTCAATATGACCTATGTATATAAAAAAACCCATGTGGTCACGTATAATATTATATGTGTTTCGGCTTTGCTTTGTTGCAAGCAGTAAATGAACCCTCAGGAGGTGAAGGTCGGGCGAGTGCAATTATGACTGACAGGCCCTTGGAGGGTGCACTCGACTCACACGCTGGTGATTCATTCAGCAAATGCATGTGTAGTTACTCCTCTCTTTTATCTCGAGTTGAAATTAAAACCATATAATCACGTGAATCAAGTTAATCACGTTAAACAAAAAAAAACACCCGTTTATGCCGCAAAAAACGTATATTTCGACACTCTCAAAGGAATCATAATTTATAGGTACTTTCTGTTAACCTAGAACTATGAAATTTGGCAAGGAATATCGTCTTATACTACAAGTACAGGCAAAAACCTAAAAACCATACATTTGTATTTATAATTATATGGGTCAACAAATCTTTTTGTAGTTTTTTTTAAACATAAGGTGCCTACAAATTTGCACGGAACTCTCAGTGGGCGAGTGCGACTCACACTTAGTCTAGCTTTTTATCATGGTTCCCACGGCCTACTAGTACAAAATACCTCCAATGAAATTTAAATCATTATTAAATGGAACAGAGTTGCTTTTGTGTTGTTTGGTTCGATTAAAAAACGAAACAAATTCAATTTTATTTTACCATTGGAATATAATGACATTTTTATAATGATATAGCCTCACTTTGTTCTATTTAAGACAATGCAAAGTTAACTAAGACGACCTCTAGTTCTAGCAACCACAATTAAAAAGTGTACCTATTTCCAAATGATAATTATGTATCGACACGTGGAAAGAATGAGTGAAACAAGGTTAACAAAGTGAGTGTATAAGGGAGAAGGAGCTGGAAGGGCACTAGGCGGACTTTCTCTTATCATAGTCTCTGCCTACCCCTCCGGGAAATAAGAGTGATTTCCCATATTCCATATGTCTTTATTTCCTTTCAGTCCCCATAGATCCAAATGGATCCAAATAGATCTCCGAATTACGAACTCCTACGTCACCCGAAACCCAAAACGCCGTCAATTTCGTACAATTACGGCCAATATACAAACCACTACGCAACGCTCGTTCTGAGGTTCTACCGCGAACACCGAAGTTCGTAAATGGCTGGCATCTTTCTCTGTCACTCTAATTACGCCATAATTGGAGTAAAAGAGACGAGTGTTCGCGGTAGGCCCCCTGTTCTCAAAAGATCCTGCCATATGAAAATCAACCTTGACTCTCCAAAAATAAGGCATGAAATGAGCGGTTTACACACACTACAGGAGTTCACAGTGGATGAAAGGAATTAGGAGTTTTAGTAGTTCAATCACTTACCTAAATGTGAGATACAAAGTCCACACAAAATAAATATAGTTAGTTAAGTTAGTAACAATAATTTGAATAACTATTTTTTTTCTAATTATTACCTATCTACATACCTACTCTCATAATACTTGTGTCATTTTAAATGACACACAAAAGTTTAGTTTAGTTCACATAATTATAAAAAGTCACTAGTAGTCGTGTATCTACTACCTACCTATTATAAAATAAAACACACACATTGTAATCGTCTAAAATAAAACCTATTTCATTCCTGAAACCATAAGAACAAGAAGAACCTAAAAGTTATTTAAGCAACACGCCTCTATAACTTTTAGCTCGTACTAAAGCATTTAAAATGAATACTCCAAATATGTTTTGTTTTGTGCTAAACCTAGTACACAGTACACTACATATATTACTTACCCTTGCACTTTTGTTAGGTACTAAGTTCGTTTTGTTTTTGTTTTTTGCTGTAGCAAAAACTATAGGTTACACCTACTTGTTATAGACTAGTGGTTTTTGTTTTGTTTTTGTTTTTTGCTGTAGCAAAAACTATAGGTTACACCTACTTGTTATAGACTAGTGGTTTTTATAAAACACAAACAGACAGACAAATATATGTGATAGACCGCCTCTTTGTTTCATATTCGTCTATTGCAAAACTTATATATACTTGGTCAAGCAAATCTTGTCAGTAGCAAAGGGCGGCAAAGAAAAATCGCGGGTTATCAACACTGTTTTCGAATAATTCCAAAATCGCGTGTCATCTGTGTTTTATCTGTGGAATGTGGATAGTGAATGACAGCCGTCATGTTTGTTTACATTCTGAATCGTTGCTATTTCAAGAGAAATTTCTGCTATTACATACCAATATATCAAATAAGCTTGTGCATGAACTTAAGCAAAGTCAAGGTGCCTACAATATTTAATCACGCTCGTTCGTTTATCGTAAATATTTGTAAAATTTGAGGTTATGATAATTAAATGTTTTGGTTCGATGTTTGCTGCTTTTCTTACCAACGCAATACTGCTTTTTGAGTGTTGCCTGTCCTACTTCACTTTGCTGTACATTGCTACTGACATACTTTGCTTGAGAGACTATAGTAGCGTTGGATAAGAGTACACGCGTACTACGTCGCGTCAATTTTCTCCGCATGTAGCATGACATGAGCTCCTCTAATTGCAATCAATCAACGCGAATTCATGTTACAAGGTACTTGAAAGGACAATGCACCTTTCGTACAGTCGTACACATGTAACACCATGGTGTCAAGTCATCTAAAGCTGGCCATACATACATTAAGGTACGGCTGCGCAGTTTTGCCAACTGCACAGGTAAAACGTAGAGCATGTGGCATTCGACTGTGCAGTTTTCTAACCAGCTTAGATTGTGCAGTTGAACTGTACAGGTAAAACTGCGCAAGCATACCCTAGTGTGTATGGCCAACTTGTGCTGAGAGATAACTGGCAGTGGGGAATTTCTGGGGTGAGATAAGTGAAATTTATTATATTTATTTAAATAATGAAATATATTTTATATATACTTAGTGCTCGATTTCGTGTAATTTTCTTAAATTTATCTCAACTACTAGGCATTTAAATTCTACTAATATAATTGAAAACGAGTGGTCCATACCACTAGGTTCCCAATTTCTATTGCTCGTATTTCTAAAATATCAATTTGCCGTTTTCCACAGATTTTCGAGTGACGAATTCCAGCGCTCGAAGCAGAGCCCAACTGGGCAAGTACCTCCACCTTACTGAAAACCGCAGCCAAATAACACTAGACCCTACTCATAGTGTTGTGTTCCAGCTGGTGAGTAAGGTTGCCAGAGCTCAACGAGGGTGCGGAGTGTTAGGGTCGGCAACGCGCATGTAACTCCTCTGGAGTTGCAGGCGTCCATAGGCTACGGAGACTGCTTACCACCAGGCAGGCCATATGCTAGTTTGCCACCGACGTAGTATATATTAAAAAATACAGATTTATTACGAAAGGCTAGTAGGATAAAATAATGTAAGTACAAAGATGCCATTCTCACTAAACTAGTCATAGTTTAAAATTTCAACAACATTAATCTGTATACGGCGTTTATCCGTTCACATCTAGGTCTACCCAACACTGGCTGGGTAATGGTGTAAAAGTTGATTTAATTTTCGAGCTCTACCCAAAAGGCTTTGGTAATACTGGGTTTACCCAGGTAAACTTAACTTTACTTAAATTAAGAGTCATGGGTGTTTTCTATGTATATAAGTATGTATTTATCTATATACGTATGTATATCGTCATTTCGTACCCATAGTACAAGCTTTGCTTAGTTTGGGGCTAGGTAGAACTGTCCCCAATATTTATTTATTCATTCATCTAAGATCTAAATGTATAATGGACATATTATATACCATGGAAACGCGATGGCAACGCGAACGGCAACATGGAAGGTGTGATGAATTCCAAAGATTCTTAAGCGCCTACTGTCGAAACAATGACTTCATCCCCTTCCAAACTGCGTGTGGCGACCCGCATCCGTACAGGGTTTCATATTATTGCTTAACAAAGACCTCCCGCTGCGTTGTACACACTCCCTTTAACCTTAAAAGACATATGCACATTAGACATCCCGAGTAGTTACTCCGTTCCGAAGCTGCGCTTGATCAAAGGATATTATTTGTTCATTTGATTACTGGTTAATTGGTGATCGGTGATAAGAACGCCGGTTTAAATAAGTTTGGGATGACCCGAATCCTTCGCGTTAATACTGTATCCCCTTCCACTTCATTAAAGTGTCAAACAGACTACGTGTTGGCTTTGGCTCCACGCACGCCTCGCAAATGTCCGGTAGACCATTGTTATGTGATGGGAAAGATATACAGTTATTAATTATAGATAATAAGAGACCAATATCTTATGGGAGAACTGTTGCTAAAGTGTGCAGCTGGCAGCTGTAAGTTAAGTTCGAAATCTCTCCGGTAGCGCTATATATGCTACACAAAGACATGACATGAACTTGGACGATGTTGACGTTCACTCCGTCCCACGTCACGCCCGCTTTGGAGGTGGACGGAGCCAGCGTGTTTCCACAGGTAGCATCCCACACTAAAATTCTTTAATTTTTTTTATAAACCTAGAAAGTGTTCCATTACTATAATATACGCCTCCGCTCCGCTCTAGACTTCCGATCTTTCCTATCTACTTTAGTATAACACTGAGGTATAAGTGCAATTTCTGGCCAGTTGTTGAATGTGTCCACTGTGGCGATTACATGGTGGCATCCACTCCGTGGCTAGATATTGTAGGTAAATATAGTTCTAGTAAATCTTAAAAAATTTCTAAAAGTACTACAGTGGATTGTTAAGCAAGGGATGAATGTCACCCATTTCTGTCGAGGTAGTCTGACGCCCCAACGCATTGAGAGTTGAGAGCACCTACTCGTATAATCCGAGTTTTTCACTCTATTTTATATTTTGAATACGAGGAAATTAAAATACACGTACATTAAAAATAACACGGCTAAGTTTATACTTCAGTAGTATTTCTTGAGGGTACTTTCAATTAACAATTTTATTTTTATTTTTTTAGAAACCAAACACTCGTATAAACTTATCAACAATGCAATACAAACGATGTACCACAACAAAAGGAAAATACAACAAAAAGACCTGGAGGTTCATAAATTATAAATTATGTTATGTTGTTATTTTAAAATTTGGGTATAAATATTGTTATTTATGGAATGGGGAGTTAATTGTCACAATGAAAATTGTACAAATTCCATTTAAAACCAAAAATTTTATTGCTTATAGTTTAAAAAGAAAAAACGTACTTAGAAACCCTCCTACGTGCTACGTGCTCCTGAGCAGAAACGTATTATTATTTGTAAACTTTTTAGAATAACAACGACCGATTTATTCAGAGCATGAGATATGAAAAATAATATTTTTAAAATCCTTCATGTTTAACTAAAGCATCTAACATAACTAAGACAATCTAGCCCAAGATTGCCAATAATGCCGAACGCCACGGTCAGAATATTGTCCTTCGCTAGCCTTGGGCCCACTTACGGCTATCAGCTCAGGGTTGCCCCATGGGTCAATCATATTTTAGAAAAAGGTCACCTCGGTAAACAATACAATTAAGTCAGTTTTTATTATTTGAGTCTTAATGATATCTTTATTTTCAGGCAACTATTAGCCCATACCTTATAAACTAGTATACATATCATTATAAAATATATCTAAAAACTAAAAACACATAATTATGGCTTCGATACAGTTCGCAACCCCGCCGGAATTTGACACTGCGGTCAAAACTCCTCCTTGGTAAAGGTCCTAATAAGTGGGTACTAAAAAAATTATGTCGCCTGGGTACAGCATAAAAAAATTGCTTTAGATTCCCTTCACTTTACGATGTTAAAAGGAAATACGTTAACATGTATTAAATGTGTATGACCCACACGCCGGCATTGTGAATCAAATTAGGTAGGTAGTTGCAACCCCTGTTGGTTGTTTCCTGGAAAGTTAGTTTCCGCTGTTCTTGTTCCCAAATCAAAATGCTGTTTTACTCATTGTTTTTGTAAGTAGCAAAATACGCATCTTTGAGCTGCCGAGTTGAAAATTATACATTACTTTACGTTTTGCAAAATTATCTAATTGCTTTACAAAATGATTTATACAATTACAGTGCAGCAGATAGTTTTGGAGCGTTGTTCTTTATGCAGATGCTAACTGTGCCTTTCGCAAATCCAGGAGCCTTGATCTCATTTCATTAAATTACTGGATAACTTACCATAAACTAAGATGGTAATTCATGACTGAGCTCCAACGGACTAATGTAAAAGCGGGTGGAGTAATACATATAAGAGCCTCAGTACCCAGCGTAGTAGTAGTTTCATTTTGTACCATTTGGCGTTGAAACTGTAGGTCCATGGGGTTCCAGCACGCGCTGTTCTTTGCAGAAATCGCGAAGCGTCTGGTTGACGTAACTGCTAAATATCTCGTTGTATCAGCATTGCGATACAACGAGGAAATGCCGCCAGCATCCTTGGTACAATGCCTCAAGGGCCTATTTTAGATTTAAGCTAGTTATAGTAATACCACTGTAGAGGTATATATATCTGTGTTATGTATATTGTTATTGTAAATAAAGTGTTTATTCCGCCGTTCATGAATTACACAACGACATCATTTTGTATATAGAATGAAAGAAAATATCATCGTCGTAAAATCAAGTGATGCCCTAAATCCCAAGCCACAATCATAAATGTCATAATCATACCAATATCCCATGTCCATTTGTCCAATTCGGAACGACTGACCCAAATCCCACAGTGAACGTTCGAAAATTTCTCCTGACCCATTTTTTAAAGGCCGCATCCTGCCACTCCTTGGTCTCGTTTGCAAAAAAGAAAAAATCAGGTCAACGACCCAGCCATTTGCTGTCACTTCGCCTCACGAAATCACAAAGATACCAGTCACTTCAGATTTGATGGGGACTTAGGACTTTTTGGAATTTGTCGAGGTTTGTATGGTCGGCCGTTTGCATTATTGTTTAACGGGTCACTAATGGAAAGATTGAAGAATACGCACATAATTAAAAATGACTTGTTGAGAGGGCGAGTGACCCTATTTCTTTTTGTAGTGTTGAGAAATTTTGCAACACTGTACCTATCGATAAGATGAAGAGTTTATAAATAGTTATTTGTTTTACAAGGGGGCAAAGTTGTTGTTTAACCGCTCGTGCTAATATTGATACCCGAACCTTCGAAATATTCCAAAATTGAACCACGAGCGTAGCGAGTGATTCGAGAAGTGGAATCTTGAGCGTTGCGAGGGTTTTAAGGCACGAGGGTTAAACAAACTTTGCCTCCGAGTGAAACATAACGTTTTTCACCACACCAACGCGAGGAAAATACTAACTATGAAATACCAAAAAAAATCAAACCTAATCAAATCCAACTCAGCGTAATAAAAAATGTATCATTCAAAATCATCATTTAAAAGTCTATTCTACCAGCTAACATAAAGGAACAACTCAAAATTTGCATCTGATTACTTTGCCCCACATGTGGATAAAATGCAACTTTCTCATTAGTTTTTGAACAATCAAGAGGGCCCTTACCAGTTGGTGTGGTGAAAATACATTGATCTATGTCTTGGTTACATTTAGTTAATTATTTCTAACATGCAAGATAAACAGTGTACGCGTCAATCAATGAGTGAAGTAAATATAGAACACGTCAACTTCATAACATAATGTAAGATTATTAAGAAGAAGAGTAAGAAGATTAGTAAAGTTTACGAAAATGTCGTACTTCGAATTTGACAGCTAAACGAGATGGCGACAATTCAGTGACCACAAAACATTATGACAATTAAAGCCACCACTTTTAGCTGAAGCAAGTAAATGAAGTACCTAATTACTAATGACCCAGTGACGATATTATTATTTATTGTTGACATATCTTAGTTATTAAATTTTAAATTTCTAACATTTTTTATTTTTATTTTGATTGATATTTTATTTGCTTGATTGATATTTAAATCTTATTGACATGATACAAATTTCAGTTAATATTATACATATATTCTTCAATACTTTTAATTAATATCATCATCTTGGGATTAGTAATTAGGCTTTAATTTCTTCAATATAATGGAATGTTTTATTTTTAATTTTAAGCTATGTTCAAGACAATATTTTATTGTTATGAATGAATAAAGAATAAAGAATATTTTTTTAAAGAATCTTGAAATCACGATGTAAGAAATGTGTCGGTTCTAATCCTTAAATGTTCAAATGCGCACCCCAGCGAACTACATACATCTTTTTTCAATCTACTACATAAGTTCGTCCTGTAGTTTCATCAAGTTTGTCGACCGTGTGAACACAGCATTAATGTTCGCTTATTATGAATGGTTTGTCTCGTTGACCGACATAAAAAAGTATAAGTATCAGTCTGACTAATAGGTGTCTTAAGCGACCACAGGGAGGTCTCCATCTAGCGGTGCAAAGGGGCAACGTCGCCAGCATCCTGGGAACATTGTAGAGGTTGACTTCAATTGGTGAGGTGTTTTATATTTAGGGTGTATGTATAAGTTATGTTTTAATTATTTTACTTGTGTGTGTGTGTGTTTTATTTTTTACTCATTGTTAACCGTAATTCCATCGATAATATTTTCCCGTCACTACTGAATGCTGATAGTGACCGATGCATCCGGGCGGCCGTGAGAGTCTCACAGCTTCCTTTCTACTACTCTCAACATCCTGAGACTTCAGAGAACTGCTTTATTCCTATGGGTGAAGGATGGTATTTGCTTAGCAGGATATTTTTGGAACATTAGAATGCTATTCAATTCGAGTATTGGTCTAAAATGATTAGGTAAGTGCGTTCGGATTGTTTGAAAATTTGTTGCGATTGTAACGACGTTATTGCTATCTCTTGTAGAATTCAAGGCTGTTTCTAAACACATTAATATCAAAGGAAAATATATCACGTCATATTTGCATCACTTATAGGTATATAGGTAATCAATTGTTTACTGAGGTGTGCCAATAAAGAGTATTCTATCTATCTATCTTATAGCAAAACATTTGATGTAGTAGGTATGTACTTAAATTTAAATTATTATTAAATGGAACAGAGTTGCCTTTGTTTTGTTTCGTTCGATATAGAAACAAAACAATTCTATTTTATTTTATAATAATTATAATACATATGTAGAAAAAGGCAAGATCTCTATGTATGACAAGTGACAAAAATCATTAAATAATTGGCGCCAAATACTATTGGAGTGTAGATTTAAAAGGAGTGAAATCTCTTATGGTAGAACTGTTGCAAAAGTGTCTAGCTATCAGCTATAAATAATAGTTCCAAATCTCTCCAGAGTAGCTCTAGAGTGGCTAAGAACCTAGGCGTTATTGACGGAGTGAAGTGCGCTGTCTATGATTTGATTTTCTTTTCAAGTATTCTAGGTATTGTAATGCCACCTATTTAATGGTTTTTTGATGACACTTTTTGGTACATGGAGATTTAATTCCTTACCTCCACCTTCCGTAGCCAAATACACCGAAATGAAATGTCATTCGCCTGGTATTTTATATAGACGATCTTTACGCGTGCGCCCGTATGGGACAGAACATACGCAATGCGACAAAATTAAAAATACGTTTTAACATTCCTGACAAGATACCAAAAACCACCTACGTAATTTGGTCGGGTTTTTGTCGCCTCTCCCCCATTTTATCTCTATATTATTATATCTCTATGGTTTATGTAATCTATGAGCGCCACCGGAGAGATTATGAACTATTATAAAAGCTGAAAGCTCGTCACTTTTGCAACCGTTCTGCCTCTACCGTCCATAATAATATCATTGAATTTCTTCGCACATGTATCCAAGTTTCTTACAATATTTTCCTTCACTGAAAAGCATGAGGTAAATATCAAATGATATTCCGTACATGAATTCCGAAAAACTCATTTAGAAGGATTTAAGTTCGCGACCTCTGGATTAAATGTCGACCACCAACACGTTTAGCTTTAACTATTGTAATATATATAAACCAATGAACCATTTTGAAAACGATCTAGATGTACCTACCTTACCTACGCCAACGTTGCAATGCCTTGCCTTGTTCAAACAATAGGCACACATTCTAAATTCAAATTCAAATCTAAGTACAGCATGCAAATCACGCGCGTGCGTCTCAAGGCCTAATGCGTTTGAGCAGACGGTACCCAGACAGTCGTAATATAATTAAATGTTTGACGTTTTGGGACACCTCTATTTGGCATGCCCAAAGCTATAAATATAATCGTTATATTGCTTGCCGCATTAGTCCTAGATTAGTATTATTTGGGGATTACTCAGATATGTTTCTAATTTGTTTTTCAATACCTAAGCAGGGACTGCATAAGTGAAAAAAAACGATACCTTTATATAACGGTATGACCTCATACCGGTTTAATCCGAACCATTTAAGTAGCCGAATTTTATTTCGCTACCTCGGGTACCTTACCTTAACCGCTTTTATAAAGGTACCCTATCAGCTTAAGCGTCGTTGCCAAGCCGCCCGCGCTTTGCGCCAACTTGGTTTCTATTGGACGAAGAAGCCTTACGGGCCCTTTTGATTTTATTTAATACTATCAGACCGGCTAGCATGAGTTGCGTTTTCGCGCGCGAGTCCATACTTGAAGTCTCGCTATATGTATGGAGTCGCGCGCGAGAACGCAACTCATGCTAGCAGGTCAGTTTGGCTATAATAACGGTTAAGGTATATACCGGCAAAAATACCGGTACCGTTATTTTGAAACTGTAGCGATACCTTTATATCGGAGCCGCGTGGCCTAACTGGTATAATGTATCGGTATCATAATTTTATAACGCAACCATACCGTTGTACCGTAACCGAAATCAGTCCCTGTACCTAAGCAAAGATTAAGTACAGCTCAGTAGTATATCTTGCGGACTATTATAATGTTTGTGAATTTGACCGTATCAATAAGTAGTACAGTCACGTCTGAAAATATCGATACGAACAAAGTCCCAAAAAAAATGTATACACGACCTTATTGCCCATATATTATCTTCCGTATGTATATTTTCAGACGCGCCCGTATATACCTCTTAACCTAGAAGGAAAATATCGGAAGGAACCTAGGCTAACCCAAAAGGGCTATTTGATTGCCCCTCAAGGGGTCTAACCGAGATGACGTCGACAAACGCCAAACGAAAAGAAAAAAGCGGCCAAGTGCGAGTTCCGTACCATTTATGACGTATTAAAAAAAACTACTTACTACATCTCGTTCAAACCAATTTTCGGTGGAAGTTTGCATGGTAATGTATATCATATATTTTTTTTAGATTTTTCATTCTGTTATTTTAGAAGTTACAGGGGGGGGGCACATTGTTTTTCCTTCGAAGTGTCTCTCGCGCAAACTATTCAGTTTAGAAAAAAATGGTATTAGAAACCTAAATATCATTTTTGAAGACCTATCCATAGATACCCCACACGTATGGGTCTGATAAAAAATTATTTTTTGAGTTTCAATTCTAAGTATGGGGAACCCCCAAAATTTATTGTTTTTTTTTCTATTTTTGTGTAAAAATCTTAATGCGGTTCATAGAATACATCTACTTACCAAGTTTGAACAGTATAGCTCTTATAGTTTCGGAAAAAAGTGGCTGTGACACAATCGGACAGACAGACGGACATGACGAATCTATAAGGGTTCCGTTTTTTGCCATTTGGCTACGGAACCCTAAAAAGGTGTTAGGATGACAGATGCTACGTAATATAACGTGACCTCTGCACATTATTGTAATTGGGAAGCTAGTTATTTTCGTAATATTTATTGACTTATAAAAAAGTTGAAAAATAATTTCTATCGTAAACCTATCCTATGACCTACCCCGGGACTCAAACGATGTCCAATATGTCTATATCAATTTAACTTTCATCTACATCGGTTCAGCCGTTTAAGAGTGAAGATTAGAAAAATAGTTAGGCACTTTGGCATTTACAATATTAAGTAAGTATGGAAATAAAGATCAGTGTTTGCAAAAATTACAAAGTTCAATTTTATAATAACAATTAAACCGTTATCAATTTGGCTAAGTATGTTATTATTATACATTATAAATCATCTTGACGGACAGATGTACGGTTGGGAAGGACGGACAGACAGACAGGCAGATAACAGTAATTGATTGTATCGTTTGTTATTATTTCAATAATCAATTTGTTGTTAGGGAGAAAGCGATGTTTTGTTATTTATTGTTAGCATTAACGAGTGTCAATGTCGTAAAAGATAGATGGTCTAAAATTAGCAAATGCTTCATTTGACTTGTTCAATAAATTACGATCACGCTAACTTATTCTTTAACAGATGGCGCCATCATAGTCAATCCATAGAATTGTGTCAGATTCTTGTTTTATTTTTTTTGGGAATATCATGCCCTGAATGCCAAATCTCATAGAACAAGATTAGAGACGGGCAAGCTATGATGGCACCATCTATACAAGCCTTTGACAGTAGCCAACCCCATGACGTTACGAGTATGTGGAAACGTTGGAAATAGTCCGTGGCTGAAATGATGTCTTTCACCCGAGTTCAACACTTTTCATTTCGAATACGAGGAAAGTAAAATACATGTGTTTTTTTTTTACTTGACTCAGTATAATTTTTATAGCATTTTATGAATGTACTTTCAATTAACCATTTAGGTAAAAGTATCGTCATTTATGGAATGGGGAGTTGAATGGAAATTGTATAACAAATCCATTTATAACCAAATCTCAAATTGCTTATCAAAAAAAATGATAAAAATCGTACTTAGAAAGCAAAATGCACTTGTGCAGAAACGTATAACTTTCTGCACACTACACTTTTTAGAATAAAACTCTTTCTTTGATAGTTGAAAAATATTTTTTGATTGTCTTACTTTGCTATTTTATGTCATTACTCATTACTCATTACCAAACTAAAATGGAGCTGGGCGGGACATGCTGCTAGGCAGAGTGATGGCAGGCGGACTACAATGTTAACGGAATGGTGGCCGCTTTCGGATCAAAGAAGCCTCTGGCGTCCGTTGGCTCGTTGGGTGGACATTTGGAAGATTGCGGGTCACTTCTGGATGCGATTAGCTCAGGACCGGGACAAGTGGCGTACTAGAAGAGAGGCCTATGCTCAGCAGTGGGCGATAAAGGGCTGATATGATCATGTTATGTTATGTATACAGGTACGCTAGACGCTCGATGACCAAACTACATTGTCTACCAAGTTGGTAGTATTCTCCTTAGTTACAACATGCATGTACCTAATTATCGTTATCTATCGTCGTATTGTTGGGCGGCAGTGGAGGCAGATCTCCGTGAGCTCGGTGTCAGCGAAAGCTGTCGCAAGTCCGCTCTGGACCGAGCAAAGTGGCGTGCTCGTCGTGCGTATGTTGGAGGCCAAGACTCGCTTCGCGTTCGCGTGTTTTTCGCTCAGGTAAGACACTGCCTAAGTAAGTATGTAATTAATAAGAGCAAAAAATATCCGTCATGATTACAAACCCTGTTACAAAGGAAAATTCCAAAACTACTATTTTTAAATCATACAAAATGTACTCCTGATTTTATGAGCTTAATAGGTATCGATTTATCATTTAATAGTCATTTAATGCAATAATGCATCGACTGCAGGTCAGATGTCAATGCAATACTAATAGCATACAGTCTGCACGGTTAAATGACCATTCGTAAACCGTATTGCAATCGTGATAAGGTCTATGATTGGCTAGTTAAAAGGTTTGCTGTTAGTTTTTTCTGCTTACTAAGAAGAATCATCATCATCTTTCTAGCGTTGGTCCTCAATACATAGTGTCATTCACGAAAATACCTTGACTCGTAATGTCATGTTATTAAAGGTTAGATTTGACAAATCTGCGCGTCATCTTGGATGACACGAACTGTGACGGCCGCTTTCCTGATTTTTTCTTTCCACGTCGCTCTATTCCGGACATCGTCATCAGCTAACCCATAGGCGTTTAAGGGTGCCTTTCGACCAGAGATGTGCTATGCTGTGCTATGCTATGTTTTCATACATTTGAAACGTAGCAGCAGCTGGAGCTGCGTTTCAAATGTATGAAAACATAGCATAGCAAGCATAGCACATCTCTGGTCGAAAGGCAGGGTTAAGACCGTCAGCACACGAAGCGTTTGCGTAAGAGACGCGTAAGCGTATCATTATACGCGCGTAGAACAAGTTAAAACAAGTCCACTCACGAAGCGTCATCGTAGCGTAGCGCATGAGATTTCTGTCGTTATTACGACCGGCGTAGCGTAATACAGGCGTAAAAAACAAAACTTCTGCAAGTCAAACAATAAAAACTCTTCTTCATCTGACGAGAAAATAAGATCGTCGATACATCCGCCGAAGACATCTAACGCCAGTGACGCCATCAATTCAACTTATGAGATTTCATGTGCGCGATTCTTGGTGGCCAGACCTCTACGCGTCTCGTACTCGAAACGTTTTTACGATATCCTTTTGCTGAGGGCCCTTGAAGATCTTTAGCGATCACCTTTCGCCACCGCTGCCTTGGTTTGCCCCTCCTGTTTGGGCCTGGTAAAACAAAACTTAGGGCTCTTTTGCCTACGTATTCAGGCGGCCTTCATTTGACATGAAACCACCTCAGTCGGCTTTCTTTGAACTCATTGGCGACATTACTCTGAGAAGAAGAATCTTGGCGGGAAAAGTATAACCCATACCTTTATTTATCTGAAGAAACTATCGAAGACCAATTAAACAACTCCTCTGGTCTTAATTGTATGCTATTTTTGCTTGGATAGTTCCCTAAATAAAATAAGCTTTTTAGTGATTACAGTAGGTATTATAAATAAAGCCTGGTAAATTTGTCATTTAAGGAAAAACAAAAATTGATTTTCTCATATTTTTAAAAGGTATGTTTAGCTAAAGCATAATTCTTCTACTATTAGGTACTAAAGTTCTAGTTATATTAGTAGTATTATTTACTAAGTAATATACTAATTATTTTACTAAATTTCAAATTAACGCATAAATTTCGTCTTACTAAAGATTTTATTTTGAAATTTTTATTATCTAAAAAAAACTAGTTTTAAAAAGTGTAAAGATGAAACAAAAAAAATCAAAATGAAGTCAGTTAACGGCGAAGCGCTAAAATAACGCAGATGTAAAGGAGTTCGCAGAACGCTTTTACGACTTTACCGTCGTTACTGACACGTGTGGGGTGTCCTTTTATTTATATACAGGGAGAGTAATGAAGTTTTACCTTTATTGACGACTGTATATTACATATACAGTTAAAGTTGTATTCTTGACCGCATTTTGAGACTAAAATGTAATACAAAGCTTCCTGAAATTCATCATGTTTTAAAGATAATACTTTTTTGTCAAAATTGTTTTTTTTATCAAGGAGAAAACACAGAAACATACATGGAACGTGCAGGTACAATAAAATTTTGATTACATATTTGAGTTCAAATGTTTCCCATGATAGTAGAGGTTATAGAAATACATGATTGACTATTATAACTTATAATATAACTTAATGAAAAACGCATTTTAGCTGTGAAACTTCCACTATGCGACTTGGTTTAGAACATACCTACTGAAGGCCATTAGAGTTTTAAAGTAAGCTCGCAATTTTAATCTGTAAATAATATAAAAAAACTTTTCTTATTCGTTGCAATGTTTTTTTTTCACCAAGGTGTAAAAGTAAATAACGCGTCAAATTATTATTTTTTCGGTGTTTTTTGCCTCATAACTTCAGGAACGCGTGGTTTATATCTGTCGGGTTTAATTGGGCCACGGTGTATTTATAGTTATCGGCAATGCTATTATATATGTATCATACGTCTTAGGTAAATCATCGTAAAAATAAAATAAAATAACTCATAAAACCCGAATTTCTACGGGTTCTAAGACTTGGTTACGCTATTATCGTCTATCATGTGTCCCTTTCGTACACATTTCGTATAGGTACACTTGTTAGGTTAGATCACGGCAGCCACGATGACAGACGATAAAAATACGACCATCAAAGCCCCCTGCTTACAAAAGTGAAGTTTTAAAGGTATTATTAAGTTTAAATAACCCTACTCATAGTGTTGTGTTCCTGTCGGTGAGTAAAGTTGCCAGAGCTCAACGAGGATGCGGAGTGTTAGGGTCGGCAACGCGCATGTAACTCCTCTGGAGTTGCAGGCGTCCATAGGCTACGGAGACTGCTTACCACCAGGCAGGCCATATGCTAGTTTGCCACCGACGTAGTATATATTAAAAACATACTACAGATTTATTACGAAAGGCTAGTAGGATAAAATAATGTAAGTACAAAGATGCCATTCTCACTAAACTAGTCATAGTTTACTAAACTAAATTACTCGTTGTCGCATTTTCGTACAATGTTTGCAAAATTTCAGGAGCGCCGTCGAACATTTCCAAATCAGGGCTACAACCGCGAAAATCGAAGTTCGTCAATTGCGGGCATCTTTCTCTGTCACTCTAATTACGTCTTAGTGAGAGTAAAAGAGAAAGATCCCCGCGCTTTGCGAAATTCGGTTTCGGTTTGTTTGACCTTAGAAATCAACTCACACTGCACTTACTTAGCCTACGAATTCAAGTTCGAAAAAAATATTAATTTTGACTAGCTTTATACGATGATGATGATGTTTTTTTTTTGTATGATGGTGGTATTTTTTTAGCTCGGATACTATCAGATCTACAGAGACAATCCTAGTCCCGTATTGTAGCAAATTTAGTGCTAAAATGATCTAAAACTAGTTCTTTAATAGGGTTATAATCGCCCAAATCTAAAAAAAACGATATAATCGTGTTTTTTTTTTTCGATTTTTGAATCAAAAAGAACCCAAAGTTTGGTTTATTTTAGGTCACAGAAAGCTTGGATTGTTCATTGGGCCAATATCATAAACAAGCCTACAAAAAATCAACACTGCGCGATTTGACGCAAAAGCTAATAGTACATTACGATACAAGTGCGAAAAATAGGAAATTCTAAACGAGTGGCAATAAATTAAAACACGACCGAAGGGAGTGTTTTAAATCGATACGAGTTGCGAATAACCTATTCGCACATGTATCGTACAACGTTTTACAGTACATTACACAGTAACGTAATATGCTAATTTTCGCACTAGTGCGGTAAAGTAGCAACATATCTACTGTAAATGTACGTAATGGATGTGTGTAATGTACTGTAATGTATGTAGTTACTGGTTTAAAAATAAATGTGGATTAAAACGATATCCTCCTGTATTCAGGTTTACTTCATCTAAATATAATATAAAGCTGACATTTATTACTTCCTCTAAGTATGCGCTTTCGTTTGTTAATTTCTTAGATTATTGATTTATTTAGATACTTGCATGTCATATGAAGAAACAATATTTATTCCACATTAAACTTTAAAGAACCGTTTACTACTTACATCAAAATTAATCCTAACCATAGAGAAATAAAGGCCTCCGCTAGCTGACGCGGATTATCCGGAACGGACGCCCCGTCTAATAAGAAATTGTATGAACAGGGCTATTACCGCGAAAATTTAAGTTCGTCAATTGCGGGCATTTTTCTCTTTCACTCTAATTACGTCTCAGTAAAAGGAAAAGAGAAAGATCCCCGCAATTTGCGAATTTCGGTTTTCGTTCGACGTGTTACCTCTCTGTCGCGCTTGTAAATTCGTACGTAAGTGTGACAGGGAGACAACACGTCGAATGTGTTTCGCGGTAAGCCCTCAAGACCCGCGAGCGTGCGCACGCGGCGGGCGTCCGCGTCAGCTAGCGGAGGCCCTAAAAAGTAAGCATAGAGTGCTCACTCCATGCATTCGGTTTGGTACCAAAACGCTTATTATTTTCGTAGTCGACATCTAGCATCGAGTAGCGGAATTATTAGTACCGCTACTTGACACTAGATGTCTTGGGTCTCGCGGCTGATGAAAATTGAATTTATAAATAATTTACAACTAATACCTATCCTCGTAAGGCCCAAGGTCCTACCTATAGGACTTATTCAGTTCGATGAAATTTAAATCATATTCAATTGGAACAGAGTTGCATTTGGTTTGTTTTATTCAATTTTCAAACAAAATAAAATCAACTGTATTCCCTGCACTATAGGTTCAAATTCTAGTGGCAAATTTAGGATTTTTCAATTCTATGGCTGGGCCTTAGGAGGATATTACAAACAGAAAAAAAAATGAAAAATATCTTAATTATCTATTTACAGACTTATATTAAGGATTTGCTGGGGCCTCTCTAAATACTTACAAAACCTGTGTTGAGACGTCGTCCCGCTCTTCCACAACCGTAATTACTTGTAGTTACATTATAAATATATTACAAAATTACAGTTTTTTTTTTAGTTCAAAATAGAGTTCCGGTTAATCCTGTTATAATAATATCTGAAAATTGTTGAGCATTAGACTTTTCGGTCGTCGCGACATCCATTGTCAAGTAGCTGTACTGATAATTCCGCTACTCGATGCTAGATGTCGACTACAAAAAATAATAAGAGTTTTGGTACCAAACCTGATTTATGAAGTGAACACTGTATGCTTAATTACTTCTTATTTTTCTATGTCCTAACTTAGACACGTAACGCGTTTTTGCATAAGGGCCCTATGAGCAAATTTCAAAAAGTAACCAGAAGGTGTAAAAGTTCTCAGAAATTTTCGGAAATTTTCACAGAAAGCAGAGGAAACTTTCGTATTGGAAATGGGGAATTTCGATGCCTAAATAGAAATCAAAATTTAATTCGCTATATTAACTAGTAGACATATGACTCCTACCTAATCCATCTATGGCTAAATTAGCTACCATATACTACTATACATAACCATTGTAAAACAGATGGTTATGTTATCAAAAGTAATTGTAAATCACTAATAGCCAACGTCAGTAAAAACATATGAACAAAAGTCTTTCTCATCTGGATCCCAAAAATTCAGCTCTAGACCTTGAAATTCAAGTCCAATGACTTCTCAATCAGTACCCAAAATGCAAGTTAGGTGCATACTACATCCATTCTGTAAAACAGTAAGTTGTTACAGGTTTGTATGAAGATATGTCCTTTTAAATGGACAGTGGGTCTAAGCCATGCAGGTCACGTATAGTCTAGACGAACTAGCGTTGTATGCAAATAAACATTGTCATTCAAATTTTCGGTGATACTATCCGTTCGGTGTGATAAGAGCTTAAGGGGAAGTTAGTGGGTAATTAAGTTCTTTGTACGTTGGAAGAACATTTTATAACTGAAAAGTAAAAATAATAATAAAGTTTCTTACTTAATAATACACTCCATACTCATAGGCGGCGTTAGGCGTGGGCGACGTGGGCCATTGCATACGGACTCGCGGTCTGAGGGGCCTCGCACCTCAAATAAGTATATCTTGGACACAACGTAAAAATATTCGTTGTGTCTTGCGCCACCAGAGGGCCTCGCTATGTGTACCTTGCCCAGATACAATTTTGGTCTTGCCCCACCACTGTCTATACTCGTTCAACAGTGAAGTACATGCATTTTGGGGTCGAAGTCCTTTGACATTCTTAATCTATCTTAAGACTGAAACTACTAAACCCAAAGATAAATCGCGATAAAAAGATAAGATAAATAATTTCTAAGAAAAAAACGTGCCTAGAAAAATCAAGAAAACTTTATGCTCGAACAGATAGCGATATACCTTTGGCTTATACTCGAATAGATGGCAACACCGTTCGATACACATATCAGTGAAATGATCCACGTCGATTTTTTCTTGAAACCTCAGACGTTCGTCTAAGCTATTGCTCCGACTTGAATCGGATCAAAGTGAATTTGTGTCCTTATCAACGTCACAATTTCATTAATTACATAGAAATTGGTCATTTCACGGAGCTTGTCCTCAAACCAGGGATCGGAAACCGGTATTTTTTGTATGGGAACGAAAACGGTATTTTTTCGTTCTTTGTTAATTCTTTCCTTAGTTCTCGCTCTCGCTACGCTCGTGAATCTATTATAGAATCTTTCGCTTGCACGGGACTCGAAGAACAAGCACTCGAAGAAATATCAAACTTTGCTCTCTTGTTGTACAAATAACTATTGTGCAACAAGAGAGGAAAGTTGCTTTTTCCTGCGAGTGTTGATTTTGAGTCCCGAGTAACCGAAAGATTACATAATTGAATTCTAAGTTAGAGTCTTGAGCGTAGCGAGGGACTCAAAAACACAAGATGTAAAATAACTATGATCTCGTGTGACAAATACAATTTTTCACCTCAGTAGTGAGAACATATTAATAGTTAATAAATTCAATATCAAGTAAAGTGAACCACATTTATTTATATTCATGAATGAAAGGCACCAGGGTGTGAGACAAATGGCTTGTCTCACACCCTAGAGTGGCGAAAGTAAGCTTGTGCGAGCTGCTGAGGCGAAAATATATTTTTGGCTTGTAATAATATTTTTGAACTCGAATGTGCTTTCCCAAGTCACATGATAGAATAACTCATTCCAAACGTAGACTTGGCCTTAACATTTAAGTCTAGACTAAGGATACAATTGCATACCGAATGCGCCTAGGCATTGTCTGGGCCACCTATTTAGCAGGCTGAGCGCAACCGCCTAAATCGATTGCATAATGAGTACACTCAGCCTCCAAAATATGTGCAAATCAGTAGCCTTTTAGGTATATAAATTAATGGATCATCATCATTATAATTAATGAATCCCAGTGACCCCAAAATCACCCAGTAGTGCGTCTATTTACACACTTTGGATGTTTTTGAAGCCATGATCCTGAATCATACTAAACTTTCCCCGTGGTAGTAATTAAAATTCGCAATAAGACCTATTGGACACTTTGAGGGCTCAGTTAGGGGTATACTTAGTATTCACTTTCATATCGGTTCCATGACCTTATTATACATTATAATACCTACTTTTTGATATGTTGCCTTGTTCAGTACATTTTAGACATTTGAGATCACGACCCCTAAATGAGGTAGGTATATAGCTTTTCCCGAAGGCATTAAACTTTTGTTAGGTAAACATTCGTAACGAAAAATACTTATTATCTCACTTCATTATTCAAGGAAAGAAGATTTAGTTGAAGAGATTGAGTATTCTACCAGGAAAAGGTGCAAGTCATGGCTCTTAATCTTCATGGTTTAACCTGAGCAGATCAGGGGTCTCGCCCACATGACAATTGCGATGACAGATGCAACAAAATTGAAAGTTAAGACTTTCAATTGGCGTTTTCTATCAACGGTTGTAACTTCACTTGGCTAGGCCCCCAGACGATTAACATTCCACGTACCTCCGGCAAATGGCATTAAAAGCATATAATTTTTCATGGCGTTGTTTATAACCGGGCTGATTTTAGGTATGTCGTGGCCAGATCATAAAATTTGATCTTTTCACGATATGCTTAGGTTTGACTTTTTCAAGATGTCGTCAACCGATAATTTCATAAAATGATTGCCGCATTATGAAATGATTAATTCTAAGCCATAACGATGAAACATATATAGGCATGAAATACTAGACTTACCTCATCAATATAGAGTCAGAATTGGAATCAATATAATTGAGGCATTCAAGAAAAGTGTCGGGTACAGTCGCTACCAGTCGTCGGGTGCGGGATGGATATTTGTTCCTGAGTCATGGGTGTTTTCTATGTATTTAAGTATTTATAAATATTTATATATTATATATATCGTTGTCTAAGTACCCTCAACACAAGCCTTATTGAGCTTACTGTGGGACTTAGTCAATTTGTGTAATAATGTCCTATAATATTTATTTATTTATCAAATATATTAGAGCGGCCAAAGTGTTCACCAATATCTGAACCAGCACTTTAACGCCTTACTACTACCCAATTATTTTCCATCTGATGTAATATTTATTTTTCCCGTACAATAAAGTGTTTACTTACTTACTTACTTTAACGCCTTGACAATAGGCGTATTCAGATATTTGTGAGCGCGTTGGCCGCTGCGATATATCTGATGGCGATTGTTAAGTACGTGACGCTATTTTTATTAACAATTCTGTTAAAGTTAAGAAGCCTGCTAGACACAAATACAAAGTAGACTTTATTGTAGAATGCCCCATTTATTAATTATGATGTCCCGGAACTGAATTTATATGGCGAGAACCGGAAATTCCGGAACTGATTTTGTATAGAAAACCAGAACGGAATCATACCCTTTTATACATGACAGTGGCCGATCGTAAGATCAGGCAGATCGTAATGTTCCTGTGTAATGTTTTAGGCTCCAATAGCCAGGTAGAATAGGTTCGTTAGATTGCTTCAGATGCCCGAAGGGCAAACTGTCCAGAAATAGGAGCCCCGGCCAGCGGGATCCGTCGGCTCAGGTAACGGTACAAAGATTTTCAAAGACGCTATACCTAGTTATTTCACGATCTACCTGATCTTACGATCGGCCGCCTAACATAGTTCATAAATAGTACCTTAACAATTAACAATAAAAAATGCTAAAGTAGGTAAAATTGTAATTGTAAAGTAAATAAAAGTGATGGGTCAATCTGACTGTACCTAGCCTAGGTCCTGGACATGTCTGTTGCCAAGTGAGTCGTGACGCTGTCGGTATGTGACTTATTTTGGGTATGCTTTATTAAGGCTTACGGGTGGTAGACAGATTGACGGGGCTAATGGTTCCTTTATTTTTATATTCCAAGTTATCTGTTACTAAAGTGCAGTAAAAAATTGTCCACATGGAAAATTTTCGGAATCTTCTCACATGTTTCTTTGGAAAATAAAATTTGTCAATTCAAAAATTATTCCTTTGTTTCCTGTGAAATTTTCTTGAAACTTCCGAGAATTTTCCAGTTTTTTAGAATCTTTCCACAAAACGTGCACAACTGTACTCTCTGTAGAATGCGAAAGCTGGGCCATAAACATTTAATTGCAAACTCGTTCGCGTCTTTCCTGACAGACATCGCAGATTTAAGGGAATCTAAAGCTAATTTTTATGCGGCACTTTTACGGGCTATATAATTTTTTTCAGTACTTGAGACTCAAGTCACCTTCCTTTTTCTAAAATAGGGGTCAAACACCCCTTATGAGGTAAAAACAATTAAACAAGAGAACAAAAATTGAACATTTTATTGAACATTTCCATACTAGTTCATTACCATTTGTGAATCCAATGATATCCAAAGGGATGGTTCTTAACTTTTTGTATGTTGAAGGGAAGGGATATTTTATACATGTTTCTTTTAACAAATTTTCTTTTTGCAGACACCAGCAACCATTGGGAAGTAATCAGACATAAAGTCAACAAAGGGTTACTCGTATTCACGGTCTACTTAAAGTGCTTCGGATCACTGTTTAACACATTTACCGCGGAACTACAGTCGTAGCTGATAACATAGGTTTCACTATATGTGGGGGAAATGTTTCGTAGAGGCAAAACGACAACGTGTGTGTGTGATTAGCGCTGAATATAGCGGTTATGAACCGACATAGATAACGTTTTCACAACATTTAGTTTCGCTTTCCCCATTAGTTTTTGATGAAATATAGGGTAATTGCAAATGAAATATAGGGTAATGTAATTGCAATAACTTTCGGGAAATTCTCATATTTTTGTATGGGACGCGAAATTTTCTATTTCCATAATCAAAGTTTCCCTTGTTCCTGTGAAATTTTCCTGAAATTTGTTAAATATTTTCCAACTTTTTGGGAAACATTCCGCAACTATATTTAGCTACTTCGAATATAATTAGAAAAGCAATCGTCGATGGGAGAAAAAAAAAGTTTCAGTTATTAGCATTTCATTTATCTATTTTGTACCTAAATATACACTAATTTCATTTTAATTTATTACTAACAAACAATCTTTCATAACACTTTTTAGTGTCATCACAAACTCAAAATTTTCGTTTACACACATTTTTATTTAATATAAGCAACGTGTGTCGTATACTCGTAAGTTGAACAAAGGCGGCTAACTTAAAAAATGTAGATATCTCCCATAGAAAATTTGAATTTCGCGCCTTTTTCTACTGACAGGGTGGGTGTGTTTGAGTATACGTAGCCATTTTCCAACCTTAGTACGGCCCAGGAAGATTCGAAATCAATGCTGAGTCATTTCAATCATGCACTTACTAGTTAACTGCTTACCATCAGGCGGGCCGTATGCTTGTTTGCCACCCTCGTGGTATAAAAAAAAAGTACACGGCGTATATTTTTGATACGACCGCATAACCAAAGGGCTTTTAGGCTTTAATTAACACACTTTCATGAATTTTATAAAAAGCAGACGACTTTTATTTTGCCATATTTACTAATTCAGCAAACAATGTATCACTACTAGCACAGTCGGATTAAGATCAACCTCGAAATCTCTGGAACGGTAATGAAATTTGGTATGTATCCCTTGACATTTGGGGATCTCGAGGAATCGCAGCCATCTTGGAAAATGTGTATCAGCCAGGAAAAAATCGCGTTTGACTCAAAATCAACGTTCTTTACGAAAATATCGTGTAAGATAACATTCAAGCTTATTAAATTCTACACAAAATAGTCCTAGATATGTTTGCGGAAAAAATACATCTTGCTATAAAAATTACTTGCTATACCCAGATTTAGCGGTTATAACCTTTGAGGGGATAGTCTCTTAATAGAAAACTTGGAAGAATATGAATTCCACTTTTAACTATACATTTGTACATGATCTATTCCAATATCAATATTTTACTTGACTGCGACTTAACCAGAAAGTAGGGTTATGGGTTTCAGTACTGATGATTCAGTACAACCTGTAGCTTAGGATACTGGATCGATTTTTTTAAATGTCATATCGGTAGATTGGTTAAGTCGCAGTCGAGTAAAATGTAGGATAGATCACGTACAAATGTATAGTTAAAAGTCGAATTCATATTCCTCCGAGTTTCCTATTAAGAGAATGTCCCCTGGAAGTGTATAGGCGCTAAACATAGATTCAGTAAGTATTTTCTTTAACAAGGTGTACTTTTTAAGATATCAAGGACTTTTTAGTGTAGAATTTAATAAGCTTTAATGTTGCCTTACACCATATTTTCATAAAGAACGTAGATTTTGAGTAAAACGCGAATTTCTCCTGGATGGTACACATTTTCCAAGATGGCTGCGATTCCTCGAGATCCCCGAATGTCAAATGGTGTGGGCATGAAAACGGGGCCTTTAATTTATATACCTACCAAATTTCATGACTGTTCCAGATATTTCGAGGTTGGTCTTGATCCGATTGTGCTATACCTACTTTGTTTTAACTCAAAACGTGAGATTTAATGACGCGACGTCACAACTGTCACAAGTGGCCATGATGTACGAAATACATTGCCGCTAAAAAATGTTCAAAAATTAATTATACGCTTTTTAAAACGTAGTCTCCATTTTCCTCTCTGGATAGTAACATTATGGAAAATATTTTTACATAATTTGATGTAGGTACATTAAGAATAGCTATGCCCCAACGTTTGTTTTTTTTGTCGATTTTTTTATTATTATTTTAAGAGTTAAAACAGTCAAACGTAGTATAAAGTGCTAAGTTTTGTAGGATTTTTTTCTGGCAGTTAATTTATTTGTCAGTTAGCTACCCAATATTTTACTTTTGTGAAACAGGCACTAAGACAAATTCGACCTTCGAATTTAACACATAATGTGATATTCTGGTCAAAAGTTGGTATTTAACAATTTATACTCCATACATACTCCTATGATTTTTTTGTTGGAATGTGCACATATTATTTTAATAAACAAATCTGATCAGGCCGCGTAGCCAACGTAAAAATCGTTAACGCACCGCAGCGTACCGTAGTCATTTTCTCTATTACTGTCGTACTAATGTGGAAGAGTAATAGAGAGAGCTGACTACGATGCGTTACGAAGCGTTAACGACTTGCACGTTGGCTACGTGGCCAGGCGTGGCGTGGTGGTGGTGGTGGTGGTGGTGGTGGTGGTGGTGGTTGGTTTGCGCTACAGCAACGAAACGCTGTCTCTCTATCACTCTGCATCTGTTAGTGCGATAAAGGGACAGATAGCGTTTCGTTGTCGGAGCGCAAACGATTGCCACCTTGGCTAGGCACCTAGGTTTAGCTGTGATAGGGTAAGAATCAGACAAAACTTAATTACATTAGATTATTTACCTGACACTAAAGTTGACTTATCAGAATTGACATTAAATCTTCCGGGGACCATATAATTTTGTACAAAACGACAACTTACAAGAAAGTAGACCAATAGACGACGTTCAGTATAAAGAAAGAGAAGGGGAAGAAGAAGCGAGAGAACCGATCGATGTATACTGCTGTCTCTCTCCCGTTGCAGAAGGTCTCGTATTGTGGGAGAGAGGCGGAGGTACTTGCTCGGGGGTCCACGGAGTTTGGGAATATGTGCTGAAAAGTAAACGAAAATAGTTATTTGTGATACAATGAAAAATAAGCAATTTCAAACAATGGTGGAATTTTAAAATACGTGCGAATGACACAAGGGCTTTGCTAAGGGGGACAGGGGGGCAGCCGTCCGTAATATTTTTGGTTTTGACTAAGGTTTTTTCCTAAACTATTCTGGTCTCCTACTGCTGGGCAAAGACTTCTCTCCTTAATGTCCACGGCTCCCGATTTAGTGCTTCTTCGGGCCAGTTGTTAAGAAAGATGAAGGTCTTCCAGCCATATCCGTTTGGGCCTAAGTCTAAGGTTTTATGACAATTATTTGTGTGGACGATAGTTGACTGACCTTAAAAGCGTCTAAATCTCTGGACAGATCTTCATCAGAGTACCCCTTCATGGCCTTAGTAGCCACGGGCCCCATGTAGTTGTTAACGACCGCGAACTCGAAGAGCGAGAGGAACACGAAGACAGAGCAGGACGACATCCACACGTCGATGGCTTTCACATAAGAGACGGGCGGCAAGCTTTGCTGGGATTGGGTGTTTTGGGTAGCTGGAAAATAAGATAAATAAACTGTAACACGACTACTGTTTTTCGTAAAGAATCACCTCCTTCGATTTGATTTGTTTTTTACATCTACCTTTTCCACGGACACACGTTCTCCTAAGATGGACAGAGAAAAGTATCTATTATCCTGTCCTGTAGCAGAAAGTGTCCACCGAAAACGTAAATGTAACAAGCCCTTAGGTACTTTGAATCTTTCCGCCTTATAATTGGACGTAGTTTAGCGAAAAGGATCCATCCTCTAAAATTTGTCATTTAAATAAACGACTTTTCCTTTTGTCAGAAAGTTCCAATTTTATTGGCAGAATTTTGTAGATTGGATCCTTTTTTACCGTAAAGTACGTCCAATTACGACCGCGAAAAATCACAATGGCGTTTTGCAACCTACATATTTTGGCAAATTATTCCGACACATCCGAGCATGCGTATAGAGAAAAATTGAGTCTTCGGGTTGTCCGGAGGCTAACGGTTCGGGTACTCACCCACCTTGTTGTTTGACGGCTTTGTTTAGAGCCGTCAAACAACAAAACATGACCGGTTCTCCGCTCCGGGTCCGCACCGGGCTTCTTCGGAGAAAAATGATGATGATAAATGTGGTGATGATGTAATGCTTTCCATAGAAAACGAAGCGCTGGATCCCCCGGTCCGGACGCGGCCCGGTCTAAGTCATCCTTAATACGGATATAACATGGCTACTCACTGTTTTCACCAGTTCAAGATTGCTCAATTTACTATGAGAAATCTATGCTCGGAGCATCTCTTCGTGATCAAGTCCAGAACTAGTCTAATAGTCAATAGTGCATGGTGCCCTTTTTATAGGTTGGTGCGGCTTTACGCGTTGGTTGTAAAACCAATCACTTCCAAAACTTACCCAATGTAAGGAGACTAGTGACTCCAAGTGTGACCCTAGCTGGTATGGCTTCAGGCTTGATCCAGAAGGAGATCCAGGACATGACGACGATGAGCGCCGAGGGTATATATGTGTGGAACAGGTGATAGCCCAGCCGCCGTCGGAGGTTGAACACCACAGCTAGGCAGGTGAAGTTTCCTGGAATCAGAGATGAAGTTGATGTACAAGCTAAACTCTGCATAGACTTTTGAGTGACAGAGTTAATGTGCCACACATAAACATCGATTTCTTCGTTTAAAGTGGCACGGCAAAAATTTGTTACTTCAAAGTCGGTGCACTGGCTAGGGACGGACTCTAGGATAAGTTAGCATCGTATCTTTATATGACGTTGAGTTTGAAAGTTGATCCTTAACCATACCTAGTGCCATATTAGAATGAATAAAACTCGTAAAGCTTAATATACAGCGAGCTGCAAAAGTACATGGACACATTATGAATGAAATCCATTAATTAAGTGGCAAAGCAATTTTAGGGCTCGGTGCACCTAACGAAAAACCTTTCATCCCTGACGTAAATCTCGGGCATGAATGAGCAGGAAGATAGGACAAAAATAGAAACCCCTGAACTACTCAACTGCCCTGCCCGCAGCGGAAAATTGCAGACCGCGTAAAATAGTGCAGTCACTAGTATAGTTATTGGATATGTCGAGTTGGGGCAACTCGACGTCCGGGTTGATCACCAACAAGTCTATCACAATCTTGATGAATACCCACCGCCTACTTTAAGAATACTGACCAGTAGAATATTCGATAGTGCAGTCGCTAGTGTAGTTATTGGATATGTCAAGCTGGGGCAGCTCGATGTCCGGGTTAACAACCAGCGGATCCGTGAGGTTCCAGATGAACACCAGGTCGTGGACCGTGTGCGACACTGGAACAGGGGAAATGGTAACCGACACCAAAACAGTCGTAGAAAATTCATCCACAGCACAGGATACATTTTAACATTTCATATAGAATGGCCACATTACATTAAGGCCTGAGTGAAGTTACTTCGCCCCGCAGCGGCAGTTTGACTGAAAAGTGACCGAATCTCAGTTCGATTGGCAACGCGATGACGGAATGTTTGAAATGCCGGTATACTGTACAACGTGTACTTGTCAAGTTTAAATAAACAATTATAATTTTTACTTAATTTCATACAACAGTATCTTGATCATATGACGAGACGAAATAAAAATGAACGAGACTTTTAAAGTAAATTCATAGTAAAATATTGGGGAAACATACAGCTTTCGATCATCATAGAGCAGCTTTGCGTGTCGTGGGGGTAGGATTCGAACTTCATCGCGCACGATAACACCAGCGTCAATCTGAACAAAATACAACTATCAGTTTACATCTTTGAAGAGTAATTGGGAAGTTGAAAAAGTCTAATAGGGTTTGAGAGGTATTTGTCCCGTAATTGAACATTTGTAAGTCCTTTGAGCCGGATGAATCTACGAATCATCATCACCAGCGGCAATTATATACGGCCCACTGCTGGGCACACAAGTTTTCTCATAAGAGGATTGATTATTTATTTATAGAAGTGTATTATTATATTTTAAAGTTAAATCCTTTTATTGGGTCAAGAAAATTATTGTATTAACAATAGGAGGTTGGTTCTGGTTGGGCCAAGGTAATCAGTAGCATCAAAAAACTTGCCAACATATAGGTATTTACTCACTTGGACATATAAAGCAGCGTCTTATCATGATACAACCACAAGTAATGATTCGGTATGCTCATCTCATGAAAGGTCACTTTCTTGGCGTTCTTAAAGAAGCAGTCTGGTCTCCAGATCTTGTTGAGCCATTCCACGTCCAGGATCCGGTATTCCTCGTGCATGTTCTCTGGCAGACGAAGGCGAGGGTCCCGCCAGGATTGAGCTAGGAAGATATCTGCTACATACGTCTGGAAATGGAGAAGAAAAAGAATAAGCATCGTTTATTGCCACACAAATATAAACAACACACGAAAAGTTAAGTACATAATAGAAGAAATTATAAAAACAAAACAATAATCAAATTATACAGATCAAAAGTAAGAAGATATTAATAATGTATTTTAGGACTTAACGACAGTTCTCACTCAAAGCGATTAGCCACCGACCATATAAACACCTAAATGCGTCTCTTTTGCAAGGAATCTACAATTACACTAGGCAAAAAAGGAACTCACCATGCTCTCCTCATTAATGGAATCCAACGACAGCACAGTAACATGGAAATACACTATAGTAGGCTGCCCCAACAGCTTCGGAGCTCGATTCTTATCGTAGTACTTGGCTTTGATTGGCAGGATGTCGCGAAGGGACAGGCTGGATTCGGACTTCAGTTCTATCTCTTGGTACGAGGAATTTGTTCTGGAAATGCAGTCAACCCTGGATGAGCGGGATTGCAGAGAATTAATCCTACCTGATTCTTACTTTTATGAAAGGCACAAGGCAATTTATCGTACTAGGCAAATGAAAGCGTAAAATTGGAATAACATATGTTCTTTTGCAGGATTCGAACCTGTGACCTGTCGCTATCCTTAAGCAGTTGATTTAACCAAAGAGAATTTTTAGATAGAGGTGGATTGTCAAGGAAAACTTTATAGCCACAGTAAATTTACTGCCATCTTACGACACATGATTAAAACTTTTAGAACGCCATTTGGCTTTGATCCTTATTCTATCACTGATATATGTTAAATTTGTTAAATATCAAAAAGGGGCGCTATCTAATAAATCAAAGACCAAAGGTATCGGCATCGTTGTGAGCGATGGCGCCATATCCTTTGGGTTATGCACAGTAAGATGGCGCCACTCTTTGATATTTATTAACTTTACACATATCAGTGGAATAAGGATCAAAGTCAAATGGCTTTCTAAAAGTTTTAATCATGTGTCGAAAGATGGCAATAAATCTACGTGGCAACAAAGTTTTCTTTGACAAGCCACCTCTATCTCAAATTTTCTTTGCTTTAACCAATTGAGCTATCCAAGCAAAAGATAAGTACTCATATTTGATGAGGTATGCTTAATTAAAATTTGTGCATGTTCCAGAAAGTTACCAAAAATGTTAGGAAAGCTCTGGGAAACCTGGAAAATTTCGGAATTTAAAAAAATAATAATTTTGGAAAGACTCCCATAAACATTTTGAAAATTCTCCGAAATCTTATCATTTCGCAACTATGAGTCAAACGTATACTTACAGAAAACTGACAGCAGCCTGCACTCTTCCCGCATCAGCGTTTCCCTCAAGCACAAAAGAGAAGAGAATACCACACCACGCCACTCTAAAGTTCATATTGAATACGTGTTCCATTCACTTTAGATCACTTTCATCTAAATTTTAATGTTTTGTCATCTTTGTGAATACTTCATACTTGCTCCGGCGTTTCCTATCTATTAAGAATGGAAAGAAAATGTACCTTATTATTACTATTAACTTTTGAAATAGCAACTTACTTTTACGGTGGGCGTTTTCTAAAATAAATTTTGAAGACCTGATTCTCAGAGATCCTGGTGGTTTTGGGTTTTTTCAACTCAAAAAAAAGTCCCATTTTGTATGAATATTCTAGTTTCCACTACGTCACGCACATACAAAAAATTCCACACTAAAAACGTTCCATTAGGAACGGACATTTCGGGACAACTTTTTTTAGTGGTAGGATGGAGAATGTTGTCGATTTTGAGAAGAATGAGCCCAAAATGTCCAGATTTGTAATAATCAGGTCTTCAATATTTATTTTAGAAAACGCCCCTGTAGGTCTACTAAATTTTGTACGCAGGACGAAATCCACTTTCGATATTTGTTTATTAATTAATTCTGTAACTAAATGCAACACAATACCCTCTCGGCTGTATATGATTAGGATCCTGATCAAATTAACAGTCAAGGCACTTTAAAAATATCTAGCTTGTTCACAATTACACGTTGTTTTCGATCACTTATCAAGCACATCTCACTTATCTATTTTCCAAAATGACGATTTTCTATATAAAAAGGAAGTCTTACAAACACTGATTCAATTACGCCTTTCGAATTTGTCCAACGAAAGACCACACGCCGCTAAATCTAATATTTAACACTGCACTGTCTTACATCACGCTCTTCCTTACCCCTTCGTAGCTATAGTTCGTGTCATCCACGATGACGCGCAGATTTGTCAAATCTAACTTTTAATAACATGGCAATAGGAGTCAGGCACGTGTCGTCGTGAATGACACGATCTATATAACTAAAGCAGTATAACGGTGCAGCTACTCGGATAGCAATTGTGGGGCTTCATTACTTAATAGGTACCTTTTTATATGGTGTGAATGTCCAACCTAAGGGAATTGGAGCAATCAATGAGGGCATATCTTACGAGTAACTATAGTTTTATTCTGAAACTTGTTGAGATGAAGGCAATCCTACAAATATAAATGATAGCTGAACACTTTAAAATGTAAATCTAACCCTACATATATTATAACTGTGGGATACCTTATTGAAGGGCTTATTGGGTTGAAGTCAATATTGGAAGAGGATAATAAATTTAAAAAGCCCTTATTTTGTCATTTACAGACACAAAATTTAACAAAGGTTGATAAAGTTTTCAGAATAAGGGGGTAAAACGATGTCAGGACTTCGGGATCCTATTGCATGCTGTTATATGTACTTGTAGGTATAGGTATACCAAACTAAAACTTAGGTAACAGTGTGTTGAATTTTCATTGACATTTTTGTTTATGCACAATGGGATTTTATGCTATTGACCCACTAGCTACACAAGACCTTAACAAATTATATACCTATACCTTCCTCAAGATTCACTCTATTGATAGCAGAAAACAGTTCAGTGATTTTTGAGTTTATCGCGAACATACATACACACAAAGCGGCGGGGGACTTTGTTTTATAAAGTGTTAATGATTGTAGATTAGTACAGGTACGCTTATAACACATAGGTACCTAAATAACTTCTAGTTTCACGGTAAGTATTATCTTTACCTAGGTTTGTAATTTAAAGGTGTTACTATCTTGTTCACAGAATACACATTTTAATTCACGTTAACTTCATCCATGTTTAAAGGAATACACAATCACTATATTACTCAGTCTGTATCGAATATAATAGATATAACTATGTATAGTAAACATACGATCGCGATAATAAACAACATTTAAAAAGTTAAAATGAACACATTCTTGATAATGGTAACACAACGTAGGAATAATATAATTTGATATATACAGTGCGGTGGATAGGACCATGAAGCTGCTAATACTGTTCCGTATGTGATGTTCCTTTTTCGCCGAGCGATAGCGAATGGGCTCCGTTTCAGCTAAGGGCAAAACTACTTTCGTCGCATATTTCTCACTTTGTGAATGGGCTCTTTTTTTCGGTTCGGATCTACAGCTCACAGAGCTAACATTTAATAATCGTAGAATGAACTCACTAAATTCTCGTCAACAGAATTAGAATCGCGAGAGTAGCAATGGACTCGAAGACACGAAGTTCTCACTTCAACACGAATAAAATTAAACCACCTTTAAATATATTAATTATCAAACCCCAGTTCCAGTCGCAGTCGCAGTATCGCAATCGCTAATACCTATCTAAAGCGTGCGGTTGTTTGTTCGTTTGTTATAAGCGCATTAGGAATGTATGACATTCCGTTGATCGCATGCTTTTATCGCATAAAACAACCGCGCGCTTTAGACTCCGTCCCAACCCAATCGCAGCTTCCTGTCCCAGCTGCAGTCCTCGGTTCAGTCGCAATCCTAGTAGGTACCTACCTCCTGATCCTACGATTCAAAATTATGACGACGCCGCATACTAATTTCACGCTCACGCTCGCAGCAAAATCAAGTTGTATTCAGTTTTCGAAAAGAAAATTACGCACTTTTCAGCGGCTGAGGTGAAAAGTCGCAGTTATTTTTGTCGTATCGTATCGTACGCGCGTCTGTCGCCGCCGGACGGCCATATAAGGGATACAACATCATTTGTAATGCATAACAGTTGGTAAGGTTTTTCTATAATATAGGAAGCAAACGAGCAGACAAATTGCCTGATGGGAAGCAATTACCGTCGCCCATGGAGACCGGAAACACCAGAGGGGTTGTAATTGCGTTGCCGACCTTTAAGATAGGAGTACGCTCTTTTCTTGAAGGTTTAACGGTACGGAAATACCGCAAGCGACAGTTCATTCCACAGTTTAGCTGTGCGAAGCAGGAAGTTACTGGAGAAATATACAGGTTGAGGACTGCCAATGCCTATCTAAGTGGTAAAGATGGAAATGTCGTGTGGAGCGTTGGCGAAAAGAATGAGCGGAAAAATGTAAGATTTCAGTTCACGAATGTTCACATATTTGCTGTGCTTTGCTTGCTTTTCCTTTATTTTTCCATGCACTTCGCACACAATAAATCGTAGGTTTACTTTTTTATACACTATAGTCATTATTTCTTTGTTATAATAAATTTCGAGTTTCTCTAAAAAAAAATCGTAGGTACTCCATATATTTCTTGGCTCGCAGTCCGCTAACAGGATTAAGCCAGGGTGCGGTGTGTCTGCCCAGACCTTGAGCCACTTGCTCTCACCTTCCTTGCGAAAATCGATCCTGATTCAAAGGTGTCATTCGATTTACGATTTCTTTGTAGGTAGGTAGGTATACGCCTGCGTCATAGAGAAATAAGAAGTAAGCATAGAGTGCTCAATCCATACATCAGTTTTGGTATCAGAACACATTATTTTCGTAGTCGACATCTAGCATCGAGTAGCGGAATTATCAGTACAGCTACTTGACAGTAGATGTTGCGACGAACGAAGTCTAATGCTCAACAATTTTCAGCTAATATTATAAACGGATTAACCGGAACTCTACTTTCAACTCCTACTTGTAATATTAGTTGTAAATTGTTGAGAAATACAATATTCGTCAGTCGCGACACCCGAGACATCTAGAGTCAAGTAGCGGTACTGATAATTCCGCTGCTCGATGCTAGATGTCGACAACACAAATAATAAGGGTTTTGGTATCAAAAGTACCTAATCAAAACTGATACACACATCACATTCCATAGAGTGAGCACTCTATGCTTACTTCTTATTTCTATATGCTTGCGTTAAGATTGTGATTTGGGACGCTTGCACAATCCACAGTTAGCGGACTGATTAACTTCACTCCTTGATATTTTATAGGAAGTCCCATAAAATAACATTTAACTAATGCTTTAACGGTCGGTTGTGTCCCGTTTTGGTGCAACTGACCATAAGTAAAAAACTTACATATATTTAGAGCCAGACCACGATAACTCTGCATGGAATTTGCAAGCAAGTGTGGCAATGCAACATAAATGAAAGTTAGGTTATTAGATAGGTATTTCGATGTACTTCATTTCCTTTTATGGGCACCATGCGGAATTCCATTGCAGAACAGAGATATTTATATTTTAGTCAAAATTTCATCACCTTTATGACCTAGGCAATAGAAACCAAGTACCTAAGTAAATTAATTGGTGCAGGGTAGATGTTCGCGCACCGCTGCGAGCGCGGCAAACCATTCAACGCGCGAGCGTTGGACTTTATTGCCTAGGTAATAAGGGTGATGACATTTTGACTAAAATAAAAATATCTCAGTTCTGCAATGGAATTCCGCATGGTGGCCATAAAACGAAATGAAGTACATCGAAATACTATCTAATAACCTGTCATTTCTGTTGGTTTTTGGACCATTTTGACGCAAAGTAATTTCTATAAAAATATGATGATTGATTATAATAAGTATAATGACACTTTGACGAAATGTATGTGAGTTAAATCTAGGACTAATCAAACTTCAAAAGAAAAACTGTTTTGATTTTGGTTTATGTAAGAAGTGACTTTAGACATGCCATTGCTAGTCAGTCAGAATGATTGAGGAGTACTTATAATATAGGTTTAAATGCTGACTGTATATTTTCTTCGAAAATCGAAAATCGTTAATTTAAAAAAATAGAGATCTAAGACCATTTTGACGTGGTAACAAGGGATCTAGTAGGTGCCCTCGGTGCCCCATTAAAAAAAATCCAACCTGTATGTAAAGCTACTTACAATCAGACCAAGATAAGTTGGCAGCGATTTTAACAGCCCAGACAGTGCAAGCGTTATTTAAAACGTCTAACTTCTATTGAATTATGACATTTACTTAACACTTGCACAAGCGCGAAGCGCTGGTGGCCTAGCGGTAAAGCGCGTAACTTTCAATCCGGAGGTCGCGGGTTCAATTCAAACCCCGGCTCGTACCAGTGGGGTTTTTAGGTGCACTCAATGTATGGGAACCAATATTTTTCTCATTAAAGCATGAGACTTGGCACACTTGTTACTAAGGTGGACCAGAGTCGAAAACGCCCGGGAGGCAGAGGGAGACACCCCTCTAGTGGGGAGGGGGAGGGGGTGAAGTTTTCCTACACCACGCGCACTGTTGGTCGTCATAACTACTAAACTACAGCTACTAGGGCAAGTGTGGTATCATTTTCGGATAAATAAAAGATGGCCAATCATTTTCTAAAACAAAAAAAATACCTTTACATAGAAAAAAATTGAAATACGGCCCAAAATCTAAAATCTTTTGAGTAAAAAAAATCTTTCAAGGTCAATAAATTTTTAATGATTACCGATATCGGATTAAAAAAAATATATTTAAAAAGGCGCATTAATACAGATTCCAAAAATATAAGTAACATTGCAAATATTTAAGAAAAAAATTGTTTAAAAAAATATAGAACACCGCGCGGCAGAGTCGTAAAAAATTCTTAGCCAATTATGAACATCAAAAACGAGTTTTATAGGTTGCTAGTGTCCTGTAAGCTGTAACTAATAAGGATGGAGTTTTCATTAGATATAGTATATCATCATATCAGCTCATATATGTCCCCACCGAGGGGCTCGAGCCTACCCTGCATTAGGGTGATCGGGCCTTAGTCGATCACGCGAGCCCAGTGCGGGTTGGTCGACTTCACACACAAGCTTCGAGTTTCCTCGCAGCCGTGTGCAGGTTTCCTCACGATGTTTTTCTTCACCGTAAGAGCGTCGAATAAACGTACATATGAAATCGAGATTCGAAAACACATTGGTATGCGGCCAGGATTCGAACCACGACCTCCCGCACAGGAGGTAGCGGTCTTAAGCATTACGCCACCGACGCTCTCTATATATAGTATATAGCTCAATTTTAATAATTATTTGATAGAAGACATTTTTTATCGTGTGTATAAGCATATTTAAACTTATGGCTCAGCTGGGCACGATTTCAAGTGACCCAAAATCTATAAAGAAATTAAACAAACAGTATAGAATTTTACTTAAAAATGTTTATTATTTACATTGTCCCCCACAATCGCAAAGCTCCGTGCACTTAAGTTGCCGCTGAAAGCACCGGCACCTCGAGCCGCCGCACCTCTTTTTGCATCTGCACCGGATCATTTCCAGGCATGCATCTGCAGCTACGGGCAAGTCTGTCCATGTAGGTTGCCAGCTTTCACTGACTTTTCTCCATCCCCAGTTAGATGGACAGGGAAGATTTTGATTCGGTGACATCTGATCCCATACATGGACTGCTTGGAACACTGCCCGCAGGAAATGCTGGTATAGAGCAGCTTTCGTCGGAGGTATATTCTCCAATTGGCGGTCTTTTTTCGAGAATAGGTGCTTTCGGGCTTCGTTTACGGTTGTAAATGAACTGGCTCTAAAACAAAACAAAAAAATTAGTTACTAGACTATTTTATTGTATTGCTAGTTTTAAAAAGTGCTTATTACCTGTCATATAAAATGACGACAAACTTTTCGATTACTGTAAACGCCTCGCTAGTACTCCCCTCATATGCTGCCAGAAACCCTTCTGTGGCATTGGGAAATGCGTTCCATGCATCTATTGCACTTTTTTTTCCTTTCCCGTTAAAATAGGACACAGTATCACAACCTGTGAAGGCATGGAACAGGGGGAGGACTTTCGCTTTTTGTGGCCCTGTAAAAGAAAATAATATGTTTTATATAGCCCGCCTAGCGTTATAGTCTCAGTGCATTCTATTCTATTCTAGCTAGTGGCTAGGGCGTAACGTAGATAAATACAATTTATAATTATTTTTTACCTAGAGTTTTTGCTATTTCGTGACAAGGAAGGTACTGGTGGTGTTTACCAGTACCTACGTGTACCCACAGCTCTTCTAGCTCAGGTACTTGTAGCACACTTGCGACTGCCAGCACCACGACGTCGGTATCAACAGTGCGTATCATTACCCGCGTATAACCTTGACTTACTGCGTCAGCCATGTGCACTATGATTCTTGTATCAGCCTCTTCATGGTTACATGGAGCTAATCTTTGCGTGTCGCGAGTGCTTTTTAGAATAGAATAGAATGCACTGAGACTATAATGCTAGGCGGGCTATATAAAACATATTATTTTCTTTTACAGGGCCACAAAAAGCGAAAGTCCTCCCCCTGTTCCATGCCTTCACAGGTTGTGATACTGTGTCCTATTTTAACGGGAAAGGAAAAAAAAGTGCAATAGATGCATGGAACGCATTTCCCAATGCCACAGAAGGGTTTCTGGCAGCATATGAGGGGAGTACTAGCGAGGCGTTTACAGTAATCGAAAAGTTTGTCGTCATTTTATATGACAGGTAATAAGCACTTTTTAAAACTAGCAATACAATAAAATAGTCTAGTAACTAATTTTTTTGTTTTGTTTTAGAGCCAGTTCATTTACAACCGTAAACGAAGCCCGAAAGCACCTATACTCGAAAAAAGACCGCCAATTGGAGAATATACCTCCGACGAAAGCTGCTCTATACCAGCATTTCCTGCGGGCAGTGTTCCAAGCAGTCCATGTATGGGGTCAGATGTCACCGAATCAAAATCTTCCCTGTCCATCTAACTGGGGATGGAGAAAAGTCAGTGAAAGCTGGCAACCTACATGGACAGACTTGCCCGTAGCTGCAGATGCATGCCTGGAAATGATCCGGTGCAGATGCAAAAAGAGGTGCAGCGGCTCGAGGTGCCGGTGCTTTCAGCGGCAACTTAAGTGCACGGAGCTTTGCGATTGTGGGGGACAATGTAAATAATAAACATTTTTAAGTAAAATTCTATACTGTTTGTTTAATTTCTTTATAGATTTTGGGTCACTTGAAATCGTGCCCAGCTGAGCCATAAGTTTAAATATGCTTATACACACGATAAAAAATGTCTTCTATCAAATAATTATTAAAATTGAGCTATATACTATATATAGAGAGCGTCGGTGGCGTAATGCTTAAGACCGCTACCTCCTGTGCGGGAGGTCGTGGTTCGAATCCTGGCCGCATACCAATGTGTTTTCGAATCTCGATTTCATATGTACGTTTATTCGACGCTCTTACGGTGAAGGAAAACATCGTGAGGAAACCTGCACACGGCTGCGAGGAAACTCGAAGCTTGTGTGTGAAGTCGACCAACCCGCACTGGGCTCGCGTGATCGACTAAGGCCCGATCACCCTAATGCAGGGTAGGCTCGAGCCCCTCGGTGGGGACATATATGAGCTGATATGATGATATACTATATCTAATGAAAACTCCATCCTTATTAGTTACAGCTTACAGGACACTAGCAACCTATAAAACTCGTTTTTGATGTTCATAATTGGCTAAGAATTTTTTACGACTCTGCCGCGCGGTGTTCTATATTTTTTTAAACAATTTTTTTCTTAAATATTTGCAATGTTACTTATATTTTTGGAATCTGTATTAATGCGCCTTTTTAAATATATTTTTTTTAATCCGATATCGGTAATCATTAAAAATTTATTGACCTTGAAAGATTTTTTTTACTCAAAAGATTTTAGATTTTGGGCCGTATTTCAATTTTTTTCTATGTAAAGGTGTTTTTTTTGTTTTAGAAAATGATTAACCATCTTTTATTTATCCGAAAATGATACCACACTTGCCCTAGTAGCTATAGTTTAGTAGTTATAACGACCAACAGTGCGCGCAGCGTAGGAAAACTTCACCCCCTCCCCCTCCCCCCTAGAGGGGTGTCTCCCGCTGCCTCCCGGGCGTTTTCGACTCTGGTCCACCTTAGTAACAAGTGTGCCAAGTCTCATGCTTTAATGAAAAAAATATTGGTATTGTCCTATAACGACCCCACTACCAATGAGTTCTTCGGAACTTATGTACGAAATATCGTTTTTTTTTAATAATCTAGTGTCTACGCCAATTCTGGGGATTAGTTATCAAGCGGACCCCAGGCTCCCATGAGCCGTGGCAAAAGGCCGGGACAACGCGAGGAAGATGACGACTTAACATTTGCACAAGCCGAGCTATCAAAATCGCTGCCAACTTAGCTTGGTCTGTCTCTAACAAAATTCCAACTGGCACACTGCAACCGATCCCCACATAGCTCCGATGTGTGAGCGATACAACCCTATGCGCGTATTATAGCGACATCCCGCCTGCACACCGGAGCGACGTGCGAATCGGATGCAGTGTGCTATGCGCCATAGTTGGGTAGTTTTACGGTTTTCAACCAGAGCATTATGTATGTCTTAACATGAGACCTTATTCCGTTGCAATAAGGTACTACATACAAAACCTTTTGCACGATTTTACTTTTACCTATTGCATTTAGTCTGTGACTAAAACAAACCCTTATATGAGGCAGTACATTTTTATTTTGCATAGCCTCCTAAACGATCAGCCATACAACTTAAAATAAAAATATTGCCAGTGAAATTTGAACCCATAAGAAGAGATAAAGTTAATTTTGTTTTGTTCGAAAATCGAAAGAAACAAAACAAATGCAGCTCTGTTCGAATTGCAAATGACTTAAATCAAAGAGAATTTGAAATAGAGGTGTTATCATCATGAAATCCCCAATAACCCAAACCCGAGCGGGTTGTGGCCATGTTGCGGCGGCATCGCTTAAAACGATGCCTTTGGCCTTTGATCTATTAGACGGCGCTACTTTTTAATATTTAACAAAGGATAAGGATCGAAGTCAAATGGCTTTCTAAAATCATGTGTCGAAAGATGGCAGTAAATTTACTGTGGCTACAAAATTTTCTTTGACAATCCACCTCTAGGTATATCAAATTCTCTTTACTTAAATTAAAGTCCTATGTGTAGGGCCTTAGAAGGTTAAGATAGGTACTTTCGGAGTAATAAATAAAATATATGAATATATAATTAATTTATTGACTTCATGTAAATCAATATAACCTATAACTGTATATTAACGTAATACGTAATAACGTGTATTAATACAACATAAAATGGAAATCAGTTTAAAATTAAAAGCCCATGATTCGATATTAATAATCATCTTAACGTTAATAAAAATAACGCTAAAACATCAAATCTCTTCAGTCATAGATTTGATTGGTCATTCTCAAAAAATATGTCTGCAGTCTTAATTGCCGCGACCCCTATAAAATGTATGAAAAGAGTCGTGATAATTAATACTCTGTATCTTTAGGTATTTAAATATAAGTAAACAAACAATTTGTACATTTTCGGGTATTTATTGGTTAACCAACCAAATACAAAACCGCCAGCGTCTGTCACTGAACCACCTGACTTTAAACCTTCATTATTTGATCATGTAATGTTTTCACCTACCCTCAACTGCCTTAAGGAGCCATTTGAGGGTAGATTTTGTTTACCTTTTTTAAAATACCTAAAGATACAGGCAGACATATTCTCAGAGAATGGCCCTGATTTGAACACCTTCATGGCTCAGTTATAGAGCACATACATATAACCGCGCGAAATAAACTGTATCTCTTTCTAATTAGGATTGAACAAAGAAAGAAGGTATAGTCCCGGACGACTTGCAGCATTTTGACAATGTAGTTATGTAAGGAGCAGTATAATTACGAGCGTGCGAGAAAGATAGGAACAGGCGGGTTCAATGTACTTAATTCTTCGTGCTTAGCGTCCTTACTTTAACCGCAATGTTTTTATCGTAAGATAAACTAAACGTTTTGTGTCGTATCTAAAATCATCATACTCTCAGCATTCCTTTTCCCCGTACCATATATTTTCTGGCACAAATCATAGAACTTCCAATTATTCAATTCTTCAGGACTTTCTTTTATAAGAGTTTTGTACTGAGTTCTAACTTCAGTCATCTTTTTAGAGCAAACGAGAGCACTTTTCTGGAGAATGTCCGCGGCTTCCATCCAAAGGTAACTACGAACGAATTTTGGATTTTTGAATTTCTCTAAATTCGCCAGGTACCAGCTGAGTAGCTGTTCTGTTTCTTCATCAGTCCATGTTTCCTCTCTTACTTTGATTTCTACTTGGTCGGGTTTCGGATCGTTTTGAATATCGCTCGTAAGAGCCGATTCCTTTGTCACGATTTCCCTTAAAATATCAGTGAAAGAAGTGTCTTCTCCTGCAACTTTTCCTGTCTGACTATCGAAATTCTGCTTCAAATAGTTAATTTTTCTTAATATATTGTTCAAAGGCTCCGAGATGTGATTGGCCAGTTCTGTCCATAGGTATTTATTTTCAAACTTGGGACTCACAAATTCTCCTACATGCTCTAAATAGTATAACAACGCTTGCTGGACTTTCTCATCAGGTAGAGCAACATCTGTGTAAACTTTTTCCCCTTTTATTGTTTTCTTTTGTCCTGTTTTAACAAATTTAGGCTTCATAGCAACTATTTTCTCAAGTAACGTGTAGTATGGTGTCTTTCTTTTGTTGGGATCGACTTCATCAGCTAATTGCAAATGATTTTCTTTCAATTTTGCGAACATTTTTCTACAGGATAATGGAGACATGTTTAATTTGGCTGATATTTCCTTCCACATATCTGTCGCATTTATTTCTTTCCCTCTATTCATCCTCAAATAGTTAATATAGTGTATCAGCAATGTCTTTTTGGTCTTTTTAGTCCATTTCTTGACTGTTTGTTGGGTTTCTGTTTGGACTTGTATGTACGGCTGCATTTGGCCATTTTCAGACATAATTATTTGTGCATTACTCATGTCATTGATGTCCTGGCCTTCGGGTATCACGATTATGCATTGAAAGTCATCGTCTGTAAAAATAAATAATTATTAGAACCCCATCTAACAATTTCACGATGGAATAAATTATCTAATCTACAATAAAGTATAATAATAATAATTAAAAAAGCTCATACCAGTACCTTCACCAACATATTAGGTTTAAAATCAAGTGAAATAAGCTCTAATGAAATCAAATATATATTATGATAGAAAATAAAATAACAAAAATAGGTATTTTTCTTAAACCTAGTCTTCACTCAACTTCTATTTCTATGAAATCTGAAAGACATAATGATTATGATAATGATGCAAAAAAGCAAAACAAAAATTGATATCAATATAATTCTAAACCTCAAAATAAAATATAAAATTACCTTGTACTTCCATTTTAACATCAGAAAAATTCAATTCTTCATATCCATCTCCATTTATTTCAATTTCTTGCACAATTTCACTCGTATCTTCTCTTGCACTATAAATCTCATCAAACATATTGAAATACTTCCAACTGATCTTAACATCAGGATTTCTAGTTTTCATTGTCTTAAGTTTCCTGTAAGATTTTCTCAGTTCTAGCAACTTATCGCTGCAAGCATCTTCCAATTTACCGATTTCAGCGGCTAAAGCTGACCATTTGCTTTTATCCTCCAAATTAGAGTTGATATCATCAAAATTCTGCGAGAAATAAACGATGAGTTGTTTAATTTCTTTAGCCGACCAGTCTTCCTCATCATCAGTATCTTTCTTGCCATTGCGCAATTTGGACTTAATGGCTCTGTATCCAAAGACTTTTTTGCAATGCGCGTAATACGGCCACAGGATAGGTTTCTCAGGCTTATTGATTTCTCTTTGGACATATTTCGTGTAGACTTGTTTTAGGTTTCTGAATCTATGTGCGCACTGAGTTGCTGAAATGCCTATGTCTTTAGCTAGGACTTCCCAAAGAGCTAGCTTCTTACGGAAAGGAGAGTTGAACTTATCCTTGTTTTTCTGGTAGTATTCGAGTATTTTGAAGGACTTGGACTCGCCGGGGCGACGTTTGGAGCGCTTCATGAAGCCTCTCTCGTCATACGACTCCTCGTCTTCGGATATGATTTCGTCGAACTCATTTTCGTCGTCCGATTTGATTTCAACTTTTTTTACTGAAATGTAAATATTGACGATAGATTAGAAAACGAGTAGAATTTTTTAAATAAAATACAAACAACACAATTTAGTTAGTACACCAAGAGGTCTAGGAGTCAGGTCAGGTCTAGAGGTCAGGACTAAGAAGTCCAGACAACTAGTCATAGTTTATCCACTTTTAAATTGGATATAACACTTATCTGTGTACAAATAACGCACTTACCTCCAACTTTTTCAGACTCTTTCTCCTGATCCTGTAACTTCTCATAGCCGTCAAGAAGATGCGTATCCATTCCATAAACAAATATGCAGTCAAACAACTCAATATATCGCCAGTCAATTTGCATGTCAGGATTCTCCTTCTTATCATCCAGAATACTCTTGTACAGTCTTGTCAACTCTTTCCACTGCTTTCTACAAGCAGCAATAGTCCTCCGCAGCTTCTTCGAGATAGCAGCCCAACATACAAAGTAACAAACGGAATCTTTAAAAACCTCAACATTGTCATAGAAAAATTGTACCAACTCATCCAACTCTTCAGTTTTCCACATGTCATTTTCAGCGGCTCGAAGGCTCTTGGTAGCTATTTCTAGCTGGACATCTTTACAGATTATATTGTCGAATAAAATTGCAAGTGGCGCTCGATTGCGTATTTCATATCCTCCTTCAATATATTTCCCGAGATGCTCGGCCCTTAATTCCTCATATTTAGCTTTGCAAGAATCAGGATTTTTGTCTATTAGGCGTCCAACCTCATTCCACAGGAAACTGTTTGGAATGGTTTTATCTTGAAACTCTTGGTAGCAGTCAAAGTAGTATTTTACAAGAACAGTCAATTCTGTCTGATTCCAGATATGTTCTAGAGATTCTGCTGGGACTTGTTGATACTGTTCTATACGCATTGGAGCCTGATATTTCTGCGGTCCATGTTTTTTCTGGAATTCTTCATCTCCTTCATAAATCTGATCGAACAGTTTCATATAAGGCCAGCTAATAGACTCTGGGCCTTCTAAGTTTCTTTTCTCCAGTAACCTTACATAGTTACTCTTGAAATTCAAAAAGCGTTTATGCCAGTAGTCACCATCATCTGTACCGATCTGTAAAGCAATGTTTTGCCACAAATTTCTTTGTTTTACTTTATGGCTACTGATCTTTTTATGTTTCAAGTATAAGTTTAACATTGCTTCTACATTTCCGTCCCCTGCATGTTTCGAATTTACCTTCTTGACGACCACAATGCCAGCATCTTCATTTGATCTAGCCGGTACTACAGGTTTAGGCGCCATTCTGGCTTTTTCCTCCTCTAAAACAGCATTGACATATTTGTCATCATGGAAAGCTTGGTGGCTTAGTTGGAAATACGGCCATATAACATCGAACCCCTTCTCTTGTTCTATACGCAACTGGGTATACTTTCTTTTTAAATTCCGCAGCTTCATTTCACAGGCTGCATGGTTTTTGTTTGAGAGCATAGTTTTGCAAGCTACAGTCCATAGATGTTTTTTTGTTGTTGCTCCTCCTAGGAAAGAGGTTTTATTGTCAACATAGAATACTAGAAGTCGTTTAGTTTCATCATCAGTCCATTTATCCTTAGCCCAGGCATGGTCCTCTTCCATTGGCTCTTCATAGGGAGCGCTGGATTGTTCGACCAGATAGGTATTGTCTTCTTGAAGCTGAGCTACTTGTTGTTGCTCAATGTTTTCAATAGTTGTCACTACTCCATGTTCCGTTGTGCCATCTTCTTCTACAAACAGAAAAGGTATACTTAAACAAAAATATAATTTTGCCCAAGCTCCCAAGAAGGACAACTGGTGAGACTAGTTTGTGAATTTTGTTTGTTAGCTAACATGGTTACGGAAACTGTTATGGACATAGGGTTCACTTATAATAGGTAGATTAAATAAGTTTTGTGTTATAAGTTTCATTTTTGATACACTCTTTTATCGCTGAATGTACTTTTTTTACTGTAAACTAATACTCTTTGAGACAATGCCCTTTAACCCAAAAATAATGAGGTTGCATTGCTTTACATGCATGATGATGATGAAGACCCTTGACAAGGAGAGCAAGAAAGTAGGACTGCACATGAACACATCTAAAACAAAAGCTATGACCAACAGTCGAAGAAGACTAATTAATGTGGCAGGGACTGAAATTGATTATGTTAATGAATACATATACTTGGGAAAACACATATCTTTTAGCCCATCTAACAACGAGGAAGAAGTGGACAGACGCATAAACACAGCCTGGAAAAAGTTTTGGTCCCAGAAGGAAATCTTGAAAGGTGAATACAGCATAGCCCATAAGAAAATCGTAATGGACACCTGTATCCTGCCTAGTCTAACTTACGGAAGCCAAACTTGGACATACACAAAGAAAGTACGTAAAGCTATAACGACCTGTCAACGATCTATGGAGAGAAGTATATTGAATATAAGGAAAATACAGAAAATTAGAAGCGAAATAATACGTCAAAAGACCAAACTTACAGACGCTCTTCAACAAGCTCTTCATCTAAAATGGCAATGGGCAGGTCATGTAGCCAGATATAAGGACAAAAGATGGACATTAGTAACAACAAAATGGACCGGACCGGCAGGACGGAGGCTCCGAAGAAGGCCCAAAAAGAAGTGGATAGACGACATCTACTCCGTCGCAGGAAAAGACTGGCTCCAAAAAGCCAAAGACAGGGATGAGTGGAGAAAAAGTGAGGAGGCTTTCACCCAGCAGATGGGATCTGCAGTCAGCCCCAAAACAAAGATAAAGAATAAAAAAAAATAAAAAATAACTGACTGTAGAACAAATAAAGCTTTAATAATAATAATAATTGCTTTATCATAATTATAGTTTCTATGGTCACCTCCGGTTTGATTGTATCATTATACTGCATTGTCACCCAACTTATGCAAGTATATCAAGTTTCAGCTCAATCAAATATGTAGTAGGAAGGGGATCTAATTTAGCTTGCAAGATTTCCGAACATGCAAACATAAGTAAAAATTTATATAATTAATTATGCCCAATCATTGGATTCCACACTTAAGACTAAAACTATTTGGCCATTGCGTGTGACAAATGTGCCAGCTAAGCTAGTGATCTAGTCAATCGATGAATTGACCCTGTTAAGGCAACCTCAACCGATCAGTAATCAACATGTTTTTTACTTACCATCTACATAAAACAGCAGTATTTCCTCATTCGGCTGCATTTCCGTCTTCACCACAATTTGCTGCTCCATTTTGGCTTGTCTGTAAATAGGGTACATTTGTGACGTTTTAAACTTAAAGAGTACCACATAGTTGGTAGTCGATAAGGTTGATTTCAAATTGTACTTTTATGGAACCTTATTGATAACCAACAATAAGTACCCTTTTAGTTAAATACGTCACATTTAGCCTTTTTAAAACACTGATGAGTGATGACTGACTACGACTATGGGACAATTCATCTAACCATGTACAGAGTTCTGTCAATATACAGTAGGCGATCGGCAACTGAAAATTTCCCACTATGCCAGGGTGTTGGAACTGCCGGGAAGATGAGCACAGACATTTATTTCTGAGTCATGGATGTTTACTATGTATTTAAGTATTTGTATTAATATACATATCGTTGTCTGAGTACCCACAACACAAGCCTTCTTGGCTTACCGTGGGACTTGGTCAATTTGTGTAAGAATGTCCTTATAATATTTATTTATATGTTGTTGTCCTAAAGCACCCCAGAGGTGCAAAGGGCCTTCACAAGCACGAGCCACGCCTCCTATCTTCAGCTCGCCTTCTAGCCTCACTCCAACTCAACCCGACCGCTCGTAGCTCTCTTAGGACCATCTCGTCAGGGATCGGAAACCGGTATTTTTTGTATAGGAACGAAAACGGTATTTTTTCGTTCTTTGTTAATTATTTCATTTCTAATTAGGCAATCTAATAATACGAAGTCGTTATCTGAAAACACAACTGAGTCCTACATTTAGAGTATAAAATAAACCGAAATATATGGTTATTTCGATGTTTTTGCAAAAAACTGGTTCCGATCCCTGCATCTCGTAGCTCTATTTATATAAGATTTAAAATTTCTGAACAAGAAAGAAATACAAAAGATGATGTTATAGGGTGGGTTTTCTTGAAACCGTTGCCCTATAAAAGGTTACCTGAGTTAGAGCTGGTTGCCATGAATTCTAGCATTTAAATGAATAAATATTTTGGGGACAATCTTATACAGATCAACCTAGCCCCAAACTAAGCAAAACTTGTACTATGGGTACTATGTGATGATATACATGACAACCGATTTGGCCTAGTGGGTAGTGACCCTACCCACGAAGCTGATGGTCCCGGGTTCAAGTCCTGGTAAGGTTCAACACCCGAGACATCTAGAGAGATGCTAGATGTCGACAACGCAAATAATAAGCGTTTTGATATCAACCGACCGGTTTGGCCTAGTGGGACCCTGCCTACGAAGCTGATGGTTCCGGGTTCAAATCCTGGTAAGGGCATTTATTCGTGTGATGAGCATGGATATTTGTTCCTGAGTAATGGGTGTTTTCTATGTATTTAAGTATTTATATATATTTATATATTATATATATCATTGTCTAAGTACCCTCAACACAAGCCTTATTGAGCTTACTGTGGGACTTAGTCAATTTGTGTAATAAAGTCTGATAATATTTATTTATTATTTTTTACCTAGTCCTAAACTAAGCAAAGCTTGTATTATGGGTACGAGGCGACGATATACATACGTATAGGAAACACCCATGACTCAGGAACAAAAAATCTGTGTTCATCACACAAATATATGCCCTTGCCGGGATTCAAAGCCAGGACCATCAGCTTCATAGGCAGGGTCAGTATGGACTAGGCCAGACCAGTCGTCAAAAGATACATAGAAAACTCAAAAAAACCATTTATTTATCAATAGCCGGGTCCACACAGAGCGAGCATACGCGCGAGGCAATTTCCTCACACACAAACCGGCCAGTGTAGATGCGCTCGGGCGACGAAAACGCACGCGCCGCCTCGGCCGAGGCACGCCTACACTGGCCGGTTTGTGCGTGAGGAAATTGCCTCGCACGCACGTGCTCGCTCGCTCGCTCTGTGTGGACCCGCCTATTGAACACACAAAGAAACGCCCTTACCTATATATGTACAGTCACCATCAGGTACATCGGAGCAGACAAAGTACTCAAAAATACCAGAACATGACTCTAAAGCCTTAAAAATAGAGGTGTGTTCAGATATTTGTGAACACCTTGGCCGCTCCAATATATCTGATGGCGCTGGACCAGTGCTACTACGCTAACGACTACTATGTAAGTATGTTCATGCAGTTCCCATAGTACACTAAGCCTATCTTAATTCTAAGTCAGTTGAACTTGGGACAGTAAACACTAAATATGTAATGAAAGCCATGGATATTTCATGTAAGTTTTATCACCCTCAGAATATCCAAGAGATCAGTGCTAAAGAACAGTGGCCTTAGGAAGTGACAAGGTCGAGGCCTCTCTACCCGGAGCTTTGCAATGGTTAAGGTTATGGTTAATAAATTTATGTAAATATATACTGATATTAAAAATAAAAATAAATACTTTATGACTGCTGCTGGTGCCAGATAATAAATAAACAAAGTAGGCAATTGCTTAGGGCACCATTCCTAGATTTTTGATCGAATCTGTTGGATAAACCGGGGCAGGGCGTCAGGGCAACACGATGGTCTAGGAATGCATGCAGGGCATCTAATATTCAACACTATAAATTAACCTGACCTGAACAAAATAACCGGATGTTTATACGCTACGTAAGATATTTTATTATTGATGTTTACTTGACTACTCTTGACAAAGATTCTACAAACCTTTTTGTAATGTAATCCTCGAGTCCTGACCAAAAATGTTCAGCCTAGCAGCGGTACTCAGTAACACTGATATACCTACTTGATATTAATATAACTTAACTCTGTCGTGCTAACATCAAAGAATACAGTAAAAAAAACCAGCACTGAGATTATGTTTGTATTAGCACCTTTGTTAACTTACCAAAATAAGGGTTTAAATTTTGACAGTGGCGGCGACTTCGCCGGCTTTGATTTGATCTGAATTTCTGTTGAAAAGTTCACAAGAAGCGCAGCAATGCGGTACAAATATCGCGTTTTTGTTCTGTATCGGCCATTTTGGAACAGAGAGGTGAGCGTTCCAACTAGCCCATACAACAAACAAAGTTTTAGCAGACTTAGATTATTTGATAATGCATTTTAAGTTAAGACAATAACATATGAAATCACGTACTTTAATGTTAAATAAAGTACCTAAATTATTAAAAATCCTATTGTTCTAAACATTAATTTACTTAAAAATAAGTTCTTTACATGTCCTTTAGTAAAGCGAGAAAATAAAGTCTACTTGAACGTAAGCTTCATACCTCAATACACTCGCGTGCAAAAGTGCATTGAAGATATATATTCTAAAGGCCTGTTAGACCTTGCAAATCGATCGGTTGCAGCAATGTAATGCAAATAGCATGCAATTATAGGTGATGTTTGTAGGGGCCCTAAAGCTCAATAAGGACCCAAATTGCCATATATGCGCGCTGCGTGCTGCACTCTTATTTAATTTACCGTAAACGATTGATCTCAATCTTACCTTACCTTGATATATCAAGGGCATTTTTATTATGACATTTTTAAGATTAACTTTAAGTACCTTTTCTTTTATCCACAAAGTGTTCTTAAGGAAACGGCGCTTTTTGTATTTGAGGCGTAATCTAAGTTTAGAAAGCGGAAGGGCTAACCCCCTTACCACTTATACTAGGTCCGACATATGTCGGATCTAGCATAAGTGCATTTAGCAAATAAATGAATATGATGGAACGAAAAGTGAGGTGAAACTCGCAGACTAATTGGTTCCAACTGGAACCAAAAGTGACAGAAGGCTGTAGTTAATGGTTTGGTTTGCTCCTTTTGGATTTGGCATATTTAATGACATTTTTATTGTTAATCGATTGCAGAGCCATATGCGTTGAGTTTGACCATTTATCCTCATTTACCGAGAAGATATTGTGGGCAAGCCAGCGAGATATGGTACATTATCGATGTCCACGGCATGGCGTTACCTTTCACGGAAAAACGACGTCGTTTTCTACATTTACCTATCTACAAACTGCGTGAATAAATTTGTAAAATATCGATATATACATGGTTTCTTTTAGATTTATTGTAATTTCGTTACAAGATATCATTAAAACAGCCACTATAATATAGTCAACTAATTAAATAACAATTAATGGTCGAGTCATGGAAGTCGGTAAAGACTACTTGACTAACGAACAAAGATTTCTAAAGCAAAGATCGGCCCGTTCATATAATTCCAATCGAACATTCTCTTTTCGTGCGCACCACGCGCACAATCGCCAATCGGCCGCAACTAGTTGCGTTGGACTCCACGATTGGTTCACATTCGTGTGCTCACCGGTGTGCTGGCGCCATTCTTGGTTCTCGTAAGGCCTGTCTTTATGACGTAATATGTAAGTCAATGCTAACGAATTGAATTGTGTAACTTGCATTTTTATTATGAATTATGGGATAAGATTTTTAAATGAAACAAAGATTTGTAAATACAAGTTTATATTTACGATTCTCATTAAATAAATATATAAAATAAATGTAAACGATTTGTCAGCGATAATATTTGTATATCTTTGAAATTAATCATTTATTTACCATCGAAAAATCACACAAAAGCGTTTTGTCTTTTTGATCGAAACTACTCCAGAAATCCTAGGGATTATATTACATAAAAATACATAAACACCATGTATAAGGAGTGTAAGTGTATAGCTAACCTGTGGAGCAATTACAGTTTTTTTGGCAACCGATTAATACTGTCAAGAGCTAAATTAACAGTTATATTGTGTTGTTTTACTTAAATAAATATTCATTTGTCTATTTACATTTGTTATACATGATATGGAAATATTGACATTGATACTGATTAATATTATAATCTAGGCTGGATTACTATTAACCCAAAAGCTTTAAAATTAATATATTAGACACCAAAAGCACGTTAACATTCAAAATTGTTAATAATTAAAATTCTTATCGAAATCGTTTTTTCAGTAGGTAAATTTTCCATAACAAAAAAATTAACTGAATTAATCAGATGTTGACAGAATAAAAAACATCTATCATTTCGGATAGACAGCAAAACGTAGCTCCTAAAATGGAATTAAGATGAATACTGATTATTAGTTTGGACACAGCTAAGATATTAGGTAATATACCCGCTCGCATATAGTATAGTATGAATAAAGAAAACAACATTTTCTTGTAGATATCCAATGAAATGATGGTTACATTGTGAGTCACCTACTTTATACGTACAAATATTACATTTTATGGCATATAGACATGGAAAACGACTTTTTACAGACTAGGGATGGGGAACATTGAGAGACAAAATGTTTATTGTCTTTATTAAATGTGTTCCCTATGCGTGTACTTATTTGCTATTACTCTTGTCAAGTACTCTTTTAAAGGCTGCCTCGAAACTATGTATGAATTTCTAAATTTCCTGCCGTGCAACGTGCAACCAATCTCTTATTGGCAAGTTTGCAAAATTCGACAAAGACGAATCTCAGTCAGGTAAAAACTTAAACAGTGTAAGAGTGCCCCTGCTCGAAATCCCCTAGCATAACAGGGTCCAAGTCTAATTGAAACTGGCCCTGGACGCTAATTTATAATGGAACAAGCTTACAGGTCTGTAACTGAATTTAATACGCACATTTGCAATTGTATATTGTAATTTGTAGCTGTATACAATGCACCTTAGGTTGAGCCTGATAATTCGTGCGAATATTGAGTTACTCGTAAGTACCGAAACATTTTTTTATATCCCCTAAAAACCAATTAATATTAAAAGGCTATAATGTACATACTCATTTATTACGAAGAGGTAAAAGAGTAAATAATAACAAAATAAATTCTATCAATTATAACAAAAGAATAACATCTAAAATAAAAAAGGAAAGTTACAAGATACGTTTTGCAGATAACTTGTATCAATAAAATAGACAGAAATTCAATATATAATTATTAACATTATATTCATATTCAAGGGCCTGTCAACCTTCCTAAATATATGTAGTATCCTAAGATTAATTTATACACTTAATTTAATAAAATTAATTGTATTTATAACCTAAATAAGGTAAAAAAACATTTAGGATTCTACATTTAAAGAGGTATAACAAATCCTTTATGATTAAAATTTCATTTTAACGCGAAGTGAAATATCAAAAAAATGTGGTACAAAAAATAAAACGGAATAATGTTAGCTCGACTGCTTGGTACAAAGTATCTCGTACTTTAAGTCAGCACTGTACAAAATGGTAAAAATGTCCAGCATTTTTAGATTAATACTTAAGATGCATATCTAGTAAAACCGAGATAAGCAGGTTGTAAGAGAAATCCAATCCATTTACTTTTTATATTTTATGAGAGGTATAATGTCGTTTTAATTCACCCCCTCGCTGATATTATTTTTTATTTAGTGAAATAAATAACTACAGTTTGGCAAGCCATATCCGTCAGTAGAAAAAGGCAGCAAATTAAAAAAAAATAGGCGCAAAGGATTCTTCTCCTATATAAAAATTAGAATTTCGCGCCTTTTCATACTGACAAAGTGGATTTGCTAGAGTATATTCTAACGACTGTTTTATCTAAGATATATATCCCATTTATCAAGGTTTGACTGGAAATTTTCTACATATCGTTATTTATCAAACTATACATGGTACTACGTACCATAAGGTTACATATTTGCTTACAATTAAGTACGTCAAAACATCACACATACACCTAAATATACAAATACATATAAGAAAAATATACCTATTCAAAAGTAAAATGTATTTATCTAAGTAATTGTGAGGCAGGTTGTGCTCATTATTATTTGTTTATACAGTAGTATTTACTTAGTGATACATGTAATGCTGACATCACATGTCACTTTTGGCCAAAATAATGGCCTTGCGTATTTTTCATCTCATTCCAAACGAGCGAGAGTAAAATACCTATGTTTTTACAAATAACACAACGTATGCCCTGGGAATTTAACTAATATAATCACGGCAACTTAACATAAAGATTACGTTATTCCAAAAATCTAAGATTTTAAAACAAGTTTTATGCCAAGCTATTCTTTGATGGTGAGATCTTGGCAGTGGAATATAGGTAAACAAAAGTTGCAACAATAATAATAAATACGGTCAGTTAGGATAACAGAATTCTATAAATAACATCAAACCCATTACGCCTATTCTTACAAAATGTATATACTTATAGGATGGCACACATAAATTTCGTATAGTGTTTTCCATTATCTTATACATTGATTCTATTTGACCAGTAACCCGTTAATCCGTTTTCATCACGACTACTCTAAGCTCATTATTATACTACGATATATAAAAATGCCCAATCATCCTACATCCTTTAATGATTAACAATCGTTCATTCTCACAAGCATATGAGGCATTTCATTTTAAATAGATTCAGCATATTCAATTTTGGTACTTTTTTATTTATTTTACAAAATCTTTTCTTCACCACCTTTATACTTCGAGCGTATGAATGTATTGAGCTTAAGTTATTATAATTCTTAAAACTTAGTAGGTACTCATACTTACATACCAAACACCTTACTGGCAGCTATCTCTTAAAGACGGATGTTAATATTTATTTACCTACATTATTTTGTCACTTTAACAGATAGGCTGCCTTCTGGTCTTGGAGGACTGCAAGCTGGACTATGACTACTAGGTTTAAATGACGCACTACATCTTTCCTTATATATCATCCTAAATGATCTAGACACCTAATTCCGGAAAGCTTACATTAACCTATAATAATCTAATAAACTTTTCTAAATTAAGGATGCAATCATTTAGGATGCTAAATTTAGGTAGGTGTAACACAGCTTAAAGCACTTTTGTTCTGAATTGTACTACTTGTCCCACCTGTCAGTGTCACATCACAACATAACATAACAGTCACTGTCAGTTCTTAAGATTGAATTTTTATAATTTTATTTGGTTGAAGAGCTAGAAACACTTAACACTGCCTGCCTTAGCCTTCGAAATGCTAATATTTTTGTTTAGCGTTAGTTTAATTTTACAGGCATTAACAACAACACACTTCAGGCGTAATAAATATAGGAACGCAACAGCACTGAAGCTCCCAAAACGCGCCAAACCAGCAAAACAAACTGCTCTGCATTACCATACTTCGCATTTATGTTTCGGATTCATTTTAGAGCCTATTGGACAGTTGAACTCCTTGGAAAACTCTTTCAGGTTAGAAATTGGGCCTATTACTCTGTATTTTGCGACAGTATGGTCATCTTTTTCTATTTGCATTTTAGTAGATTCTTTGGTCATTGAGGAACACCATACCTGTAAAAGAAAATATAACTATTTAGCTAAAGTTATGACTATGACTTGTAAACTTGTAATGTACCTACTTTATAGTAATAATATCAGTTGCCAAGTGTTTCCACTCCAAGACCTAGCACACAATTTTTTGTACATAGTTCATAATTATTCCACAATCTATTGTGAACTTTTATTCAGTAAGGGTTCCAAATTAAAAGGCAAAATGTACAACTGCTGGGTCTCAGGAGGTTAACAATGTTGTCCTCACATTTAACACATTCACTGCCAGACAAAAAAGGCGCACTACCCCAGAAACCGCTGGTCTATAGCTGCGTACAAAACAACCCGCCCAGCGGGTTGTCCGGCATCTGAACGAAGTTCATGAGCGCCCACCAGGTGGGTTACTGACAGTGAATGTGTTAATATTCACATGAATTTTATTATTTTATTTATTTAAGTAAAATGATTAAAGTAAACTTTTGTTGTTTAATCTGCAATGAAATCTGACAGTAAAGTGAATTCAGTCACGGTAGTGATTCCGGTAGTGATTCCAATTCTTAGTTACAGAGGGGTTTGACATATTGTCTCCAAGTGCAACAGAGGGGCAACATGTCAAACATGGTTCACGGTAGGCCCTCTGATTATGTGAGATGTGCAAATATATTGTATTTATCATACAGAGAAGTAATATTTTTGACTGGTACTATAGTATATTGTAGATTACAGATGTGTCTTGTAGACGCAGCGAAGAGGTATTCTTTGTTTCAGCTTACTATGTTTCAGCTATGTTGTGTTACTCTACAGCATTTGTCAACTGATTCTAGTGAAATTTTCTAAGGAGGTTCAATATTTATATAGATTTTTTTGTCTTTTTGGATAATTGTCAAAATGGTGGGGCTATGGGATTTGCTAACAGAGAACTTAAGGATACTTTTGATAAAAACTAACCTGTGCAAAAGAGATGAAGAACAATTGTCTATGGTTATATTTCAGTCCCGGTAGAGTCAAGTTTACTTTGGCTTCCCTCCTGCTATAGTCCAGGTAGGCATGGAATGACGCTTTCAGGCCTCCATTATCAGCTATATTCTCACCTAGAATTAAAAGGACAATTTAGTCATGAGTGGTTTCACAAAAGTCTGTAGTAAGTACATTTTAGTCAGTAGTCTGGCATTTAGATTTTTATTTTCTTCTACACAGACAGATGGTCATAAGGCCATAACACATGAGTATAATGTTGCATATGATAGACAGGTGTATAGCTAACTCTCTCTCTCTTTAGCCCATCTTTACCCTTTGGGTGTAGGCCTCCTTCATTTTATGTTAATAGTCACAGTTCTGTGCGACCTGGAGCCACTTCTTCCCCGCAGTCCTTTTGATGTCGTCGTCCCAACGTCCCAACGCATCTGGGGTCTAGTTTAAGGATTTTCCTTCCCCATGGTTGCCACTCGATAGCTAACCATTCATGAATATTCATATAGATGGTGTCTTACCCAGGGTCTGCTTCCCATTTAAATGCTGTCCCTCCATAGAATAACTTGAGTATTGCTCCTGGATGCACTTTGCTCTCTTCTTGAAGCGGTTTATGGTAGCATTGTTCCACCATTGGTTCAGGTTTCCAAATCTGCAAAAAATTATAGAAGTGGAATGCAAAAATAAAAATTACTGGGTTCATGACTGCTGCTTCTGAAATGGGACAGTCAACACAGTCCAGGTTTTTAGGGTTCCTACCATCACAAAAAAGCAGCAACCATACTTGCTTTTAAAGCATGTGTTTAGTCATGCCCCATAATGATTCACATTACTCCATAGGGTTGACAACCGTTATAAAACAGTAGTTAAGTCATGCCCATGTAGGGCTTGGAACCGGTTAATTGATGGAACGCGAACTAAAAAATTACGTTCTCTCTCCTAACCGTTAAGAAGAGGGAACGGAATTTTATGGCGCGGGGAACGATATAATACCGGTTTCTCTAGGCTTTCAGAGACTCTCGGTTAAACTCGTCATACGTGAAAGAGATAGCAATATTTATTCGTTGTATCGCACTTCGATATTTTCAATTTAACAGGTTAATTTCGTTCCACAAAAACGGAAGGTGAACTAATTTGGCATGAACCAGTACTTTCGTTCCCGGATGAATGAACGAAACTGGTTTGAAAAATAAAACGGTTTCCGAGCCCTGTGCCCATGATGACTTCCGCAGCTCCGTTCTTATTGTCACCATAGACAGTTGCATGGGACTAACCTGTCATACTCCCGTCCTTGGTCATCGAACGCATGTGTCAACTCGTGCCCCATGACAACTCCCATAGCTCCGTAGTTGACGCTCTTGGGATTGTCGCCGTCGTAGAAAGGCAGTTGTAGAATACCGGCGGGGAATACTATTTGGTTTTTGGTTGGGGTGTAATACGCGTTTACCGTTGATGGGGTCATACCTGAAAATGGTCAATCATCTGGATAGAATCGTCCACATCAGTGGTAGAGCATTGAACAACATTAAACGATTTAGAAAGGCAGTCGTGGACGGGATTGGAGGAAGTGTATGAGTATGTCCAAAAACTGGGTAAAAAGGTTACTAGAGTCAGACCAAGATAAGTTGGCAAGACAGTGCAAGTGTTTTTTTAAACTTCTATGAAGCTATGACGTTTACTTAACACTTGCACAGACTGTGCTATCAAAATCGTTGCCAAATCAGCTTGGTCTGACTCTATAATGACGATTCAGAATAAAATCAATTCTGTGCTGCTAGATTGAAAGTCAAATTGTGTCTTCGGTAAAGTTGTAAAAATGGTGTAGGCTTCCTTAGTCGTTTTGGTTTCTGTGTAGGTAACTAGATGTGGATTTTTAATATTGCCTACGCCTCATACAATTGAACTCGAGATATCTCTGTAAATTTCTAAGACATTTCTAAGAAAGTTGGCGTGAAAAAGAGTTGGCCAGAAGATGCAAACATTACGAGAAGTATCTGAGGCTTGTGATAGGCACATCTAACTTTTAACTCCGTTACTGCGGTCGCCTTGTACATGTTGTACATTCAAGGCGGCGAACCAACGGTGGCAGCATGGTTCCATTTTTATCACTTGTCACTATGCGCGTCACTTTCACGCTTACATACTTGTTAGAACGTGACAAGCATGGTGACAAATGATAAAGCGAGCAGTTAATTGGATAGAGGTGGAGAGAGGCCAAAAGTGTTTCTGAAGATAGAAAGGTAGGATAGGAAAGGAAAGATAGTGCTATAAAGACCTTCTGCCCTTCTTTTACACCCCGTATTGAGACAAACTACATTCTTGCTAATGAACTCACCCCATTTGGTCCTATTGACTGGCTGATCCAATTTCTTCAAGTCGTTTTTCAAGCTGAACAGGTTGAAGGCGATGTTGTTTTGGAAGTACTCGTTTGGGTGGATAGTCAGCTCCTCGTATTGTTTGTCTAATTCCTCTTTTTGAAGAATGTAATCGGGGAAACCTGAAAATAAATGTTGGTTCCGGTCTACAATCGAGATTAATATCAGTAATGTAGGACATTCAGAAAGGTCCATGAATGAGAGTGTAACATCTGTTTAGGTACACACAATGGCCACTAACCAAAATGGCTGCTATACGCTACTGGCTGGGACTTTGTCAAGTTTGTCACTTTGTAGACGTATTTGTATTAATAATTCCCGCCATTCCATTTGTTTACACCCAAAATATTCAATTAGACAATTTTTTTACAATTCCATAACCTCGTGGTGTTATTTTTACTGTTAAGAACTACGGTATCGGGAAAGGGTATACCTAAACTTACTTTTGACAAGTCATTTACCTTTGACCTGCCTATATACCTATAGCTGAACTTCTAAAAGCCATTTAATTGGAACATGCGCAAATACCTATCATATTCTTTCTAGCATCCGCTTTCGTCTCAGCAGCTTTCCTTGTCTCCATGTCCATCCAGTCCAAGTTCTTGAGGTTGATCTTGAACGCGTTCCTTCTGTTGTCGATCACCAGCTCCCCCTGCGTCTTGGCCATAGAAAACTATATTATAACCTAGTTCAATATTAATACCTATCATATCCGTAATAGCATCGGCTTTCCTCTCAGCAGCTTTCATCGTCTCCGTGTCCATCCAGTCCAAGTTCTTGAGGTTGTCCTTGAACGCGCTCCTTATGTTGTCGATCATCAGCTCCCCCTGCGTCTTGGCTTCGCCGTGGAACACTTCCCTGACGAACATGGCGCCGACTGCGAATCCTGGAATAGGGGGAATTGAAGTTTGGTTAATGCTGATTGCTGACTCAGCTTCCTCGCGATGTCCCGGTATTTTGCCACGGCTTATGGGAGCCTGGGGCCCGCTTGGCAACTAATCCCAAGAATTGGGGTAGGCACTAATAGTTTTTTCGAAAGCGAATGCCATCTGACCTTCCAACCCAGAGGGTAAACTAGGCATTTTTGGTATTAGTTTGGTTTCCTTCACCGAAAAGCGACGAAACTGCAGGAATGCTCGAGAAAAAAAATTGGATTGACTTAGTCGAGCGAAGATACAATTGGTTGAAAGGTAAATGTAATTTAGAATAGCCAGTAAGAGCGATGTGACTTTTATGGCTGATGGCAAGGCGTCTATAGAACTCGATTAACGTCGGTTTACCAAATTTAAGAAAAATGAGCACCTTGTTCTACAATAAGTAGCTTCGGCTTGCTCAACGGGTATGTTTGACGCCCCACCAATATAGGCTATAGACGGGTGATACCCTAATGGTACTAGACATCCTTATTTTTGAATTTTAAGTTGTATTATGGTATATGCGCTTCGCCGAAGGGTTCGTCTTGTTAAAACAAAACACAAACTCACCAAGAGCATTATTAGTGTCCGTAACACAATATCTCCAAGACTCCTCCGTGCCTTCAGAGCCGTACAATGCCTTGCGTAGAATTTTGGTCGCATCTCTGAAAGATTTAGACAGGTACGTCGAGAGCGAGCGAGACACTTGCCAGATGAGGTAGTTCTTCAGGATCCTGTGGGAATAATCGAAATGAATACTAAAATTTCCTACAAAACTTGGCACTTTATCTACCAGTTAAATTTATTTGAAGATTGTGTAACACCAACGATGACTATTCGTCAGATAAGTAGCAAGTAGCTTATTCACTACTTTACTTGGACATTGTGAAACAGGCCTTAGTATAGGGAATACATAATTTAAAATAAATTCATCTATAGTAAAAAAATACTGTTCTGAAAATTATATTCAGTGGGAAATCGAATTTAAATTAAAACTTATCAACCACATATTTATCTCTTCCTGTGGCCATTAATTTATTATTGCTTGAATATTGTAATAGATATGCGCAATAATGATTATGAACGTACTAGACATGTATAACCAGGCCATAGTGACTTACGTTTTCTTTTCTTTTGATCTAGTGTAATTCTTTATTACTTTGGTGAGGTTCCGGAAATATTCAGGCGCGTACACGATGATTCTTTCATTTTCGGATATCTAAAATGACAATAAGCTAAAACATGGGTTGTAAGCATAATATTTATTATTTTATTAGCACTCCCAAACAAACCCTTAATTTTACCCTATTATAGACCGCGGCCCCGCGGGCCAGGAGCATACTTCGTCAGTCATCGCCTCCCGGCTGATACTTTGTCAGATGATAGTTTAAATTCTGTTTTAAGCTAAAAAAAAACCGTCAGCCGGTTCTATCGCGGTGGAATGGACGTCAGCTGTAAAAAATATGCGCCTCACCACTTTATGTGCGGCAAAGTATGCGTAATGTGTAAATTGCGTAATCCGTTGATGGCTTTTCAGGCGTTTACGCCTGATGAATTACTACATGCAAAGTTTCATGATTTGTTATTGCTATCATAAAAGGTATAGCGCTTATTTTTTACATGTTCATGCGACCAGATGATGTTCTTACCACCGCGATATAACCGGCTGACGATTTTTTTAGTTAACAACAGTAGGTATCTGAACTATCATTTGGCAAAGTATCAAACGGGAGGCGATGACTATTTTTTTTCGTTTTACGTGTTTCGGTGGCTGCCATTCCTCAACCCACCAACGGAGCGGTAGCTGACGTCCACGAGGGTTCATCATACCTAGCCGTTAACCACTACACGAGTTTTCAGCCGGGAGGCGATTGGTCATGGAAATTGTTCCTGGCTCGCGGACACATATCCTACATCCACCCCACACTAGCGTCTTTTGAGCGTCGGCGTCTAGTCAGCGCTATGGAAAATCGCGTCGCTGCGTAGTTGCGCCAACGTCGCGTCAACCAGCAGCCATACAGTTGACAAAACGCCGGCGCCGATGCTCGGGAGACGCTGTGGGGTGCCCTTTTTTGTGCTCCAGGTTTTTGCATATCTGAGTAACAAGTATGATTTCACAACAAATTCTGGCTACGTAATCTCTTTTTATCTTTAATAACGTCTGAAAGTGACGATTCCATTGCTTGCATACGTATAACGTCATAGTTTGTAGATATAGATACTCACATTTCTCCCAACTAATTTAAAAGCATCATTAAAGAATGCCGTCCAATTCAGGAAATTCGCTTCCTTCTGCCACTGTTTTAACGTGAACGGATTATACAGGCCCTCTTCATCCCTTCTATCCTCAGAAGGAGTAGTTATCCCAGCCAAAGCCGTCTCGAATTCGATCACCTTACTCATTTGCTCCTTAGCTTTCGTCTCGTTCGCGCCTAAGAGGACGCATACTCTGGTCATGTAGTTGAGGTAGGCTTCGAGAACTTTCGCGTGTGCACTTTTGTTTAGGTAGTAGTCGCGCGTTGGCAAGTTTAGACCGCCTTGGTCCAGCTGAAAAAGGACAGAACATTCTGAGGAATTGCATAAGAATAGAGTCTGTTTGGAAAGAGAATAGTCGTGGAATGTGTTGGGCTCCATACATTCCGCGAATCGTCTCTTTCAGCACAGACTTTAGTATTTAGGAACTTTAGATTCTCCGTTCTCTGGGTGGGATCATCATCATCATCATCTGTAGGTAATTTAGACTAATTGATTCGACATAAGAGTTGTCTTCTATCGAGCCATATCTTGGCTCGTTAGAAGATAGAACGGAACGATAAAATGTTATACTTACAACTATAATATATTTTGATGAATTCCGGTCATCTTCTGTTACCGCCCAATTAAATAATCCACCCAAATTGTACCTAAAATCAAAAATCTCAATAAGCTTCTTAATCATAAGATGATAGATATAACAAGTACTTTTGACTTTGATAATATTCAAAGCTTCGAAAATGTTGAATCGGGGGGTAAAATTTGTCTCTCCCATCAGAGGCGTAGCGAGGGGGGGGCTAGGGGGGCCATAGCCCCGGGCGGCACATGAGAGGGGGCGGCAAAATACGGTATAAAAAAAAACATAAAATTAAGATATCCATATTTTCAAATCGTGCCACTAAACGAACCAATGCACCGCGGGAGCGCACGGCGGTCAATCGCTGCCGGAGTGCTTACACCGCCGAGCATACACGATTGTTCGCTGGGCTACAACCGCGAAAATCGAAGTTCGTCAATTGCGGGCATTTTTCTCTGTACTCTAATTACGTCTTACGAGTAGTGAGAGTAAAAGAGAATGATACCCGCAATTTGCGAATTTCGGTTTTTGCGGTAGTATTTGATTTGGTTTGATTTTTTTGGTATTTAATTTCATAGTTAGTATTTTCCTCGCATTGGTGTGGTGAAAAATGTTGTGTTTACTCGGAGGCAAAGTCTGTTTAACCTTGAAACCCTCGCAACGGTCACCATAGTCATTACACTGCTCGAACTTCAATTTTTGAATCTTTCGCTTGCTTGGGTATCAATATTAGTACGAGTGGTTAAACAACAACGTTGCCCCCTTGTAAAGCAAATAACTATCACCTACATTCGCTGTAATGTTTTTTTTTTACCAAGATGTAAAAATAAATAACGTGTCGTGTGCAAATACACACACATTTTTGTCGAATTTGATCAAAACTCCATATGACGTCAGAAATACGTGGTTAAAGTCTGTCGGGTTACTCGTTCCCACAGTGTATTAAAAAAACCGGCCAAGAGCATGTCGGGCCACGCTCAGTGTAGGGTTTCGTAGTTACTCTTCCGTCACAATAAGCTAAACTGGAGCTTAAAGTATAGTAAATTGTTAACCAAGGGATGAAACGGTACCTTTCACCCGAGTTAAACAAATAGGCAAATTTACATAATCAGTATCTAATTAAAGTAAGTCTTTTTACTATGAAGGGAAAACTTTTTGCGATAACTCAAAAACAGCTAAACTGATCATGTCCGCTATAGTTTTAATTTAATGTCTTTCTTAAGCTCTACTTCCACGATTTTTTTCATATTTTTTGGACCTATGGTTCAAAAGTTAGAGGGGGGGGGCACATTTTTTTTTCTTTCGGAGCGATTATCTCCGAATATATTCACTTTATCAAAAAATGTTTCTTGAAAACCCCTATTAGTTTTGAAAGACCTTTCCAACGATACCCCACACTCTAGGGTTGAAGCGAAAAAAAAAATTCACGCCCACTTTACGTGTAGGGGAGGTACCCTAAAAAAAATCAAATTTTTAGATTTTATTGTACGACTTTGTCGGCTTTATTGATTTATATATCCATGCCAAATTTCAGCTTTCTAGCACTAACGACCGCGGAGCAAAGCCTCGGACAGACAGACAGACAGACAGACAGACGGACATGGCGAAACTATAAGGGTTCCGTTTTATGCCATTTGGCTACGGAACCCTAAAAATTAGTAAATTATGTTAAATTGTATTTCTTTATTTAAAAGATGTAAATATGCAATATTTTCTCCGTGATTACTTCAGATGAGATTTTTCTTCTTTTTTCATGCTTTTATGAGCCAGATTTTCAGTAGTCGAGTTTTGGTTTTTCAACATATTTTTGTATTTTACCACTTTTACCCAACTTTGTCTAGTCAGGTCATAAGTTATGTCACAAAGGTTTTGACTGATAATATGTAATACAAAGTTTTTGATAAAAAAAGTTAGCCATGATTTGAAAGCTTGTTTTATATGATCAAAACGTATTATAATTGTTTTAAAATTTAGATCGCGCCTTTATTTACTACTTGTTTACTTTGGGATTGTTGTTAGACGCGAATACGCGGCTGGATTGTGAAAAAATATACTTCACAAAAGGGAGTAAAAATCAGTGTCACATAAATAAAATAGGTACAATTGTTTATTTATATGAACCTACTTTATTATAACGCTATTTCATCACCAGCATTTAGTTCTTCGACAAGTTTATACTTCAGCTAATACCTTCATACTTAGGGTAGGTACTTTTCAGTAACATGGCTTATTTTTGACTGCCATTCAACGAGTAGGTTTGGTAAAACATGTACAGTTGCAATTTTGCCAGTCCAATACACATGATTTAAGTATCTAAGGAAAGATAAAAGACCCAACATTTGTTTTATGTACGATTCAACCATGTAAAACAGAAAAAATAATAAATAGGGATCAAAATCACCTTAAAGAGGCCGCGTATTTTTTTCATGATTTTTTATACATTTGCGCTTACTTGTAAAGCATGCTGTGTTGTTTTGAATCTCGTGCTAATTTTTAAGCCATCATATGCAATTGTATGTTTTTCATGATATTGTACGATATCTGTTTAGTGTACCTAATAAAGTAAAATAATAAATTTAAACCATTTCCTTCGAAAATTAAATAGAATAAACTGTAAAAACTGTACCTATAACTTTTTTATCAGTAAAAATCTTTGTGACTGAACTTATGACTTGTCTAAGTGATGTTGGTCGTAAATTGGGGCGGCAAATTTCTGATCGGCCCCGGGCGGCAAACACATACGCTACGCCGCTGTCTCCCATAGGTCACAGGTCTAACAATATTGAAAAGATTAAAGCCGGATTGGCACTCCCCGGTGGATGACATTCCACGAGTTGACACCCATTTGCTACCACTGGAGACAACAAAGATTATTTTTTTCAGTAATGTTGTTTCAACTAGTGGGAATAATAATTTATTGGCATTCACGGTAAATTCGCTAGGTCCGGATTCGAAGAGACTTTAGGAACCCCTGCTGTAGAATGAACGTGATGCTGTACGCAGCTTCAAAGATCTCATGAAAAAGAAACAGTTTTCTCTTTTCCGTGATGGCATCAGTGAAGCATAGTGACAAATGAGACACTTGTTACCATGTCATGAAGTGAACTTAGGCTTAATGATAGACTTACTTATTCTGTATATTTTGCAGAAGCTCTTGCAGGTCGAAGTCCTTAATAGTATCTTTGGTAGCGTTGCTTAAAATAGTATTATTATTGGTACTGTTGGTCAAAGAATTGTTATTATTGTCCAGCAAGTGCCAGCCTCCCAGTTTATTGATCACGTCCACTAGAGGTTTCTCCGCTAGTTTCTCTATGGTCTCATTCGTGTCTATGCACGCATCGTAGTACACTCTAGCTTTGTACTCTCCCCCGTTTTTGTCAGAAATGTTCACACTTTCTGAAAAAGTTAATGAAGATACATGAATAAGTTCAGAAGCGACAAAACATACGAGTATCATGGGTCAATAATCTATTCTCAAACGTTTGCTCTACGTTCAATAGGGATATAAACAGACTGAGGACCTACCGCGAAAATCAAAAATTAAAATTTTGTTGGTAAAAATGCAAGAGTGATAAAGAGGCAGATAACGAAATATGGATTTTCGCGGTAGGCCGTCAATCTGTTTATTCATTTCTACATTATCTAAGATGTTTACCTATTACCTAGTAAAGTCTAGAATTATAGCTCATTATGGACCCGGATATGTCCTTAAATTACGTCCAAAAGAGAGGTGCCCATGCACTGTGAGTGTCATCTCGCTTTGTGTGGTAGGGCACAGCACAGCGGATGTCATTCCAGATCTAGACCAGAGCCCAACTGGGAAGCACCTCCACCTTACAGAAAACCGCAGTCAAAATAACACTAAACCCTGCTTAAGTGTTGTGTTCCTGCCGGTGAATAAGGTTGCCAGAGCTCAACGAGAGTGCGGAGTATTAGGGTCGGCAACGCGCATGTAACTCCTCTGGAGTTGCAGGCATACATAGGCTACGGAGACTGCTTATCATCAGGCGGGCCGTATGCTTGTGTGCCACCGACGTAGTATAAAGAAAGCTGGGAAAACTGAAAACTGTCGGTGAAAATGCCGTATAATCTTGATTATCAGATTACAAATTTGGAGCATAATTTTTCATTTCCATTTAATAATTTCTGTCTTGATAAAAGAAAATCCGCATACGTAAGTGGCAACAAAAATAGACGAAATCATACAAAGAAGCAACAAGCAGCCATATTTGGCTAAACTATACAAATAATAAGATTGAGAGAACCATCGTTCACACTGTTGATAGATAAACCTTATTGCAAACAGGTAAGGTCCATCGATAGTTATTTAAAAGTGTTGCTGTTAGTAAATAAGAAACGCAAATTTCATGTGTTGTGAGAAACTGGTAAGAAGGACTGAAAATTTACAATGAGGCGATAATTCGGTGGATGTATATAATAAGTGGCTGTAAAGTGGAGAGGAACAAAACGTTAAGTGTACAGTCGGAGCAAAAAAGATAACTCAAATGTAATAGACGCTTATAATATAAATAAGAAAACATGAACAGAGAATATAAACAAAGGTACAGATAAGTTTTTGCAGGACACGACCCTATAGTCAATTGAAAATAACTTTGGATAAGAAAAGTCAAACGGAACCTACTCGTAAACCATGTTAACCTAGTAGTGGATAAAAAATATTGTAATAGTAGGACAAGATGTTTTTGTATATTTTTTCCTGGCCTTTGCCCCTGATCAAAACAAATAGGTAAAAAATAAATTTTGCGACTGCCTTCTCAATCGTTTTTAAGGAATTTATTACAGGCCTACACATAGTTATTATGATTTTGACTGTACAAGTTATGGCCGTGTACAGGTACTTAGTAAGTAAATGTCCAAATATTTAACATTTCAATACAGACGTTTTATAAGGCATTATTTCGCGTTAACCAAATGGTTAGAGCACTTTGTTTTGGTAGAAAAACAAGATTCGCAACATATCAGAACAGAACAGAATGCTAATTCAATGTAAGGTTATGTCAACCAGAAATCGGGAAAACCTGTGTCTAGTTTAAAAGTGGACTTGTTAAGTTTTTAAATAGAGGAATTTCCGTGTATACTTAAAACGTCAATAAAACCGGATTTTTCGTTTATGTTATTAGAGATCAAGATTATTTCCGGGTACTTAATTAAAGAAATTGAGGAAAATATTAAAAGGAAAAATGGAACTAGTAGCCGTAGTGAGCATTGAGTAAGCAATCTTAGAAAAGTGTTTCTGGGGACACGTCTTCATTTTATTTTTCCGAAGACAATGAAACGACTGTTGCCAAATCTAACATGTACAACTATGCTAACCTAAGCTCTGATTTATTTCAAAACTGCAAATCAAACGTGTGCCTAAACATTCAATCTCAATTCTTTCCTCGTACAAGAATTTACTCCATAAATAGTTAGACAATAGTCTCTATCATCAATGTCATCTCTGACCTTTTCCTTATTGTTATATTGTTGCAACTAGACACAATAGCGCAAGATCTGCTTATGGAATATGACTTAGATTAACACGCGGGTTGATGACATGGAACAAAGATAGATTCCTCGTAGAACTGAAAGCCATTAGGATAGAAAGGTTCTTAAGTGCCGGGAGACGCAGAATGGAAAGAACTTTCACAACCTAGGTTCGCAGGAAACCAATGAGAAAACACTGACATTATTCGGGGATGAGCAGAGTGCCCAAATGCCCATAGAGAGATGCTGCGATAAAAAGGTTTTCAAGTAGTGGTCACATATCTGATGATGTAGTGTGAAAAGCCCCAACTTAGTGGACTAGATGTAATCACAGAAAACTGAAAGCGGTTATAGCCGAGTTAAGCGAGAGATAAGCTTGAGATAATGGTCTCAAGTAGTTCCAGAAGATGCAGTGTGAGAAGACTTTCTACAACCCTGATTTTTTGATTCATTGAACCGCTGAAATAGCGCAGAGATCATTAAGGCAAAAGGTGGAGTAAATTTGACTGGACTGAATTGGATTGACTAACTGCCAAGTCATGTGGCTCAGCGACCCAAAAAGGGTAATGGCCTCTGAAACGAGAGCACGCCATTTTACCCGATCCTGCGTTGTTTCCTGCCAATTATCTGCTTTAAGTTGCTCGCAGATCCGCTTCCACACTGTCTCCTCAGCGGTATCTGGGCCAACCCACCAGGTCCAGGTGGGCTACCCGTCAGTCTTCCCAAGTACGCCCTCTTAGAAGCCCGAGCCTCTCTCATTCTTAATAGATACCAACCAACCAACCAACCAACGAAGTCTGTGGGATTTCGTTTCGCCGATGATATTGGTAGAGGCCCACCAATTGATAGATGCTCTCCTCAAAGTGGACTGTAGATATACCTAATCAAGTTCACAAACCACTGAGACGCACACAGTGAAAATTATGGGGGAAATCTTTGCTCTGCAGAAATAGCAGCAAGATCTTTGCAAGCGAGCGATAGAAAAAAAATTAAACCTCACTCACCTAAAGCAGATCGTATGATGAGCTGATTCTGAAGCTCGATCTTGCTAAAGATGCCCCACTGCGACTTGCCCTCTGGGATGGGATTGTTCCTCATCCAGCCCCCACAAGCGAACTCGTAGAAGTCCTCGCAGGGGTTCTGGGTCTCGTCGAGAGCCCTGATGACCTCGCTGGCTGTGTAAATGCAGGAGCTGGAGAGGCAGACGCTGCTGTCTGGAATAATAAAAGTTCCGTTTAGTTGAACACAGTCAACTATTTTAATGAACTTTCGAAGTTTCGACTTATCATGAAGAATTTAGAATCATAATCGACATAATCATTTGTTACGAGTAGTTTTACCGTTTTTATTCAGTTTAGTTTTAGAATTAGACCGAAGCTTAGTTTTACCGTTTTTATCAGTTTTAGAATTTGATCGAAGCTTAGTTTTACCGTTTTATTCAGTTTAGTTTTAGAATTTGATCGAAGCTTAGAGTCACATCATTTCGATATTCGATCAAAATTTCCCAAACATAAAAAAAAATTAGCATACCTACGTTAAACACACCTTTCTTATTAATAATTACTGTGTTAACTGGATGGTGGTCAAGCCTCAGGTCCGGCTTAAGTTTTTGGTACCATTATGGTTAGTAGAACGGACAGCTGTCCCTGTATGTACCTATGGCCCCTCATGGCTAAAAGTCACCAAATGCCAACGTCAGCATTTAATTATAATTACCTTTAGGTTCAGGCTGGTAGCATGGCGGCACGGGAAGGTACGTGGGACCCCGCATGGCTAACAGCAGACATGTAGTCAGCAAAACTGCCAACGTCAGCAAAGCTGTCAGCACTAGTAGCGCTCGCTCCAGCCGCGACCGCTGGTGCCATCCTATGAACGATACGCCCTGGAAAGAAATATGACATCTTTAGATATTGTTTTGTTCTCAAATAAGACCAGAAAAAGAAGGAATTGTTGATATTTGGGAAATTACTATCGCCTCTGTAATTTCGGATATATTAAGCAATTTCTAGTATTTTACATCATGCAAGATTTACCCCCTTATTCATAAAACTTGACAAATCTCCGTTGAAATTTGTCCTTTTCTATTAAAGACAAATGTCAAAATGACGGACAAGGACAAACTGTTGTCATTATGGCTTGCTAGACTTGCCAAACGTTTAATTATTAATAACGCCATTAGAGAATAGTTCATGTGAGGTTCTTCTTAATCATTATTTGACACTGATTCTTAAGATGCTTTTAATTTCCTAATCTACGTCTCGTCATTTAATCGTTAGTTATTTTTGTAATTCTGGAGTTAAGCATAAAGATCAACGGGTGGCCGCTCGGCTGGTCGGCCCAGGTACCACTGCGGAAGCGGATCTGCGTCAGCTTCAAACCGATTATAGTAATATGTAGATGGTGGAAACTTGGAAAGTGATTACATTCATGTTATTACGTTAAATGCCTGTATGGACCAAACGTACATCGAATACAAGGGCTTTCAAAACAACCTATATCGGCTATATCCATGCATAACAACCATTTTATCACAGTCTCGCCAAGAACACCTTAGCACATTCACTTTGACATTTTAACAAATATTTATATTGATAAGATAAGGGAAGCATACGCTTATAAGCTTACAAAGCACACTCAGTTAGCCGTGCAAACAAAAATAGCTTCCCATTTTGATAAACATTGCAGAAATAGCTACTCAGTCTGCAAACACATTTACAACACGTGAGAGTGAAAACACACGGGACCAACACCACGGTGTGTACTGCTCTGGTGGAAATTAAAATATGAATTTTCAAATAATGGCTGGGTAACTTTTAGGTGGAACAACTTTTAAACGAAGCTTAGGGCCGCTGCGTAAGGTCAAAGAAGCATCATACATAATTATTTAGATAGTATATTTGGATAATATACCTTACATAATTTAATTACATATTTTCGATTTCACGGCCGCCATTTTGTATTTCATACATATAAACTCTAACCCTTATTGGATGATAAAGATTCTAACAAAATTTATAGAACTCTCGATCAAAAAAACCCACGAATCAAGAGAATAGACTAGGCCGTCTAACTAGAAGAAATAGATGCAATCTGCACTTTTTGCATTTTTGGTCCGATCACGTTAACCATCAACATTTGAGGATTCATGCGGTCTTTAAATTCGATCCCTTTTTTAAAAAACCAGGGATATCTTGATATCCCAATTTTTAGACTCAATGGCCTAAGTTTCTTCGGTTCTCTCACTTTTCACGGGCCGGATTGTATGGCATTTGGTTCTCCCTTCTTTTTCACGGGTCAAGAATAAACAGTATCCGACGTTACCGTCCGTTTTATTTCACCCTATTCACTGCATTTATACGCATAAGTGTATTTCATGCCCCGTTTGCGATCGTCATAAAAGACCTTCTGAGTGCTCGCAGCCGTGAAATCTTTACAGGGCACGCGCTGATTTTGTTGCCCACGACCGAAGAGGGTAACAAGCGGATAGGTATGGGCATCTGATAATGTATTACGTTGGTTTCACGGGTGATAGGACTATGATGTTTAATCTATGATATTATTGGTGTATAGTGAACACCTCGAATACCGATTCATTTTTCAACGAGTTTGTGAAGGTATTAAAGTGGTTTCAAAAAAGTGAGATGTTATTTTTTATTTCTACATTTTTGAGACGATTGTGTTAAAATAAAATATTCAAGTGTAAGTGTGTATTTCACTTGTAGCGTTAGGTGTCTAGGGCAGAGGCGAGCAATAAGGCCTTGGCTACAAATTATACAGCAGTGGTTTATTGGACTTAAATCACGTGGGTCGTTGTCCTACTGTGGTGGTGGCACTTGGATCGGTGTGTAGCTGGGCGTTCCTGGCGTAGTGGCAACCTGGCGATAGCGCCGGGCAGCGAGAGAAGGGCAGGCGTGGACGTTGAATTAGCCCGTAGGGTATTTGTATTACTACTTTTAGAATTTTTATCATGGATAGGTAATAAGTTTATAATGTTTATTATCGTGGTATTAGGAATAGAAAAGCGACGCGAACTGTTCCACGTGCCTTCAAGCCACTGATTAATAAATAATGTGGCTTACACATTCCTGTTATAGTGTGCATAGCTTGAATGACACATTCCTGATGCTTGATCAAATATCATTTACTTAGGGTTGCTTGCATCTAAAGCGTTCACTTCACAAAAACAGGACTGATTACTACCACTTATCATGTTGATCAGTTCTGTTTTTGTGTGTTTGGTTGGTGCAACTGCTCCTTATTAGACAACGAGAGCGGCAATCACGATGAAACGGTCTACATACAACGTACCCTGTTTTATTTTTATTTTTAGGAAAAGGTAAGCATTTGACCACAATCTCACCTGATGGAAAGTGCCAATACAGTCTAGGATACGAGTAGAACATGCTTACCTTAAATATGTGTATTCACTCTCGATTTAAAAAGATCCATGTTAAGCAAAGTTAATTTGAAATAGAGGTGGATTGTCAAAGAAAATTTTGTAACCATCACAGTAACTCCATCTTTAGACACATGATTAGAACGCCATTTGACTTTGATCCTTATTCTGAAATTGTTACAAATCCTTTGTGAGCTGATAAATAAACATTTTTATTATTATTTTTATTATTATTATTTATTATTCTATCACTGATATGTGTTAAATTAGTTAATAGCGCCACTTTCTGCTATTTAAAAAACTAAACACATATCAGTGAAAGAAAATGGCGTTCTAAAAGTTTTAATCATGTGTCGAAAGATGGCAGTAAATTTACTGTGGCTACAGAATATTCTTTGATAATCTACCTCTATTTCAAATTCTCTTTGATATAAGTTTGGAAGAGAACGTTATTTTAAAACTTACGCAGACAAAGTCGCAGGCACTTGCTAGTTTACGAAATCTGCTCCATTAATAATTAGTTCCGGGACGCTAATTAACCCTTTACCAGGCCAAGGGATATATTTCACCCACATCTTATATCGGTTACCGTAGTCAGGTTTTAACTCCAAACCACCTACAAAATATTTTGTCAATCCCTGAAAATATTATTTTATGATCTTCATTCACAACACGCTTCTAAATTGCGTAATATATCTTTGGCAGCCGTTTAAATTCACTTGAACGCTAATTTCAGTAAACTACGGAGAAATTCGAACACTTTTCATAATTTCTATGAAACAGAAGTACATAGGTCGAACAATTTTTTGATATTTTGTAGATTTTGAGTGTTGAAAGCTAATGTAATCGGAAACATTGCTAAATATTCATGCATTATTGTGTATGACCAGAATTAGGATGTGGGTTGACATTATCCCATGGCCTTATTAGAGTTTAACTGTGTGGGAGCTATATTTCCCATGGCCCGGTAAATTGTCTTGTCATGTCATAAAAACTCACGTAAGTAAGTGATTTTTTTTCAGTGATTGATATAATGTTTCGTAGGAGATTTGGAGTTAAACCTTGACTATTATAACCGATATAAGATGTGGGTGGAATATATCCCTTGGCCTGATCAAGAATATAATAAGACAAAATCTAGTATGACAGTTCATTACTTAGACAGGCGATGGGATAACCTTAACCCACATTTTTATTTCTGGTTTAAAGGAAGATCTCCGACGTTCATAAATACATTTTTTACAAGGCGTTCAATACGGTTGCAACAGCATATAAAGTACGTATTAAGACACGCTGGTTCTTCGGGGCCTGGTAAAGGGTTAACACTGATCGAGCGATAGTACCTAATCAAACAGTAAATATGGAAAATTGCACTTCGGGTCGACTGATGAATATCGATATTAGCGATGCAACTATCAGTGCATGGCAGTGATGTCATGTGCAATTGCATTATGTATGTAACAAGCGTAACATCTGGGTCTAGGCACCGACAATCGTTTATAGTAAACGCCAATCGAAATTTAACCTTTTGAACGCCAAGAACACCTAAAGGCGTCGTTATTAGTCGTGCCCATAGCACCAAGGACAACTATGTGTGTTATGGCGGACGCTGTCAAAGTAACCTTCACACTTTTGAGTAAGGTTTACATTAGTTCCCTTGCGCCCGGGAGCTTGGCTTTTGAGTGATGTTTGTGTTTATGACGAAGCGTTCAAAGGGTTAAATATGGAAGTAACGTGATTTTCGTTCGCATTTGTCATCCCGATGAATTTTTAGTTTAGGCACTTGGCGTTTGTTGATAAATGATTGTCGTTATGACTACGGTTCTTAAAAAACTGTTTTACAATTAGCGCTGAGCTACGGTCGTACCGCTACTTCGTAGCCGATAATATGGGTTTCTCGGTATGTAGCGAAAATGCTTCGTAGAGGCAAGACGATAACCAGTTATGATTGGCGCTGAATGGGTTAAACTTAGTTGTTTTTTTACACAATATGCTCGTGTCGAAGTGTGTCATAAAGAAGACTCGATTGGCACATCATCCATGAAAGCGGCTCAGGGGCCGACGGGTTCTAACCAAGATGACAATAATTGATTGAAAACGCTAATTGAAACTTTAATAATGTATGGAAATTAGTCACGTGACTTTTCGTAGCATCTGTTATCTCGATATTTTTTTTCTATTCGTTTAGCGTTTGTCGATGTAGAGCAACTGCACGCAAAGGGCGGCAACGCACTTATATCCCCTCCGGTGTTGCGGGTGTCCATGGGCGGCGGTAATCGCTTACCATCAGGTGATCCGTCTGCTCGTTTGCCTCTTATATCATAAAAAAATATGACACGTTTAAAGAATTAAATCAGGATCAAACAATCAACATGTAGCGACGTCTCGTAATTGTTATAATGAGATGTTTGCAGAAAACGGCGTGATGTCAGCGTAGCGACTATTATGGACTTGTTCAGATAAGGATAGGTACGACAAATCCGTGTTGACCTCGTTTTTAGCACATGTTACAAGTCTGAATTAGACTTAGATTTAATACATAAATATTAAATTTTATTTCATTCAACCTAAAATAATACGTAATACAAGGGGTTGAGACCTTCTAGTAGGTAAAGTGTACCTGTGTCAGAAAGCCTCGCTCTTCCAATTGGTAACTAATTGTAATTAATTAGAACATTGTAAAGCCCGACCAGAAATATATGATCATTGTCAAGAGGGCGCTTTTATTCTCATGTATAGGGTGACAGTTCAGTTTAGTATGAATAATTTAGTTCCAATGAAATTCTGCAATATGGCGCGTGATCATACGAGTATATTACTGGTCATGCTTTAATTTATTATCTCTTCAAGTGGCATATGATTTGTTGATGAGTTGTTGGAATTTTGACTTTATTTCAATTAATCAAATTTGAAAATTAAATAACATAATCGGTCGGAAGTCGGCCTTCCACCCGATAAATGAATAAATAATAATTAAATATTGGACATTCTTACACAGATTGACTAAGCCCCACAGTAAGCTGAAGAAGGCTTGTTTTGTCGGTAATACTTAAATATATAGAAAACACTCATGACTCACGGAACTAATATCTGTGCTCATCACACAAATAAATGCCCTTATCGGGAGTCGAACCCAGGCCTATCGGCTTCATAGGCAGGGTCACTACCCACTAGGCCAGACCGGTTGTCTGAACTGATGGAGACTAGAAATACCTATCTTTAAAAAACATATATTGAATGTAATCTGCTGTAGATTAGGGTCAAACACATTTCAGAAAAAAGTCAGTCAGTCAGATTGGTTCCCGATCAATCTGGGGATTAAGAGGGAAGTAGGTATACTAGGTACGTGATCGTCCATAAAAAATGAGAAAACGTTTTTCCACTTCTAAAGATTTTCTATTCTCCATGATTTTTAGTATGGTATTGACTTATTGACATAACGAAAAACTAGGTTTATAGATTTTCCTTTTTTTACAAGCTTTTATTTAACTTGCCCTCTTAGTATACATATATGGGACAAATCTTGCAAGTTAAATTTGACCCACTTCCTGGTTTCCGATAAAGCTGAAAATTTGCATACATATGTAAGTCGGGTGACAATGCATTATTATGGTACCATCAAGCTGATCTGATGATGGAGACAGGAGGTAGCTATAGGAACTCTGTGATAAAACAAGGCACCTAATTGTGTTTGGGGTTTTTAGAATTGTCTCGATGAGTTTTAGTTGCCAGTGGAAAAAGTCGGCGATAAAAGCTTGTACCAAAAATGAAATTTTTAATAAGCGAAGTCTATAAAGAATATGCGGAAGCGATCGACATCAAAATCAAAGTGATTTATTTAGTGGAAACCGTTTTCTTCCGAAATGAAATTTCATAGAGAAATTACCTTTAAGTATATTTTGTTACATTCGAAAAGCTTCCCTCTTAATAGATTTTCCTAGAGTCCGACCAGCGAGTCGTGTAACAAAAAAACGCGGGAATTTCAGTACAAGCCGCACTTGGCAATAAAATTACTGTGAAATCAAATTACGGCTTGAATCTGACAGCTTACCTAATAGGAAAAAAGTTGCCATATAAAGAATTAAAAGAAAGAAAAAAATCGGATAAATGCGTGTCGTACTCGCGTTTCAAGGGTTCCGTAAATCACACAATTTTTGTACGTAAAACGTTACTAATAGATCATAATAAACCGGCCAAGAACATATCGGGCCATGCTCAGAGTAGGGTTCCGTAGTTATTCTTCCGTCACAATAAGCTAAACTGAAGCTTAAAGTATAGTAGATTGTTAACCAAGGGATGAACTGTGGATGTACGTCTTTTTACTAAGAAGGGGAAACATTTTGCGATAACTCAAAAACAGTGTAGTGGTCAACTGTGGAGTAGGAATTAAAAGCCCAGAAACTTAAACCAACGACAACCCAGTATAGATTATCCTGGCGTCGATGCACAAGGAGGCCCGACCCCAGATAAACTGGGATAAGGGTAGGAAGAAGAAGAAGAGTACAAAACAGTGTACGGTGATTTTATTAGCTCTTGTTAAGCGATAGCTGGACTTTACAAGTTACAAGTAGCACGTGGACTACCGGCCGTTGACTCGAAAATACGCGTCTCAAGATTAATTCTCCGCATTAGTTTACTGTAATAATAAGCTATCGATATTACACTTTAAACAATATTAATGAGCAAAAAACGAAGGAATTAATCACGAGACCTGACCATTATCAATTTTTTTTAAATCTCTATGTAACTTAGTAATACATTATATGTATGTTTAATTCTAGAGATAGTTCCAAAAATGTATAATGTGTGTAATACAAGTTTACTAATTTTATGTTCTGACTACATATGTTTTTTTTTTTATTTATGTTTAGGATTATTGTTAGTACCAACGGCCCCCGCTGGGGATACGGGCGATCGTTGGACTGTCGCGAAGGGTTCCCGCTGTTGATACGGGCAACCTTGATTCATACTATTCATAAATTTTCCTATTGTTAATTACTTCTGATTTAATAAATTTATTACTGTGGTTAATTAATCTATCTGTTGTTGAATTTCTTTAACGAGTTTATGATATGTGTTGTATATTTAATAAATGACTCTAAGGTGCTTTCTTTTTCAGTTATTTGGTCAAGATTATACGGGTCTATATTATGTATGCTGCATTGGATTTCGTGGTCTAGTCTTCTAGTTGCATATTTGGGACAGTTTTCTATTAGGTGCTTACTACATATGTATTAACAGTATAAATGCCTTGGCTGTAGCTGTAAACTTATACTTTGTGTTTGCCTAAATAAAGAATAAAGATGGCGGTCGAACCAGAAGCCTATGAGTAAGTCAGTTTACTAAAGTGTTTAAACGTCAATCACTTTGAGAGTCACTTATCGTTATCGCCCTCTCGAGTTCGTTGTCATCGACAATTATGACGTCACGACGACAAAACAATTGCCAATGGCTTCCAAACGTCAACGTTTGGTGTACCCTGACCTAATCGGTCAATGACCCTAACCTAGTCATTTAGGTGATTATTAAATTATCAGACAAAAAATGCCGGAAAATTCTATGGTGTTTTTATTATTCCTACTGATTTGATTATGTGTGCCACTGTGGCCTGTTTCATGACTATGGGATGCACTCGTTACTAGCATAGAATTGAGATTCTTTATTGCATAAGTATTACATACAATTTTGCACATCAATATCAAAGAGGTTTATAAAAAAAGCACGGGACAAACTTTAAACTAATTATTACTAATTAAACTTAAACATGCTTTTACTAAATAAAGCTAAAATATTCAAAACTAAATGTATAAAAAATCCCTTAAATCACCGCTCCCCAAAATGCTGGTGACATCCCCCCTCTGAATCGCCAGACCTAGACTCTGAGCAAAGAACGAGCCCGCCCTATGGTCTGAGATGCCTACTAACCGAACCGACATTTTGTTTTTACAAATTTTTAAGGCTCGGTCTATCACGGACCCAATGTTTCGACTGCAAGCGCCGCAAACTCGTATTTATTCGTTAAGAACGCGTACTCGTTATTTGACATTATGATTCATATTCAGAAAAGAAAATCCCTTAATTTTCGTGCAAGTGTGTTACGTTTGATTGTACGAACACGGATTGTGCGAAAACCGACAAGTTACGTAATAAATACGGTATAAGATCATTTCTTCTCATAAGACTAGACGAATACTCACTGAGTGTCATCCATAAATTACGTCACTCGAATTTCATGTTTTTAGACCCTCCCCTCACTTGTCAAATCTGCGTCACATTTGGCAAACTTTTATAGAAATGCAACGGATAGTTGTTTGGCCAGATACCGGATACCGGATATTCGGCCTGTCCGTCGGCCGAATATACGATAACGCACATTCTGACTTTTGCAGGTGCGCGTCGTGCAGGTGTTTCGTGTTGAACGTTCGTTTCTAGGTTCGTAATGAGTTTTATTATTTCGTTACGAAGTAACATCGCTATTAGTAGGCGTGCGCTTGCGTATTTTGCTATAAACAAATAATACGTTGGATGTTTACGCAAACATTACGTGTGGATTTTAAAAATAATAAGCAACTTTGATTTTGGCCGATATTGGTTTTTTTTGTTCTAATGTGCTTACCCCAAAATCTATCAAATTTACTATTCGGTTTCCTACTGGATAATACGTCACTATCCGGTATCCGGCCGGATATTAAAATATGCGCTTGATAGGCTAGATACCGGATAGTAACCGAATATCCGGCGCATCTCTAATTAAAATCATTTACAGAACACAATGCACCTATCAGACGACAATGTTTAGTCACGTGAAGGTTCCAGATAAGAAGTAATTATAAATATAATTATAGTTAGCTGGACAGCTGATTATATCGTTATGTTTATTATGACTAACGTAACAACCATTAATAAGGAAGATTTATTCACGCTCTTTACACTTTGTACTTAATTTTCCCGATTAGTGAGAAATGTTTGTAAAAATAAAAAGTAATCGTTAAAAAAAAGTACAGATTATGCATCTTCCAGCTGTTAGTGACTCGAACAATATAATATATACTAATATACACTGTGTTACATGAGGAAACCGAAAGATTTTGACAGTGTATTACTGATCACATTTAGAGACTAAAATGTCATATAAACTTTTCAGGATTTCGCCTAGTTTCAGAGTTAATACCTTTTCTTTCTATCTTCTTATCGTAACTTAGTGCATAACGCCTTTTTGATCGCGATGATGCCATTATGGCGCGTAGTCTAAATATCCTTATTGTTAGATGTCAAAAAGTGACAAGTAACCTTTGCAAGAACTAGTTTTTACAAAAAAAATCGTAAAAAATATTTTCAGTGCCAGTTTTACCATAACATACCATAAATTTGAAAAAAAATAAAACAGAAAAATATTTTTTTTTGGCGAAATTTACTGAAACTTTCTTTTGGACTCAGAAGTACGTGGTTAAAATCTTTCGAATTCCTCGTGACCACCGTGTATATAACCTACAAATAATTTTAAACTGCTTGATTGAGTAATTTTATGATGAAATTTGAAATTTATGATCGCTTTATGCACAGAAACTTTGTTAGTACGAGTATTGGAAACTCTGATACCGTTTGCTTCCTTACCAACGGCAACAGAGGGCCCACCTTAGGTGTAAGTACGTCAATAATTTTCCACCTAACTTCCTATATTTTTAGCGGCTGTTTAAAAGATTCAGAGACTCGTGAAAGGGAATTGTGAAATTTAACATTTTAATGATCATAATTTATAGACTATTTTTACATTAAAAGTAAAACTAAATGTAAATATAGAATATACGAGTACCTATGTCTTCATTTTGTCATTAAGACTAGACTTTTCTCCCTTTACTTATAAAATAAGTAATACTTACGGATTTCATAGATGAAATCTTCACCGATGAAATAAAAATACGTGTCGTCCCAATGGAAACTAGGCACACAATGCGAGCTAGGTTGATTGAATCCTACAGGCAACCTAAAGACGTTCTCATATTGACTGTTGTAAGTTGAACCATAGAATGGTTATTGTTTTCTCGAAACGACTTCTCCCTTTGGGGGTCATCCATAAATTAACACACTAATTACATGATTTTTTGACACCCTCCTCCTTGTCAAACCTAGTCACATTTGGCAACCCCCTCCCGCCTGGTGTGATCACATATTTATTCAACGAAATCAGCAATTCCAACTACTTAAATATTATTATTTTTTATATAATAAATAAAAAAAGCAATAGCTAAACAAAGTTTAGACACTAAACCTATAAGGAAAATAAATCGAAATAAAAAAAAAATCGGTGAAGGAAACGGGTGAAGTTAAAGTGACGTCACAAAGGTTTTGACTCCGCCATCCTCCTTGTTTGACATCCCTGAACGTGTGACGTAATGAATGGATGACCCCTTGTTTTGATGTTTCCGTAGACTAAATTTGATAAAACTAATAGCAGTAGACACAATAGAACAATATAAAAATCAATAGAATAGACTTGAATCGATAGAAAATGAGCTACCTATCATAATGTAGAAATTAACTAATCTGTCGTCTGCCAAATGCCGATATTAATACCGGCCGAAAAAAATACGGAAAGTGGAGATAAGGAACGAAATCTCCATGTACCAAAAAGTGTCATCAAAAAACTTTAAATAGGTGGCGCTACAATACCTAGAGTACTTGAACAAAAAAATCAAATCATAGACAGCGCAATTCACTCCGTCAATAATGCCTAGGTTCTTAGCTACTCTAGCGCTACTCTGGAGAGATTTGGAACTATTATTTATAGCTGACAGCTGGACACTTTTGCAACAGTTCTACCATAAGAGATGCTACTCCTCTTAATTCCACACTCCATAGAAAAAAACCAACTACACTTGTCAACATTTTAAGAAAAAACCCTCTATCTACCGCGGCCGGATATCTCCGTTCAGTATTTTGTGTCCCGTATTTGTTACGTAATGAGATTACCGGTCATTTTAACTGCAGTCGAAAAGCAGTTTAATACAAATCAAAATAAAACTGCTGTTCGACTGTGAATTTACTCGGGTGCAAAAAAAATCCGTCGTAATAAATCCTGTGCGGGTGGGGAGCGGGAGACAAGGGCCACAAACAATTGGCCGGTAATCTCCGGCCTGCGTAGATGAAGGGGTGCTTTTCTTTTGACACTACCAAGTGGTTAAGTGTATGGAAGGTGGAGGTAAGGAATGAAATCTACATGTACCAAAAAGTGTCATCAAAAAATCTTAAATAGGTGGCACTACCATACCTAGAATACTTGAAAAAAAAATCAAATCATAGACAGCGCACTTCACTCCGTCAATAACGCCTAGGTTCTTATCTACTCTAGCGCTACTCTGGAGAGATTTGGAACTATTATTTATGGCTGACAGCTGAACACTTTTGCAACAGTTCTACCATAAGAGATTTCACTTCTTTTAATTCCGGACTCCGTAGTTAAGTGTAAGTGCAAGACGTGGACCGTTAATGTCACTAAAATCCACAGACATAACAACATTGACATCAATCATAGACGGACTGAACTTGACGAAAATCCAGCTTTTTTGGTCTTCACGAACGGAGCTAAAGTGTTTGAACTTGAATGATTATCGCAAAGTGGCAAGGCGCTGGTCAACTTTTGCCAAATACCGCGAGACGTTCACTATGGGTTTACCCCGGAATCGAGAGAAATTAGGAGGTTTCATACATTTTGAAAATGAAAAAATGAAAATAGATTTTTTAGAACAAGTGTGGAGCTAACCTTACAACACACAAGCCATCTGAATGCGCAGTAACCGTCTAATGGTCTGGAGTACCTTTTGTATCGTGCCGTATACAGAGTATACAGGCCCAATCTAACGTACGAGTACGTACGATCATTGTCACGGTTAGACCTTGAAGTACAAGTTAGAAATTTATTGTAAACAGAGTAGATTTGTATACAGTTGTCCATCTTCAAATACCACTTACTTAGGGCCACTAGCACCATCCCACTAACTCGGGGTTAACCGGTTAAACCTGGGTTAGTGGGATGGTGCAAGTGGCGCTTAGATACTTGACATATATAATCGGGTTGCACGAAAAATACGTAACGATAGACGTTTTAACGGAAGCGCAAGCAAGTATTAACGGTAACACTATTAAATGTCATTCGGTGGACTTAACTTTGCAAAAAGGTTTACAAATTGTCAGTAGACAGAGTTGACCATTGGTAGATGCGGATCCTTGCGTGCGAGATATGAACGTTAGACCTAGATAAATGACCGAAGATGGACTACCTACACTCTTTCGAACCTGGATAAATAGTCGGAGATGGATTACTGTTTAGTACATACACTATGCTGTAGATATTTTCCCGTATTTTAAAACTGGGGTAAACATATCCGTCTGTTACTGTCTACTTCCGAACGCGGGGGGAGTGTGGGGCAAATAGGATTTTTACAATTACAGAGGAGCCCGCAGACTTGTTGAAGGCAATAAATTATTTTTTATTTATTAAGACTTGCAACGCTTAACAGTTCATCTGTCCGACCTATTACAAACAGGCGGACCACAGAGTTTTTAATTTACCTAACTTTGTGGTATAAAAATATCACTATAAAACGTGCGAAGACTGTGATGAGAGTACTTGAGCGACGAAAATGGATATCCTCTTAGTTAACAGTAGGGATTGAAGAGCAGGGACTGTGCAATTTGCCCGGGTCATGGTCTAAGCAGTGAACGTTGTAGCTTGGCTTGCGTCGCTGGGCGCTATAATATTTGCAAAACGATAAATTAAACTTGCAGTTTTCTGATATTTCTATAGTTGTTTATTTTTTTAACAAATAACAGTGTTCGCAAAACGTGTTAAAGTATATACAATACCCGGGTATCACTAGACTTAAATCGACCGGGATATAAACCGTGATTACCTTTTATATTGTTTTTGAGCTCCCGATATTTCGACGCAGTTACACGCATCTTGTTCACGGGTAACTGCGTGAAGATGCATGTAACTGCGTCGAAATATCGGGAGCTCAAAAACAATATAAAAGGTAATCACGGTTTATATCCCGGTCGATTTAAATCTAGTGAAACTAACCGTGAATCATGCAAAACTGTTAATACCCGGGTATGCTCTTAAACTACGTCCAAAAGACGGGTATGGGCATTGTGAATTTCATCTCGCTTTGTGTGGTAGGGCACAGCACAGCGGATGTCATTCCAGATATAGAGCAGGCGGGCCGTATGCTTTTTTGGCACCGACGTAGTATAAAAAAATATTTAATATGAAAACATTTTTTTTACAAAAAATACTGTCGCTAATAATAGTACTCCGTTCTCTACAGAAACTGACCCCTTTTGATTGATGTGTGGGCAGGATATTTATAAACACGCACTATGTGCCAAAAGTGCGGTTATTTTTAGACTGTTATTGATTATGAATTTGATTAATAGTCTGACAAATAAGTAGCCATTATTGTTTTAAGCAAGTTATGATTATTACAACTGTAGTTAAATACCCCGTTTTCAAGCAAGTATCCCAAGTAGATTTGTTGTTTTAAGTTCTTCATAATCTGTTCATAATATATTTCGGCTATAGGTACTTGCTTATCTTACTGAGTGCTATACCTGCCGTTACCTATCCACTTGCGTTCACATCGTGTAAATTCATAAGTATAATAACTACGTGACATATTTTTCTTGCAAATATTTACAGTACCTACATACACACAGTACAAATATATGTAACATGCATAAGTATATTATTTAAACATATAAGTACATTGACTAGTGCTGCACTGGTCGTTTATTAGTGTAGGTTTTAAGGTTCTGACGGAAGATCAGCGCTGTGGTCTCCGCAGCATTTATGCTGAGTCAGCGCCTATTCTTTACCACAACACATGACCCTCTACTAATATCTCTATTAATCTAAAAATAAGACACGTAATACATTTGATTGTTGACGTAATTATTGATATTAGTGTCAAACTGTATGTTACTTTTTCTTTGTCTCTTGTCAATTTTCTTTCTCTCTTGTTATTTGTTGTCACAAAGCATGTAAGTTGTGGTTGAATAAATAATAGTATTAGTACGAATACTCGCCTAATTATGTTTATAGTTTCATCTTCTTTCACTTCCGTTCCGAGAAAATAACACCAAGATTTTAAGAATTCAAACATGAAAACAAATTATAATAGCAGAGACTCCAGCGGGCGGTGATCCGGAAACATCGAGTGATTGACACGAGTTGCGAATTACCTATTCGCACATGTATCGTACAACGTTTTACAGTACATATGGCCCTTTAAATGTTCGACACAGTAACGTAATATGCTCATTTTCGCACTAGTGCTATAAAGTAGCACCATATGTACTGTAAATATATTACACGTGGGTAATACTGAAAGTTTCTGGAATGAGCCATTTAGAGGTCACGAAATGAAAATGTTTATTTGTTGATAATATAACTTATTGTCTATTTTTAGATACAATATTTTCAGGGATAATTTGTATTTTAGGAATGCTGTTTGAAAATTATATGTCAGGGATATATATATATATTTTAATTTAAGATTCCAGGAATTTTCAGTATGACCTAAGTACAACTTACACGAGTGAACAGTTCTGCATGTAATACTAGAATCTAGATTAACTGCGTCATAGTTTCAGTAGCCTTATTTCATTGTCGCTTGCACCAATCGGTTATAAATAGATCAAAGGCCGCATTCATCATTGTTATCGATACATTGTTAAGTCACACGAACCTAGCCGCCGCCATACAATATAAGCAAAGAGAATTTGAAATAAAGGTGGATTGTCAAAGAAAACTTTGTAGCCACAGTAAATTTACTGCCTTCTTTTGACACATGATTAAAACTTTTAGAAAGTTGTGTTCCTGCCGGTAAGTAAGGTTGCCAGAGCTTAACGAGGAGGGGGGGGGGGGGGGATTTAGGGTCGGCACCGCGCATGTAACTCCTCTTGCAAGCGTACATAGGCTGCGGAAACTGCTTACCATCAGGCGGGCCGTGTGCTTGTTTGCCACCGATGTAGTATATAAAAAAAAACGCCATTTGACTTTGATTCTTATTCTTTCACTGATATGTGATAAATTTGTTAAATATCAAAAAGTGGCGAACTCATTGATACGAACTACGAACCGGGGTTTGAACCTGCGACCTCCGGATTGACAGTCGCACGCTCTTACCGCTAGGCCACCAACGCTTCTTCATAATATTTCTCCAATTAAGCAACGACAAAGATTGTCGTATTTGCCTTAATAGATGTCTTTCCTTTTTTGAACATCTGTGACCAGTGTTGGCCGAACGTTAATTGCAACTGACCATTAACCATTATAAATAGAACCGTAAACAGTAACGGACGGTTACAGTTTACGGTTCATTTTATAATGGTAATGTACATTTAATACGCCCAAGTGTATTGCTATATTTTGATCGATTATGTTTTAACAATTTGATAAGGTTTTGATATTATTTTGTATCGAGTCATATGGCATCTCACGGGTACCAGTACGTGCGAGCGAGATGCCTTATGAGACGACTCCTGATTCATTACATGAGGACGAATCAGCGTTAACGGCTCGCGCGTTAACGGATAACTCCGAGCTGAGTATGGTCGCATTTTTTTCGACTCTCACCATGCTTGTCACATTCTAACAAGTATGTAAGTGCGAAAGTGACAGCCATAGTGACTGGCGATAAAAATGCAACAATGCTGCCACCGGAAGATTATAGGCGTTCCAAAATTGAAACGCTTAAATTGTACTAATTGTACAGTCGCGCCTAGGCTAGTTATAATTATCTGTGCCCGTGCTAATGACGAGATCCCGCACACCGAAAGAGAAAGAGGCAAGCGTATGTTCAACAATTCTAACAAATATTAATGGTATGCATAAAATTATCAACAAAAACAAATTCATTCGTAGGTAATGTTTTAAGGACCCCGAATTTTAGGTGCGGATTTTAGGTAGAGTGTTCTCTACCTACTAGACTATTTATCGAAATTATCGACAATACGATAGTTTCTTTATTTGTGTCTTTCAACTTTTATAACTTGAGAAAATATGACTCATCCCTGTTGTTTTATTTAAATAAATTTACTGCATTGATATGGTAGCAGTCTGATTAACATCGATAATATCGATAAAAAGCGTTGACCTCCCTAAAACCTATCAATAGCCGTACCCAAAATTTCAGGCCCTAGATGTAATAAATATGGAAGAATATCTTATGCTCTTAACTTATCTATTATTATATAATATAATTCTCACGTTGATCCATGCAGCGCCGCATACTAACTTAAGGTCGTAACGTAATATCAAAATAAGATGAAAACCATAATCAAAAAGTTAGATCAGAATCGAGCTCAGTTACGATACGACGCACATCGATTTGCCGGCCAACTGCACTCAAGCTGATTAACTGGAGCCAGATGCAGCCATCTTGTTTTACGAGCTCAATGGCCGATTGATTCCTTCGCTCCTGTTTTCATGGCTTAGCAACATTTCGCCTTAAATAAACCAATACATATTATGTTATATGGACGTAGTTTAGCGAAAACGATCCATCCTCATCCTCAAACATTTGTCATGTTAACAAAAAGTTCAAATTTTATCGACAGATTTTTCTGGAATCGATCCATTTCCCTAAATTACGCTCTAATTTAGTTTAGCATTCCCCGAACGCAGGATGGAATCAACGCTTGTTTTCATGGCAGATTGGTGAAGCAAATTTCAGTTGAAATATTAATCAGAATTTATAACGTTTTTAGTTTTGTACCTACTGATCTTAATTGACAATCTTCCTTGAAGATGGAGCCATCTTGTTTTATGAGCTCGATGGCCGATTGATTCCGCTCCTATTTTCATGACATAGCGAATGTTTCGTCTTAAATAAACCAATACATATGTGATTCTAGTTAGTATTCACCGAACGCCCGTATGGAAATAATTTAACGCTCGTTATCACGGCAGCGTAATCGTTAAAGCAAATTTAAATTGAAATGACAAATTAGTATTTACAACATTTGTATTCAATATTCATCTTAATTTAGCTTTTTGCATTCATCTTAGCTTTTTTTGTTTGTTCTACTAACACTTAGTTTTAAATCTTAAATGTTACTTAAACCATTATGGAAAACTGTTGTCTTTTGAAAAATAAATTGAAATTAATCGACAATCTCTGTTGATATTGCTTTTCCTTTTATTCAGTTGAATGAACCGTGTAATCTTCATAGTAGAGTATTTACGCTAGCACTAATAATCTATACGCATACTAACGTCTTGGATATCTAAGTCTATAATGTTATTAATTGTATTCTTGGTACTCTACCACATAATTGGCATAAATGATTGGCGACGTTGAAAATAAATAATATTAAATATTTGTTATAGGATGAATATGTGTTCGGAGGCCAAGATTCTTTTTGGATCGCTGAGCCAAAGCAGTTAGTTAGTTGTTATAGGATGATATTACACAGATCAACCTAGTAATAGTCGTAGTAGTATCTAGTGAAAAAATTAAATGTTTTGAGTACCCGGTACGGCTTCATAGTACCTACGTGGGCTACGTTTTAGGAACTTTGCTTTAAATAAAATTTGTGACCGCGGCCGGCAAAACGTCCCACTCACTCGCCATAAGGACTTTGACAGGTTATTCGTATAAAGATACAAGCAAACCTCTTCCTTATGGCAAGCGAAAAAGTGAGAAGTTTTGCCGGCCGCGGTCACATTTGATGTACTATAATGAAATTTAACGAGTAAATGACACGTTTTACGACCCGTAAGTCGTAAACTTTAAACTGTAGGTGCTTCCAGTTTAATATGCGTGAGACGGCAGTACTGAGATACCTACTTATTACACTAAGGAAAAATAATACCTACTAATATCTGGTAGACCAAGCTTTGCTCGGAAAACATATAAAAACTCAAAAAGTGGCTGTGACAGAATAGGACAGACAGACGGACATGACGAATCTATAAGGGTTCCGTTTTTTGCCATTTGGCTACGGAACCCTAAAAATTCACGTTTTGCCAGAGATAAGACCTAGCTAGATCGAAAACCTCCAGATAGCAAATTTCATCGAAATCGTTCGAACCGTTTCCGAGTTCCCTGAAATACATAAATATACACCGTGTTTGTATTGAATTCCCTTAACTTCGGGGTATTGGTAAGTACGCTTAAGGAAACTACATGCCATAGTTCATTTTCCAAAAAAAAATTTTTTATATTTTTTAAAGATTGTTTTTGTTATAAAAAGTAATTAAATGTTGCACATAGCGTTGTTGTTTCACGGGCATTACATCTATCTCAATCAAACAATTGAAAACTGTGACATGTTAATGTCATTTCGAACATCGATCGTCCGAGATAGTACTTACGTTTAGTAGCAAATGTATTAACCCGTACTGAACACTAATTGTGTATATATATAGGTATATATATATACACGATTTGCTCGTTTAAAGGTGTGAGATTCATTATATTTGATACAGGAGCTGAAGGTGAGGTGGATAAAAATGTAAAACACATATTCATACATATAAATACGATTATTTACTGCTCTACGCTACACATTCATGACCAACCGGCGTATTCTTAAATTTATTCGATGGCGTGTCATTTTGTATGAGATTTTTGACTTTCCAAAACGTCCCGCTTGGCGCGCTGTTCAAAAACCCATACAAAATGAGACTTAACGCAAACGCGTACGTCACGTTTTGCTATCGACTAAAATTACACTAGGGGTACAGAACACCAAAACCACTTTCGCAAAACGTTTCCCTAGTCACCTCCATCCATACATATACAATGCGGTTACAAAATATTATGACATCAAGAGTGCATCCCTGCCTGAAGCCAAGAGGAAACTTTTCAACTGGTTGAATAGGCTGAACTACCATGAAACTGAGCAAATTATGAAACGGGTTGTCTAAATCCTACTCCCTACCCAACACAGGTCTACCCAACTTAAGGTCGCTCTGACTCACAAAATCATTACATCATATTCACTCACACACACACACACACACGTACACACACACACACACACACACATCATGATTTTTATTTCTGATATGGTTAATTTTTACTCAAAATTGTAAATGTAATATAGGTAGTATTAGTTAGTTTTCTCTTTGCATGTATTTAATTCAGCACACGTTTTTCATCAATTATCCAAGATAGGACTGTATTTTAGTTTAGAGGATACCCCAAAAATGTATGTAGTAATTCTGTAAAGCGGTCACCACGATACAGGCCTAGCCTAGTGTGGGACCACTGAGCTAGTTATGTAATTTTATCTTCTTTCTTTTAATAAACGATTTTATTTTTTTTATTTTTTTTATTTACCTGAAAATGTAAAAAAAAAACAATGTTTACATTTATTTAACTACCTTAAAAAATACACTACAGAAACATCACATGTCATACGCATGTTTTATTTTTACTTATCAAGAGATTTATTTCTCGCGTTCTCGAGGCATTGACTATTTTCCCGTCTCAACGGAGGACGAATTTCTCGAGAATTCTCGAGCAGAAACCCTAAATACAATGTATCTGAATTATAGTTCCATTAAAGACGAGATTGCACTTAAGAGTTAGTGAAACTTGCGAAGTGGAATCTTGCGAACGACTGAATCGAATGCAATAAGCGAACTTCCACTGCGAAATAAACTTCTATTTTATTGCAGAAGCAATTTTAAGATAAATTGCTTTTACGGAGATCAGGTTAAGATCTGAAGGCAAAATAAAATGTTTATATTATAAATATTTGCGTGCATTATAATAACAAAATATTTTGTTACTATACACGAAAAAATAGGACATCCGAAATCCGAACTATGTTGTTCCCTGTTACAAAATCGGTTTTAAGTGGGAAGAATAGCTTTTCGATTCTAATGATATTTTTAATGGCTCCTCTACACTATGGCCCAGCGTAGGTCAGTCCAAGAGGCGCATTTAGAAGATAGATTTAGACGCATTCATTTTTCTATGAAATTTCTACTTCGGGAGAAAACGGTTTCCACTAAATCTTTAAAAATCACTTTGATTTAATGTCGATCGCTTCAGCTTATTATATTCTAGGTTTATTAAAAAAAATGTATTGCATGTTTAAAAAAAAGAAAACCTATAAACCTAGTTTTTCATTGTGTCAATAACATACTAAAAATAAAAATCATGGAGAATGGAAAATAATAGTGGAAAAAAAAATTCTCTTTTCGTATGGAGGAATACGTGGTATACTTCCCTCTTAATATATTGAGCAATATTTGTATTTTTAGTAGGTACTTAATATATTGAGCAATATTTGTATTTTTATTAGGTACTTAATTTCAATTACCTGCTTTATCAGCTACGTGGCTACGAGTTCGTCGGTCACTGATTACGGCTATTTTTTTTTAGCGTTGGTTATTATAGGTACCTATGTACATTATGACTGAAAACCGAGATGATGGTGCTTTTTAAACAGTGCCGAATTAATATATTAATAAACTATACATTTCACTTAAAAAAAAGTTTATATTTTAACCGTGTTCACCATAACTTACCATAATGTACTTACTTGGTGCTAAGCGAACAAGCTAGGATCTAGATTGTACGCCTAGGTTGTTCGCGCGCAAATGAATAATTTTAAAAAAGTAAATATTATTATATTATAAGCGGTGGTGGCCGAGTGGATATGACGTCCGCCTTTCAATCCGGTCGCGGGTTCAAATCCTGGCTCGTACCAATGAGTTTTTCGGAACTTATGTACGAAATATCATTTGATATTTACCACTAGCTTTTCGGAAGGAAAACATCGTGAGGAGATCTGCATACATCTGCGAAGAAATTCAAAGATGTATGTGAAGTCCCTAATCCGCATTGCGCTAGCGTGGGGACTATAGCCCGAGCCCTCTCGCACATGAGAGGAGGCCTGTGCCCAGCAGTGGGACGTATATACTATATAGGCTGAATTATTATATTATTAAATATTATTTCATTCCTAAGATTACATTTCACATGTAAAATTAAGTAAGTTAAAAAAAAAACATTATAAATTATAACTAATTAGGTAACGTCTGTGTTCTTCGTCTTATCACTAAAAAAAGCGATCTCTTTCAGATCCTAGTCAACTTACCTGTTATAATTTTCCATGAAATTTAATTTCCTACGGTACTGAGAAACCCACTGAACCACAGTTTAACTAAATAATTCCCTCTTGAAGATTAAACTGGGCGGAAAGGAAACCAAGGCCGAAGTTTGTTTGGAATTCGTTACGGGTTAGGGTCACTCCTAAAATAGCTGCCCTGCTTACGAATAAGGGCTTATCGGCCCGATTCGAATTTTAAGATACGCCAAAAATTTCTCCTAAAGATACGATATAGATTGGATGTCAGTGTCAAAAGTTACATTTTTGTTTGAAAAAAATCCATATCGGATGTTTAGCAATAAATCTTAAGGGGCCCACGATTAACAGTCCGCAGGACGGTATCGGCCTATCACTTAGAACGAAAAGTCAACAGGGGGCCTACCGCGAAAATCGAAGTTCGTCAATTGCGGGCATTTTTCTCTGTCACTCTAATTACATCTTAGTGAGAATCTACATCTCTAAGGATAATTTAATATGTTTTTTTATATTTTATCTCTAAAGAATTTTAGTATTTGTTGGTTTTATTATATTATCATAGTTTTTTAGTGTAATTTGACATTTAGAGACAGTATACATCTCTAATAAAGTATTTATTATTTCATCGATTCCATATTTGTAATTGTTTTTTTTGTAATTTTTATTGTTTGTAAAAATGGACATGTAAAAGTGCTCCTGTGGCCTATTTGCTAAATAAATGTTTGATATTTGATAATAAAAGAGAAAATCCCCGCAATTTACGAATTTCTGTTTTCACGGTAGGCCTCCAAGCGTCTAATTAGCGGGCTAATTTAACCAATTGGCTACAACATATATACAAACATTTATAATTATGTCCCGATATAAAGGTCACGCGCTATTGTTTTACTCGCCTGTACACAGCTTGAATACTCGTAGTATAGTGGATCAAGTTCAAGGTCGCAAACCGGTGTATCAATGATTTCTCTAGCGATATCGTATCAAAAATGCCCCAAATAAATGCTCTGCCTTAAACTTGACTGGGAGAGAATGCTTATTGGTTTTTATATGATTTTATTTTTATGTTTTGCCTTTATTACGTGGTAGGTTTTATAGTTAAATTTGTTCAGTATGACATAACTTTATCTACTCCACCGAGTTACCGAGTATGGCTCATCATTGAAAAACACCCTGAATGCCTGAAACGACAGCTTTATTTCCTGAGTACCATAACGTGTTTTATGACGTTTTTACGGAAGATAGGAAACTAAAGTTTTACGAGGTCAACTTAGATTACTGATAGGTAATGGTCGCTAAGGCAGTGTCTTACCTGAGCAAATAACTCGCGAACGCGAAGCGGCGCGGCGCGGGTGAATTCAATCCTTTGATATCTATGGAAGTGTCCTACGTGGGCGATCTCCGAATGCCGTTGGACCGCCGCGCCTCGTCGCATTCGCGAGTCATGACCCACGTAAACCTTTGCGTAAAGGTGAAATGTACTTAGGAACTTAGGTAAAAAATTATATACAAAGTACAAAGCAAAGTATGTTGTATTTATATGATATATATGTAGTTTATAAGTATATTAGTTTGCTTTTATTTTTGATTCATTGACTTTTTTTTTCTCTCTCTCTCTGCACCAATTGTAAGTGTCTCTGTTTGGCCCTATGGTTGACTGGTAGAGAATTCCATTTGGCATTAAGTCCGCCATTTGTACATTATTCTATATATTTTGTGCAATAAAGTTTAAATAAATAAAGCGCCCCAAAGTACTCCATTATGCTTATAATGTACATAATACTTACTAATAGCCCCCGTTTAGCTTAATCTGACAGAATGTTAACTACGAAACCCTATACACCGTGTTTTTATTGAATTCCGTTAACGTCGGGATATCGGTAAGTACGTTTAAGGAAACTAAATGGCATATATATATATATTTTAAAAAATATTTTTTTTTTAACTAAGTATTTTTTATAAAACGTAATTAAATGTTGCATATAGCGTTGCTGTAACACGAACATTACATTGTATGATTTGATATGACATATATATATTTTTTTATCAAATTTCTATAAAGAAAATGATTTCTATAGTAATCTAAATTCTATTTTTTTTTCTTATTTAAATCATGTTAATTATAAGATGTAATGTTATGAAAAGATGTGGCCCGCCGAGTTTCTTGCTGGTCCATATTGGGATACCCTCCTCGAATTGAGGGGGGGATTTAAATCTTCTCGGGTCCAGAGGTGTAGGGTTAGAGCTGCTGCAGCTTTACGACGTTCATAAGCGCATTGTAATATGCCTGCTTGAATAATAACCTATATCTTTACGTGCCTTACGCGATGCCTAGGAAAGTCTCTATCAAAGTGTTTTCAAGTTAGGCGACAAATGAAACTTTAGTGTGTCACATTTCTGCTAAATAAAGTTCGAGATAGCTGGCACGGCCAGTTATATCCAGTTTTACGGTCTAAAGTTTGTTTTTTAGAGTCGGTGAGGAACGTGTGTGTCGTCACGATCTCACGATCTTAAGCATTCAAGTGACGACTGAGACGAAGCAATAATTACCATCCCCAGTAACTGAGGATCGTGACGTAACATCATGCTAAACATCCGTAGACCTGAGGGCTATCCTGAACATCTAAAATAGAATTTTCGTTATCGCCTTTATAGGCAGATGTCGAACGGTAATCGATGTTCGTGGCAGGCCCGCATAATCCTCCATAGGCTCATGCTATTGGCCTATTGCAATTGTAAATGCATAGATGCAATTCAGTCATTTCAATTATGTCCATCCTGCAGAAACTCCGCGTTAGCCAATTATTGTTCCTTCATATCTCATGCTCTGAAAGTCATTGTTTATCTAAGCGGGTTAAAAATTATACGTTCTTTTCATGTTTTAACGATTAGTAATGAAAATTCGGTTCTCAATGGATTTCTTGTATAATATGCATTAGTCTGATATTGTACGGTCACGTCTGAAAATATCGATATAATTAAGGTGAAATAGGCGCGATTATATGTATGCATGTATGTATATTAAGGTAGTGTATAGATATTTTTGGCACTTTTTTCGTATCGTTATTTTCAGACTTGACTGTACTACGCAAATTTTGTATACTTAGCTAACTTTTTAGAATCATCTGTAAGCGTAAGTATACCTACATTTTTTGATCTGTAAGCGTAAGTATACCTACATTTTTTGCCTAATGTTGTAGAAATGTCACAATCATTAGTCGATTACAAGTTCTTCTTTTAAGGCCCAGTAAGTTCGTGTTCTCTCACTCTCACTGTAAGTGAGAGCGAGATGGATGTGCGTGCCCGGGAGTGCGGATATCATGTTTTTGAATTTAAAAAAAAGTAATCGATAAGTTTCCTCAAACATGATTTTTTTCCGCAATTTAGAAGCAATTTTTACATTTTTAGCTTTCGTGTAAAATTTGTTACAAATTTTTAAAAGTGCATTTAGTCCTATGATCGTGATTTATTCTATCGAGGGAAAGTCAAAAAACTTAGGATTCGAATCGATAGAGTCCCACGAGAAGGCTTAAGGCCTCTCAAGATTGCTTATAGATTTTTTGGCAGTCGTATAATATTGTGATTAGGGATGAAAATTCCGGAAAAAACAAATGTTTGTTTCGGGAATATTACTAAATTTCGGTTTTTTCGGTTTTTTTTCTGTTTTATTCAGAAAAAATAAGTACGTCATACACAATGCCACTGATGAGTGATGACAGTTTCAAAGTTAAAAAAATGCCAGAAACTTACACATAGACGTGCAACCTTAACCTTCCTGTTTAAATTCCTAATTAAGTACCTACATATTCAAAAATACAGTTTGTTTTCGGCTTTATTCGTTTTTTCGGAAGTATTTTGTAATCGAAATTTGCGTTGTTTTTTCGAAAGAAACTTGAAAAAAAACGAGCCGTTTGGAAATTTACGGAACCCGAAAGCGCTACGACTTTTTAAAAACTCTGCTTTCTGAAGCTACTGCACCTTAAGCTGTTTGGGAACTGCTTAAGATGCTACGATTATTATAAGATAATCTTAAGAATTTACCTTTCCAAACCTCTCATTCGTCTCCGGCTTCGGCGCTGTATCGAACAGATTCAGTCGCGAGTTCTGAAAGAAGTCCGCACTGGAGTTTGTTCTCGAGAACAGCTCCGAAGTTGAACTCTCCCTGGTGAGTGAGGGTCTAGGTTTGACGAAGGGGTTGTTCCGCGCCCTGGCCTGCTGCTTGATCCAGTTGAACTTGTTGTTAGTCGTGCTGGGGGAGTCGGGGGAGTCCGTGGTGTCGGAGGAACTTTCTTGGACGTCTGTCATGGTGGTTCGTACACTTTCACTGGATTAGGTAGTTTATCTTCTTATACACCGGTTTCTTTAGAGTTTTTTTTTGGTCCGGGTTGGTAACAAAGTTTAATTTACGAAGTCTGATCCATTGCATTTCACCATGGTTTTTCGAAAGTTATTTTTGCAATTTGTATATGTTGTGACACATTGAACAATTAATTAAGTACATTTTTAATTAATTTATCACTAATTTTTTTATGTTATTTTTCATACGTCATTTATTTAAATCCACTTATTTTTTTGCTAAACTCCACAAACTTATAAATAACACATTGTTCTTTTTTAGCAGAAAACCGGCTATAGTCTATCTTAATCCGATATCACTGTAAACAACACCAACATTTAACTATAAGTCAGCAAGGTCATTTATTGACGTACATACAAAAACACACGTATATGTATATTTAAATGTATGTTAATGTATTTGGAACGCGCGCGCACCGCGCCGGGCAGAGACGTACTGCGCGAGCGATCCACGCAGCTCAAAGATATAGTATGGACGTTTGCCATTCGTATTTCTTTTGATTTACTAGATAACGAATGTAAACAAATAGTAAATAATTAATATGGCAGTTTGCTGGAAGTTGCGAAAATGTGAACACATTAAACTTTATTATTTATTTATATATAAGTACATGTTATTTAAATCATCACAGATTCTTAATGATGTTAATGTCGCGTTGGATAAAAATGTGTAATCGGTCAGTCGGTCAAAATGCAGTTCCGCTGTAGTGTTTAAAGCATATTGTAACGCTAATAATAACTATTTTCCCGATACCTAGGATTGTTTTGTTGATTCCACATACATGTAAGTTCTTAAAATAACAACAAAAAGGAAATAGTTATTTGTGCAACAAGAGAGGAAAGTTGGTTTTTCTTGCGAGTGTTGATTTTGAGTCCAGAGTTAGCTAAAAATTCTAAAGAATCTTGAACGTAGCGAGGGACTCATAAACACGAGATGTAAAATAACCTTGCTCTCATGTGACACATACAACTTTTCACCTCAGTATTGAGAACATATTAAAGGTAAAAAAATTCAACATCAAGTAAAGTTAACCACATTTATTTACATTCATGAATGAAAGGCATCATCATTATGACGAAAGCTTATCTCGCTCCCTGGAGTGAGGAAAGATGCACTTTCGCCACTCCTCGAAGTGACGAAAGTAGGCTCGTTCGAGCTGCTGAGGTGAAAAAAATATAGATTATATTGTTTTGTATAACTAAGATCAGTAATAATTTCGATCTATGATTTTCTGGTAAATCTTTATCGCATCAGCATTTCAAATTTACCTATCTATTTTTTCTTTTGAATAGAGAACAAAAAAAAATACTATGGAGACAAGACATGACAAGGAATTTAATTTCAGTACCTACCTAATTACAGTGACAATAGTATGAGGTCCCTAGTGACAGTCATATTGATTGTCACTGTGACAATGTACGAAATGGTACGTAGTTTATGGAGGGCCAGTTGATATAAAACCAGATATGGCTCTGTGAGCTGCAGGTGTAGAACTCGCTAACATTCGTTGCTCCGCCATTTTGAAAAAATCGAAAAACTGAATCGGCAGAAAGTTCTACATAATTATTGAACTTGCTGCCTGAGAATCTTCGCAAAGCACAAACACTTCACTCGCGCTTCACGTTCATTCGGTCAATTAATTATTATTCTTTACTACTTTGTTTACTTATTGACATAACGATAGCGTGCGTCATTAATTGCAGTTCGCATATTGTTTCATTCATTTTTCACGCCCAGGTATGTATGATAGTGTAAACAATGAGCCAGCTGTAAATGTTACGGTTTTAGAATTCCATGTTAATTACTTAATTGAGTTTAATATGAAGCCTTTTCATGAATATAATCAATTTTACATGCCGCGCTACTCCAAGTGGGCCTTCTTTGTCTAACTGGCTAAAACATACCAAACGATGTTTATGAAACAAGCATAACAAACAGTACGGAGCCTGTGGCTAATATTCTATTTATTTTACTGTTTTTTCATTTCTACTTAATTACATCGTCAAATATTGACGATTGTTTTGACTACGTCCACAAGAGAGGTATGGGCATTGTGAATGTCATCTCGCTCTGTGTGGTAGGGCACAGCGGATGTCATTCCAGATCTAGAGCAGAGCCCAACTGGGGAAGTACCTCCACCTTACAGAAAATCGCAGCCAAATAACACTAGACCCTACTCATAGTGTTGTGTTCCTGCCGGTGAGTAAGGTTGCCAGAGCTCAACGAGGGTGGGAGGGGGTTAGGGTCGGCAACGCGCATGTAACTCCTCTGGAGTTGCAGGCGTACATAGGCTACGGATACTGCTTACCATCAGGCAGGCCGTATGCTTGTTTGCCACCGACGTAGTATAAAAAAAACTAAATAAATGGGGTATTCAAACAACCCGTGTATAATATATAATCATTTATCCATATCCGTCTTTTTGATATTTGTGTTTATTAAAAAGAGACGAGTGTTAGAGTCTGTGCGGAAAGAGAAGAGTCGTGGAATGTATGGGGCCCAAGGACAAAGGTTTGCTAAGTTTAATGAAAAAGTGGGTTAATGACTATTAAAAATTAAAACTACCTATATATTTAATTTTGATAGGTCCAGGTAAACTGCACAGCACCAGGATCGGTGACAAGAGTTAAAAAAAAAGTGATAAGCAGTCGTGTTGGAGGCCAAGACACACTTTGCGTCGCTGCGCCAGAGGAGTAAATAAGTAGGTATGCCTACTTTAATGGTATATCATTATGTAAAATCTTTTGTTTACGTAACTAAATTGTAACTGCTATCGGTTTTTAAGAGTAGGTACAATAGAACATTGTGCGAATGCCAATATTTTATTTTGTATGAGACGTACGTCAACGTACTTTGCCAAATTTTAGGGTTCCGTACTACAAGAGGAAAAAAGCGGCCAAGTGCGAGTCGGACTCGCCCATGAAGGGTTCCGTACCATTTATGACGTATTAAAAAAAACTACTTACTAGATCTCGTTCAAACCAATTTTCAGTGGAAGTTTGCATGGTAATGTATATCATATATTTTTTTTAGATTTTTCATTCTGTTATTTTAGAAGTTACGGGGGGGGGGGGGACACATTTTACCACTTTGGAAGTGTCTCTCGCGCAAACTATTCAGTTTAGAAAAAAATGATATTAGAAACCTCAATATCATTTTTAAAGACCTATACATAGATACCCCACACGTATGGATTTGATGATTTTTTTTTTGAGTTTTAGTTTTAAGTATGGGGAACCCCCAAAATTTATTGTTTTTTTTTTCTATTTTTGTGTGAAAATCTTAATGCGGTTAATAGAATACATCGACTTACCAAGTTTGAACAGTATAGTTCTTATAGTTTAGGAAAAAAGTGGCTGTGACATAAACGGACAGATAGACGGACATGACGAATCTATAAGGGTTCCGTTTTTTGCCATTTGGCTACGGGACCCTAAAAATAGCTTTGCCATCCTAACGAAATAAAGGTAAATTTTTTATGAAATTCCATTTCAGGAGAAAACGGTTTCCTCTAACTAAATTTTAACAAATCACTTTGATTTTGATGTAGATTGCCTCACCATAATATATTCAAGGTTTAGCTTTAAAAAAAAATTGTACTCAAAATTTTGACAAAAAAGGAAAACCTATAAACCTAGTTTTTCATTGTGTCAATAACATACTAAAAAAACATGGAGAATGGAAAATATTTAGACGTGGAAAAACATTTTCTCTTTTTGTATGGACGAGTGATATCCTTTCCTCTATGCTTTAAAGTAGCATTATCTAGGCTTATCGCATATACATGTATACTCAACGAGGGGGGGAGGGGTTTAGGGTCGGCAACGAGCATGTAACTCCTCTGGAGGTGCAGGCGTACATAGGCTACGGAGACTGCTTACCAGGCGGGCCGTATGCTTGTTTGCCACCGACGTAGTATTAAAAAAACATGTATGTATTATCCTTATCTTGAAAATGACCATGGTCATTGGTCAAGTTAATAATTTGTTTCGTATAATGCTGTCATCAAGACCTTTGTCTGCCGTGTAATCGTTGTAATTAGAATCATTACATTGTAACTTCGTCATCTGGTCTTTTGTTATTTTGCAACGGTGATTATATTCATATTTGTGACGTTCCACGAGTAAAGGTGCCTGATGGCTGTCGGCGCTTACGCTGTTATTAATACGCTTCAATATTAATGCGTCGCTAAGCGACGTAAGGGTCAACCGCCGTAGGGTACCTTTACCCGTGGAACGTCACATTTCATTTCCTTTAAAGAAGAGAATTTTATACGCGAATAAAACAAGGTGTCAAGCTAATAGTTTTGCTGACTGTACATATCTACTTACAATTATGGTATAAGCCAAAGCTCCTTTGGAAGCTATCCGAGTCTAATATACCTACACGTAAAACCCATTGAAAACAATTCAAGTGATTCCGGGCTAGCGAATAGAGCTAGCGCTGCCATTAATACTCTAAGAATAAATTAACTTATATGAAAATATTTTAGTTCGTGTTTTTTACAAGTACATTACTATTTAAACTATAAACGAAATTTTCATATACAAAGGAAAAATGACGAAGGCCTCCAGTACTCAGGGTTGGAAATTTCGACCCATCCCACCGAGCCCAGGTAGCCGAGCGGTTCAGCCATCTGTCGCGTAAACGGAGGACGCTGGCTCATTTCCAGCCCTGGGTACTGCACGGAGGCCTTGGTCATTTTTTCCTTTGTATATGACATTTATTACGTTTATACTTTACTAAGTCTTTGGTAAAAAAAAACTCCTTTTTGTCATGTTGATAACCAAAAGTATCTACTTACGGTTCGATAACTGTTTGTGGAAAATCTTACTAATATATTAGTTAGATTTTCCGCGCTCCCATACCGTCTTGGTATGTACGTCCCACTGTATATCAGTAATTTAGGCCCTTGAGGCATTGTACCAAGTTATAGTAATAGTAATCATCTGTATATATCCATTATGTATATTGTCAATAAATCGTAATTTAGGTGCCAACTTTTTGTTATTAACGCGACTTCAAGTTTTTTTTATCATCCTCTAAAACATATTCGCACTCTACTGTGTTGTCACGTAGCTACGACCAAAACATATTCGCACTCTACTGTGTTATCACGTAGCTACGACCAAAACATATTCGCACTCTACTGTGTTGTCACGTAGCTACGACCAAAACATATTCGCACTCTACTGTGTTGTCACGTAGCTACGACCAAAACATATTCGCACTCTACTGTGTTGTCACGTAGCTACGACCAAAACATATTCGCACTCTACTGTGTTGTCACGTAGCTATGACCAAAACGCCACATCGAAAAGGCCTCCACAATTTTCCAGTCTTAGAGGACCGCCCAAGCACCCTCGATGGATCTCAACCACGGAAAATGCTGACATTACACTATCATGACCTTATTAATTGGATCCATAATTTATCAGATCAGATACTTAGCATCCATTTTTAATAGGCAATTTAGATTTTAGGTTTCCTTATTCGCCGTCGTATTATTAATTTATTATAAGTAGTACGTCGTGTTCAGCTTTCCGTATGTAACGGGTGTTTTAATTAAAAAAAGTTTATTTAATATGGAACCAAGCTAACTCTGCATGGCGTTTACAATGATAGAGTGTGGTCATGTCATCATTAATGCCAAATTTCTATGATAGCATGTCCTTTATAATGACATTATTTAAGACGGTGCAAATATAGTTTGGAAGGACACTTGTGTGTTTTAGGGTTCTGTACCCAAAGGGTCAAACGGGACCCTATTACTGAAACTCCGCTGTCCGTCCGTCCGTCTGTCACCAGGCTGTATCTCATGAACCGTGATAGTTATTTACACAATTCACTGTTGATACTATATTTAGTATCAACAGTGAATTGTGTAAATAACTATCACGGTAACTATGGAATACCATACAGTCATTATAACAGATTTTTACATCATTTGAGATTGATTTTTCGAGATTGAACGCTCTGAAAATCGTAAAAAAATATGTCTCCTAGCGTAAAAATCAAGACAGCGCGCGAGCAAGAAATTGTGCAAATTGTTACAAATATCTATCTGGGAGACCAACCTTTCCTCGAAAAACAGAGATAAGACCTAGCTAGATCGATGTTTCGCTCCCGAAAACCGAAAAATTCGTTTATAGTTTAAATTACATCAAGATCATTAAAGCCATTTCCGAGATCCCCGAAATATATAAATATACAAGAATTGTCCGTTTAAAGGTACGAGATTTTATTTGGTTCTGTGTTTTTGATTAGCAACTATTGTTGACTGAACAGATTTTTTACGACATCAATACCTAAATCGCAAACAGTATTAGGAATGGCATATTTTCTTTTTAATAGGCCATAAAAGTCATTTATACAAAGTTGTTGATGGCTTGGGAAGTTCCAACGACTCTCAGATAAACATCAAACGTCAGCGCAGTAATTTTGGAGCATCTTTGTATATATTTGATCTTAAAAAGTTTTCTGGGCCATACACCGGGTGCAGATTGGTAAAACAATTCCCTCCTGTCCCTAAGAGATAAGAACAGTGAAGTCATTAGTTTTATGGGTCATACGCATTACGTACGTACAATGTGTTTCGACTCTTATAATTATATTGTGGATTTTCAATGTACTACTCGGACGGAGCTTTACTCACGCGTATGGAGAAACGATAAACTGTCTATTAACACCAAAGTCCTTGTGTATCAGACCTGTGTTTTAATTGTCCTTCTATACGCATCGGAGACCCTTATGGCAACATATGCCAAAAAAGAGCGGAAACTAAATGCATATGCGTTGCCTCAGATCCATATTGGGAGTCACTTGGAGGGATCACATGAACAATCGAACTGTGCTATCTAAAACGCATTGTTCCTCTATAACAGCGATCCTAAAGCAAAGAAGGCTCACTTGGCTTGGCCACGTACATAGAAAGGACCCTACCAGACTCCCACGTCAAGTCATGTTGGGCCAAATCGCAAACGCCAGGAGGCCGGTTGGACGCCCTAAGCTTAGATTCAAGGACCGCTGCAAGAGAGACTTGATCTGCTTCGATATTCAACCTCACAATTGGAAATCTCAGGCTGAATTGAGGCCAGAGTTGCGTCGTGATCTCAAAGCGGTGTAGACAAACATGACAAGGACTGGTCAGAGAACCTTAGGCAGAAAAGACTCCGCGCTGCTAGACCTCCTCCCTTGGACTCTCGTCATGTTTGTGATTGCTGTGGCAGAAGATGCCGCTCTGGTATTGGACTCTTCAGTCATCGCAGACGTTGCAATCAACCTCCCCGCAACACCTGATTTTACCCGACGCTGCAACAACCATCTGCTATAGATGTGGTGGCCAATTAGACTCGGAGAATAAGAGATATATTATTTCATACAATCGTGGTTTAATAGAGATCTTTTCAGTCGAGTAACGTGTTTAGGCAATGAAGCTTGCAGAGTTGCCTAAGTATGGTACGAGATTGAAAAGCTTGATTATATCACTATTGTACACAATACTTTTTCTACGAGTCATCTAAAACTATTTTAACTTTTATTTTAACTATAAAACCTAAATAAGTAATGAAAATTGGTAAGTATCTCAGTAGATATAAATGTAGTACAAAACACATAAATGCGCGAAGCCACGTTTAATTTTTTTCTATGGGAGCGCGGCGGCACGTGATAGGTAATTTTTTTAATGAATGAAATTAAATGAAATGAATATTATAATTGAGCTGGGAGCCCATACATCATAAGTACGGAATTTTAATTTGGTAAACGAAACCTTAATTCAACCATTACAGTCGACGAGTAAGTATAAATATCTCACATAAATCTATACAAAAAAATACAAAAATACAAAAAAATAATCACATAAATCTATGGTTGGGAAGTCAATAAAATAAGAAAACTGTACCCCTAGTGTAAATTTATTCGATAGCGAAACGTGACGTACGCGTTTGCGGTAAGTCTCATTTTATATGGGATTTTGAGTTTCCAAAACGTCCCGATTGGCGCGCTGTTTCTAAATCCCATACAAAATGAGACTTAACGCAAACGCGGACGTCACGTTTCGCTATTTACACTAGGGTACAGGTACACAGGTATAGGTACTTATATTATACTTACAAACATAAACCATAAAATCTACACCCAATTACAGAATGGAAATATACCAACAATTGTCTCGTTATCCCTCTAAAGCGAAAACCAAACATTGCCTGCTAATGAAAAGGTTGCGAATCGGTCTGTCCGTAGCAGAATTGGTTTAGTAAATATATGACGTGAGTAAATATATGGTTATTATGGTTACGTGATCGGCATTTCTTTGGAGATATACAGGGTGACCGTGAAGCAGGAGCAGACTTCTTGCCGGTCCATATTGGGATACCCTCCTCCATTTAAGGGGGGATTTAATTTAAATCTTCTCGGGTCAGAGGTGTAGGGTTAGAGCCGGTGTAGCTTTATTTGACGTTCATAAGTGCATTGTATTATGCCTACTTGAATAATAAACTATCTTTATCTTTTCAAACTGATCATGATCTTCCTTGCGCTTTTTGCGATGGGCCATGGGATCTGCTTATTGGAAATGGCAACTAATCGCAAGAATTGGCGTAGACGCTAATTTTTATGTAAGCGACAGCCATCTGACCTTCCAACTCAGAAGAGGAACTAGGCCTTATAGGATTAGTACGGTTTCCTCATGATGTTTTCCTTGCCTGAAAAGCGACTGGTAAATATCAAATGATATATCGTAGGTACCTACAAAGTTTGCAGCGGTTTTGAACCTTCAACCGCCGGATTGAAAGTTTCAAGCTTTTGCCACTAGGCTACCAGCCCTCTAAGAAAACAGCTCGCTTGTGGTGCGCGTGCCGAGGCCGCTGGTTGGAACCATCGCGAAGGCGGATTTCTGGCCGAAGAACGTGGTGGCACTGTTGGCTATTTCGACGATTCGGCGGTTCCGTGAGAACAGGCGACGCCACAGAAAATTATTTTTATTTGGCTTTTAAGATTTTTATTATTGTACTTATACTTATTTATGCTAGTTTGTAAGGTATGTATCTAAGATTATTTAATTAAATATATCAAACTTTTCAGATGATCTTTCTGTAAATTTCTCCTTACCCTAGCCTAACCTAAATGGAACCGATCGCTGTGATCGGTTCCACACCGGGTTCAAATCCTGGTAAGGACATTTATTCGTGTGATGAGCATGGATATTTGTTCCTGAGCGATGGGTGTTTTCTATGTATTTAAGTATTTATAAGAGAGCTGAAAAAGAGGACAAAAGAGCTGGCAGCTTCCTCGCTCAACGAATAAGTGTTGCGATTCAGCGAGGAAATGCTGCCAGTATCTTTGGCACTATGCCCCAGGGGCCCTCTTTAGATATAGATTTTTAGTTTTTAATTAGTTTAAGTTTCTATTGTACTTTTATTCACATTTTATTATCGTTATTGCTAAATTGTGTTATCACAGTATTTATATTATATTTATCGTTAATTGTCCAAGTACCCTGGAAGAGATCGCTTTTTAGCGATAAGAGTGTTGTCTGGCTCTAAATTTAATCAATGGTTTATTTTTCTTGTATATTTTTACTGAGGTGTGCCAATAAAGAGTATTCTATCTATCTATCTATCTACCCTCAACACAAACCTTATTGAGCTTACTGTGGGACTTAGTCAATCTGTGTAATAATGTCCTATAATATTTTTTTTTTTTTTTTTTTTATTAACTGCGGAGAATGCCTGATATGAAGAGGGGGCATAATTTTAAAGTCTAGTGGCTAGGACAAGTGGGGTATCATTTGAAAGAGTTGTACATTCCAATATATATTGAAAAAAAAATGATTTATGAAGGAATATATGTAAATAAAATACAGTACTTTGGACGGGAGCTAGTTTATCTACAGAAGTTGACATAACAATAACCATGTTCCTATCGTAACACAACATAAAAGTTTCTAATAAAAGATTTTCCGAAGGCCTTAGGTTTATTTATTTTATCTACACAAGCAGTTTAGTATGCCTACTTGACGTTTGTTCAATATTACTATTACTTTTTGGCAAACTGCCACATTTCTTGTGTGCGAATAGGCACTGAACGGTTCATATAAAGGAAAATCTAGGTCGTTCAGTCTAGTTCCCATAGATAAAAAAAGTAGTAGCGTTGTCTTGGCAGAAAAACAAAATTAAGCAATTTTTTAGCCGATTTTTTAGGTCCGGGCTTACTTTTTCTTCTCAAAGCCTTTAGGGTAAGTTAGGTACAGTCAGCATCAATGCCGCTACCATGAAGCTGCCCATAAATAATGTTATTCTTGGTACAATGGTCATAAGGTGTATTTGCACTTCATCAAATATACATTGCCATAATCATTAAATACTCTATAGCATATTATTTGTTCTAACAAGTGACATCACATAATTATTTGCGTGGCATAAATGCTTTAGGTTAGGTTAGAACTGCGATTACGGAGCAAAAGATGTTTAGGTAAGGCCTCCGCAGAGTCAAAAACCTTGAAAAAAGTAGGTTAGGATAGGTTAGAATTGCTACCTCCCTAGAATAAAACAGTTAGCAATAACCGGCCAAGAGCATGTCGGGCCACGCTCAGTGTAGGGTTCCGTAGTTACTCTTCCGTCACAATAAGCTAAACTGGACCTTAAAGTATAGTAAATTGTTAACCAAGGGATGAAACGGTACCTTTCACCTGAGTTAAACAAATAGGCAAATTTGCATAATCAGTACCTAATTAAAATAAGTCTTTTTACTATGAAGGGAAAACTTTTTGCGATAACTCAAAAACAGATAAACTGATCATGTCCGCTATAGTTTTCATTTAATATCTTTCTTAAGCTCTACTTTCACGATTTTTTTCATATTTTTTAGACCTATGGTTCAAAAGTTAGAGGGGGGGGACACATTTTTTATTTCTTTCGGAGTGATTATCTCCGAATATATTCACTTTATCAAAAAATGTTTCATGAAAACCCCTATTAGTTTTGAAAGACCTTTCCAACGATACCCCACACTCTAGGGTTGAAGCGAAAAAAAAATTTCACCCCCACTTTACGTGTAGGGGAAATACCCTAAAAAAAAAAATTTTTAGATTATATTGTACGACTTTGTCGGTTTTATTGATTTATATATCCATGCCAAATTTCAGCTTTCTAGCACTAACGACCACGGAGCAAAGCCTCGGACAGACAGACAGACAGACGGACATGGCGAAACTATAAGGGTTCCGTTTTATGCCATTTGGCTACGGAACCCTAAAAAGTAAAACAGCAAAAAACACATAACGGAAAAGTATGAAAGATGTTATACAATATATATTAATATATATTTGTAAAAAAAATGTACAAATTATTACGTATTCAGAATATAATGTGACAAAATCTATATACTACTTAAAACTTATATTATAATCGGCATTATATCAATAACAGTTTAGATGAAATCAAAATAGAACAAAATAAACGTATAATAAACATTACATTATAACACATAATGATATATCAAATAGCATTATCATAAATGTATGATAGTTTTTTAATAATTATATTAAGCTTTACACACCCATGTAGGCCATGTACTTATACATACTAAACTATACATATACTTTAATTAATTGAAGCCCCTACAATACACCCGTTAGCCACATGAATGCGTTTCACAACATTGCTTGTCAACAATGTCCAGGCGCTATTTGCTCTTTCAATAATTAAAAGTCATATAACGGTGCCCTACATTGCTTTAAAGTCAAGTTTCATCAAAATGTGTGTTTCACCACTTATTTTCAGTTCTTATTAGGTACATCGCAGCGCTTTGACGCGGCCGTATCCGACAACCGGTTTCCTGGTGTGTAGCGAAAATGCTTCGTAGAGGCGAAACGACAATGTGTCGTGATTAGCGCTGGATGGTTTAACTACTAAACTAGGCTGCTAAGTTTTTGTTGAGAGAACACCAGTATGAGGTTATATCATAAGCCCTAAAAAGGAGTGAACATGTTTTTGAAGGATTGACAATGTGCATGATGTTACAAACAGCTAGTTAATAAGTTGGCTGCAAACAATCTGTTAAATAGACGATTTGCCATGTCGATTTGCTTTTGCTACTGACCTAAAACAAAAGATTTTATCAAAGGCTCTTTATTCTGTACATATATTGTATGATTTTAGCTGTATTTTCTACTGAGGTGTGCAATAAAGCAAATTCTATTATCTAGCCACGGTTAAAAACTGGATATTGCTGAATTTGCTTCTATATGACTCAATTTTGCACGAACTTTTCTCAGCAATAAATCAGGTAATCTAGGGTTTAGGCAATTCGCCAATTTTTGCGATTGCTATCTCTGCCAAGGGTGTAACTAACCGATGCTAGTCACGCTATCCGCTACTACTCCTACACTTACAAGCTAAACGTTTTTATAATTTACTGGGTACCATAAAACCACCTTACAATGGCCCAATACTACAAAAGTTCAATGCGTAATTACCAAGACCAATATTACTTACGGTTATGTCTGTGTTTATTCATCCATTAATGAAAATATTTTGCCTTAGAACTGCGGCATTCCATCACTAGTTAGTCTAGTTTTTTTTTTATACCACGTCGGTGGCAAACAAGCATACGGCCCGCCAGATGATAAGCAGTCACCGTAGCCTATGGACGCCTGCAACTCCAGAGGTGTTACATGCGCGTTGCCGACCCTTTAAAAACCTGTACACTCCTTTTTTGAAGAACCCCATACCCATATACATATAGTATACCCTCGGGAAAACCTCGGCAGGGAGCTCATTCCACAACCGGAGCGTCCGCGGGAGGAAATTCCTCTTAAACCGCACAGTGCGCGACCATTTAGGCTCTAGGGTATGAGGATAAACACCCTGCCGACGGCGAGCGGTGCGCTGATAGAAAGTGGCCGTTGGCATCATGTCAAACAATTTTCAGAGCACAGCCCTAAACAAAAATATTTAAGTTCGTTTTGGACTTTAGACCATTACATAGTTGGGAGATTTTGGACTATAAGTATGTGGTGGTACTCATCATCATTATCATTGACCTTTGAGTCTATTACAGACTATTTAAACACTGTCAGGTAGAGCTGCAGCGTTTTTCATGGCTGTGTAGGGCAAAACGGGAGTGGCAAACACGACCACAAGCCAGGCAGGTGTAGTGTGTCCGTGGCGAACAAAAGTCGCGCTGATGACGCTTGGCTCGCTTACTTGCGAGTGCCTTAAACCACGCCTCATCATGGATTTTACGTCCGTCGAACACCAGTTTGCGCCAGTTATCTCTGTCCTCGGCAAGCTCCTCCCATTTATGAACAGGGATGTTTAAGGCGTGCATGTCTCGCCTGGTGCAGGCCTTATGCCGTAACATATTATAGGCCTTCCGACGGTTCTCTTGGCATCAGCTATGACGCCACGCCATAATGATGGTACTTAAGCTTTCGTAATAAAACCTCCAGTTGAATGTGTAGCCTAAGCCACCCGTACATAAAAACAAATCGATTCGCATCTAACTCACCAAAATCGACGTAATATTTATGACGCAAGTAACGCAACAGTGGAACACATGACACAATAACCTGGCTTCATCACATAATATCCACGAGTATCAGGTAGTAGAAAGGATTGTGGCGTCTCCTCTGTCTGTCAACGTTTCGTGCCACAAGAGTTCAACAGATGGTGTCAGTACAGCCACTCCTATATGTTCTGAATGTCGGCTGCAATATATATACTCCTAACCTACTCGCATCGGACTACCGTTCCCAAGGACAACACCCGCTTGGAGAGAGTAGGTACTGTCTACTGAATACGCCTCTCAACTGAATACAGGATAAAGGGTGTTGAAAATGGTCAGATTGAAGCTCAATAAAGGAATATTTTAAAGTAGTTTACTGCCCGTCTTGAAGCAGAAGAACCACCAGTATTAATCACTAATGTGCCTCATCTCTGACATCACTCTAAAAATCCTGACATTTCCAGTCTAAAAGCGCTTAAATCCTTTATTCCAAAACCTTTAGTTGGCAACCCTTTACATAGCCACTAGCCCCTTAACTCACCGCCATATGCTGTAACTACAGCCTACCTTCCTACCACACACCACACAGTGTACCTTCTCGTTCTTCTGGTCAACTCCGAACTTTTAGCTAGCTCCTAGTGATTAATTGAGGTTTCTAAAAATCTCCTGACATTCGCTAAGTCCCCCGCAATCCTGAGTATCCAGACATAGGACGAAAAATCCTGACAAGTCAGAGGAAATCCTAACGTATGGCAACCCTAATCGGAACCCTGTCTTGACAAATGCAAGACAGCTATTATCCGGAAAGCGTAATCCTAGAAGAGGCAAGTCTGTCAGCAACAAAGATAAAGATCGTTATTCTTCAATTTAGGCACATTACAATGCGCCTATGAATGTCAAAAAGGAAAACAACGATCGATGCTAACCATTGCTGGACCCAATGTACATTTTTCTGGTTGTGTGTATGTTTATAATTTTGTGTCGTTTTTGTATTGTTACTCTTTTTTTTCATCTTCTTGTCCGATGTATGCTTGCCATACGGATTAAACGACTTTATTTCATCTTTCTTTCTTTCTTACCATATGATACCGGATATGGGTGCCGCCTGAACGGACGCCCTCGTTCAGCTGGATGGAGCTGACGCTGCCGGCGTCATCGTCCATGAACCCCGTCTTCTTGTAGCGTGCCATCTGTGGACAAAGCATGGTTGGGTTAGCGGGTTATATACGCATACTAGCAAAAGTGCCTTCTAAAGTGCGCGTAAACCCTCAGAAATAAAAGGCTAAATGGCTGCCTGCTATACAACGAGTAGTCAATTAATTATTTTGTATTAATACGAGCAGATTTTCAACTCGATGACTGACACCTATTTTGCGTTGATAGGCTAGTCTTGTCAGCCTATCAAACCTTTGATGTTGAGTAGGACTTCGGGGAGATCTATCGGATATCCGACATGTAAGAACGAATAATATTTCAAACAAAATTAAATGATTATTCCGCGGGCAAAAACAAGTGGCGATGTGTCTAAATGAATGACGATTAGCCATGACATTGAATTCTAAGGGACGGGTGGAGTCGTTACGCAAGCAAATATACATGTAAGGATATTTAAGTTCTGAGCGATGTGAAATTAAAATATTCGAAAATAGGTTACTGCAATGATTCTAGAGGACTCCTAATTCTTCATTCTCTTCTTCTTCCTCGCGTTGTCCCGGCATTTTGCCACGGCTCATGGGAGCCTGGGGTCCGCTTGACAACTAATCCCAAGATTTGGCGTAGGCACTAATTTTTACGAAAGCGACTGCCATCTGCCCTTCCAACCCAGAGAGTAAAGTAGGCCTTGTTGGGATTAGTCCGGTTTCCTCACGATGTTTTCCTTCATCGAAAAGCGGCTGGTAAATATCAAATGATATTTCGTACATAAGTTCTGAAAAACTCATTGGTACGAGCCGGGGTTTGAACCCGCGACCTCTGGATTGCAAGTCGCACGCTCTTACCGCTAGGCCACCAGCGCTTCCTAATTCTTCATTATACTGTGTCAATAAGTTTCAAGTACATAAACCTCCTAAAGACACATAAGGCGGAGCAACTAACAAAATATAGGTCTTTGTTATTACTAATATTCTTTCAAGTCAGGTGTGTTTAATACGGTCGCTGAGTCCGAAATAAATTTGCCTCGGTCAGATGTCGGTACGAAATATGAATAAATTCTTCGTCTACCCAGTGATTCATTAAAGTCTTGTCTTGAAATATGTCCATAAATATGTCTGTCAGCATACTGTTGGTCGTGTCCATGTCAAAGGCGGACTTAAATGAGGATTTCATCGAAACTTGATACATACCAAAGTACAGCCAGCTACAAAATCGAATGAACACATTATGAATGAAATTGATCAGTGATTATAAGTACAAAAAAGAGTAGTAAACTTTTTTTTGTACAAAAACACACAAGAAAGGTAACTTACGGGCAAAAAGTACGGATAAGTACGGGAGTAAAGTACGGATGTCTACCCTTAAATCGACCGGGATATAAACCGTGATTAACTTTTATATTGTTTTTATAGAGCTCCCGATATTTCGACGCAGTTACATGCATCTTGTTCACGGGTAACTGGAGATAGCGGGTGTCAAAGTTGTGTAGACCGCGCTCGGTCTACCCTCATTCGTGCGCGTCGGCTGCGTTCGCTTTCAACGTTACCACTGGTCGCGTCCACACTTGTTAGTCTATTTAGGCACACCACACTCACAGTGTCACTACGCGTATTTGATTCGAAATATCGGGAGCTCAATAAAATCAATATAAAAGGTAATCACGGTTTATATCCCGGTCGATTTAAGTGTAGTGAAACTAACCGTGAATCATTCATAACTGTTACGGACGTCTACCGTCTCCAATTCTCCCTCAATTGCTCAAAAATTAACTGGACGAGATCCCTTAAAGAGATAAGTTCGCTTTAGCACTAATAACGATTGTTTTGTTTTCATTTTTGTACAATACTTATAAATTGTTTTACTACTACTATTGCTTACAAGGAAAACCTGAGTACAAAGGCAAACTTCTCACTTTGAGGGTAGTTATATTATATCAGTCATATCTGTTCTCTGTAAACAGATTGATTTTCGCTACTACGCACAACAAAATCGGCAAAATATTTACAAAACACACAACGTTTTAGGGCAGAGTGGGACATGATATCCCCATTTGCCATGACATAGCGTATGTTTAATGTGTTTCGTTGTAACACGATATGGCGACTCATGGACTCCCAGAATAGGGTCAATTATTAATTGTGTGTAGGTACAAAGAGGCACTTCATAAATGCGGGTTTTTAGTGCCAAAGGGATATTTTATCTATCATGGTATTAATATTTATGGAAAATAAACAGTTGCCCGTTAATTTGTCTTTAGTATTTTAATGAATTAGGTAATAATAAAGTTTACCTGTTTGGTATTCTAATGAAATACTTAACAACTTTGTTATTCACAATGTAATAAGTTTTAAACAAAAATTTCATTTTTAACTACAGGCTTTTATCGTTGATTGTAGGTACTTTTCTTACCACAGGTCTCTAATTCTCATCGAGACAGTTCCAAAAATACCAAACACGATTTGGTTGCATTGTTTAGCATTTTCTTCATACATTTTCACAATGAAAACAAAATGTTTTGTAATCTTCAATTTGAGCTCTTTCAAATGATATCCAACTTGGCCTTAGTAGGTAATTACTAGTTAACTACGTAGGTACTAAATAACTTTGGAATTTTGCCCTCTCTTCATATTGGGCATTTACCATAAAAAAAAAAACATACCATACTTAGTTAATAATAATAAAAAAACTATTTCAATGTGTCTGGGTTATAGCGTTGTTTAAGACTATTCCAAATTTCAAATCAACAGCTTAATTAGTTTTCGAGATATTTACCAATGTGACAGACAGACGGACGGACGGAGAGAGTCGCACCATAAGGGTTCCTTTTGTGCCTTTTTGGTACGGAACCCTAAAAAGTACAGTAGGGAATAAACATTCTTTCGAAAACATATCTTAAATTAAAAGTTATACATAACATTCACAGGGAGATACAAGATTTAAGATCATGCACACGCAAAAATGAATCGATAACTTCTGTTCTCGAAAAGCTATTTTCTGTTTGAGAAAATATCCGCGCTCTCGACTTAATTTGTGTTGTATCAAATTGGTGAGCTTTTTTGTTTTGCCAATGTTATTAACTTTAACTAGAAGACAAATTAGAATCTAAATACGTGTATGACACATCAGTGACATGTACAGTTAACGAATTTGATTCCTAGGCCACTATAGAACCATGCCATAATGACTTCTACGACAGTGCTTATTGAGTGATGCGTGTCAAGTATCTAGTAGTTAAAGCGACAGGGTTCTAGAGTGGCCTAGGATTCAAATTGGTTGACTGTACTTACAGTACGTACAGTGAGAAACAATTAAATAAAATAAATATTATAGGACATTCTTACACATATTGACTAAATCCCACAGTAAGCTCAATAAGGCTTGAGTTGTGGGTACTCAGACAACAATATATATAAATACCTAAATGGATAGAAAACACCCATGTACTCAGGAACAAATATCCGTGCTCATCACACAAATAAATGCCCTTACCAGGATTTGACCCCGGGAATATCGGCTTCATAGGCAGGGTCATTAGTGTCATTACGCACTAGGCCAGACTGGCGTCAAGAATGAATTAAGTAATTCCCAAGATGACTCAACAAACGATCGCTTTGAGCTTCGCTCTGTTTACAGCTTAAGATGGGTGAGATCATGATTCTGAAGCGTAATCAACAATAAATGGGCTTCTTTACGACATGTTCTATCGTGTACAGAAATAACTGACAATTCGTGAACCTTAGTGCATCGTATTAGGGTCTATTTATGGTATGTTCAGTATGATGCTGTTAGAAGAAAACAAAAAGAACGTTATTTATAACAACTACTGGAATTATGGATCCTTAGACTACGCATTATGAAGCGTTTGCGAATACTCGCGGCCTCCACAAATATGCTGCGTATACGTAATTACGTATGATACGCAGAGGGTTCCGACCCTGGGGAAAAAAGCTATTTTTCACCACACCAACTGGTAAAGGGCCTCTCGATTGTTCAAAAACTAATGACAAAGTTGCATTTTATACACATGTGTTTAAAAGTAAGCAAATGCAAATTTTGAGTTCTTTCCTTTTTTTTTTTTATACTACGTCGGTGGCAAACAAGCATACGGCCTGCCTGATGGTAAGCAGTCTCCGTAGCCTATGTACACCTGCAACTCCAGAGGAGTTACATGCGCGTTGCCGACCCTAACCCCACCCCCCTCGTTGAGCTCTGGCAACCTTACTCACCGGCAGGAACACAACACTATGTTATCTTATGTTAGCAGGTAGAATTGACTTATAAATAATGATTTTGAATGATAATTTTTTTTAACAATTTATTTTGGGATTGATTTGGTTTGATTTTTTTGTTATTTCATAGTATTTTCTTCGCGTTGGTGCGTGGTGAATTTATTTTCACTCGGAGGCTGACCCTCGCAACGCTCTAGGAAACAATATTTAAAATGTTAGGAATCACTGATATATACGCTATTTTACTTATAAACGTAAGTGTCAGTGTTTGCATTAACTTCTTTGATAATAATAATTCAGCCTATATACGTCCCACTGCTGGGCACAGGCCTCCTCTCATGTGCAAGAGGGCTCGGGCTATAGTCCCCACGCTAGCCCAATGCAGATTGGGGACTTCACATACACCTTTGAATTTCTTCGCAGATGTATGCAGATTTCCTCACGATGTTTTCCTTCACCGAAAAGCTAGTGGTAAATATTAAATGATATTTCGTACATAAATTCCGAAAAACTCATTGGTACGAGCCTGGGTTTGAACCCGCGACCTCCGGATTGAAAGTCGGACGTCATATCCACTCGGCCACCACCACTTCTTCTTCTTCTTTGAACTTAATTATTTTTAATGAAATTAAAAATGTAAATATTCACCGCGAGCGAGATTTCGACTCGCGATTTTCTAAGAACCGGCCATGTCACTATTACTGACTGAGCTACCGAACACCAATCGAGTTACCTATTTTTAAATACCAGGAATAAATATATAAAAAAAAAAAAAAACTTACGCTATTTGCTAACAAAGACCATTTTATGCCAAAAATGCCTTGTATCATTTTGTGAAAGAGCGGATACTCTTCAAACCGCTGCGCTGAATCAATTTTTATCAAAAATAGCTAAGAGCCATCGTAAGAAAACTCGCTTTTACGTAAAAAAAACCGCATCGAAATCGGTCCATCCGTTTGAGAGCTACGATGCCACAGACAGACAGAGAGACATTGGTGTCAAACCTACGACACCCCTCTTTTTACGTCGGGGGTTAAATATAGTAAAATAAATAATTAGTATAGCACATTTTTACACGAATTAACTAAGTCGCATGGTAAGCCCAAGAGGGCTTGTGTTGTGGGTACTCAAACAACGGTATATAATATATAAAAACAACCATGACTCAGGAACAAATATCTGTGCTCATCACACAAATAAATTCCCTTACCTGTATTCGTACCCAGTACCATCGGCTTCATAGGCAGGTTCACTACCCACTAGGCCAGACCGGTCGCAATAAGAATAAGTATGAAAAATATATAAATAAATTATTTATTTATTTTATAAGTATGAAAGTTTACCTCATCCTTTTCACTCATGGTCATGATGATAACGTTTTGCTTTTTCGAAAAAAGAAACTATTACTTATATAAACGCGCACAATTCCACTTCACACCGTACAAGAAACTTCACATTTTACATTTTTTAAACTTTTTTTAACAAATTAACACGTAATGAAAGAACTGTATCTACATTCATATGTCCATTAAATTGAGATGAAAACTAAAGTAATATCATTATGAACACGCATCGCTATCTTTGAGCCGGAAATAAAGCACGTCACTGTGTACGACACCCAAAAAAAATCATCAAACATCGCGAAATTTTTTTTTGCGCAAAAAATGTTTTTGTTTTTGTAGATATACATTTTGGGTTTTAGAAAGTTTAATATAAAACTAAACTACTTAACTCGGGCAGTATGAAGGTTAAACTATTTTAACTATAGCTAATCTAGCGGCCCTATTCGAGGAATGATTAAAACACGTGTAAGATCTTGGAAAAATCTTTAAAAGATCGATAGCTAAACGACAAAATTGACGTTTATTTCAATTCCGCTGTGATCCCAAAAAGATCTATCTACGATATTTATATAGTCAAAGTGACATTGAGTGCCCTCTGTCAATTATACGAAATACAAACGATATCTAAATGAGAACTTATCTAAACCAGAACTTATCGTTATCGTATTTCATTCTTCGAATCGGGCCGTAAGTCTTTGTCCAAATGTACGCTGTACGCCTGTCGTAATGACGACAGAAATGAAATCCCATACGCTACGCCACCACTGCGACGCTTCGTGTGCGACGCTTTTGTTCGAAATGAAATGGCAATTGCATACTATTTTAACGTATCTCGCATGTTAGTTTGTATCGAACGATACGGAAATAGACCCCCGACTCTAGTTTGTCTCTGAATTAAAAAAAACTGCGAATGCGTGACATGCGTGAAAAAAGTTTTCATTTACCGCCATTTGACGTACAGTTTATCTTTTAATTAGTTTTAAATACGAGTATAAAATGAATATGTTTTGTTGTTTTTAAAGTAACTTTAGCAAAAGTTTCGTGTAAAATGAGCTATAAAAATATTTCGGTGACGCCACCACATATCCGCGAGTTCCGCCAAGAAAGCAACGATGGCCCAACGTTGGCTGTAATTTGGGTTAGTGAATATATCATAGTTAAAACACTCGTGTATTTTAATGCCTTTTATTATGTAGCAGTCACATAAACTACTATTATATTGTGAATAACTATTACGGTATCTGAAAAAATAATCTTTTTTAGTCTTCAGAAAGAGGATCACATATTGAAAAATACGCCACAAACATAATTGCCTAGTCTTTGAAGCAAGTGTCAAAGAAAAGCTTATCCCAGATATTTTTACGCGTTTCCATTATGTTATAATTAAGATAAATTCAAGAATTTACTTTAATACCTACTTATCCAGTTTGTTTAGCTAACTTGTACATCTTGGTTTTCACTTTTTTGGACACCATACTCAATGAAAACCATACCTACGTTCAGTCAAATGTTGAATGAAGACATTTCTATCTCTTTGCCTGTTATTCATTTTCCGAATAACATTTGATTAGCAAATACGCGTAATTTTTCAAGCCAGCAAACGAGAGAGATAACTTGTCAGCTGTCACTCTCAACTTTTACAAGCCTCAATAATTTAACTACTATAAGGTCGTAAGTCTTAATTAATTTAATTAATATACAACTTTTCAATGACTATGAATTACCTACGTATCTTTGTTTCGTGTATATTATATAAATATGTTACTTTTTATCGGTAATTGTAAATAATATATTATTCAAATATTCTACTTTGTTAACATTATGTTACTATGATAAGATTGAAATTTGAAACCTATGATAGAATTATTTTTAGAACTGAGAAACTAGATAAGTATCAAGAAAACTATAGTATTTAATACAATCGTGATATAATAGAGAGCTTTTCAGCCGAGTATCGAGAAGTAAGGTACGAGATTGAAAAGCTTGATTATATCACTATTGTATACAATACTTTTTCTACGAGTCATCTAAAAGAATGCTATTTTTTCCTATAACACCTAATAGCACAATCGGATTAAGACCAACCTCGAAATCTCTAGAACAGGCATGAAATTTGGTATGTATATATATTATTCATGCCCACATGATTTGACATTTGGGGACCTCGAGGAATCGCAGCCATCTTGGAAAATGTGTACCATCCAGGAGAAATTCGCGTTTTCCTCTAAATCTACATTCTTTATGAAAATATAGTGTAAGGCAACATAAAAGCTTGTTAAATTCTACACGAAAAAGTCCTGGATATCTTGGCGGAAAAAATACGCCTTGTTATAGAAAATACTTGCTGAATCTAAGCTTAACGCTTATACACTTCCAGGGGACATTCTCTTAATAGGAAACTCGGAGGAATATGAATTCCACTTTTAACTGTACATTTGTACGTGATCTACCACAATATTAACATTTTACTCGACTGCGACTTAACCAGAAAGTAGGGTTATGGGTTTAAGTACTGATGATTCAGTACACCTTGTAGCTTAGGATACTGGACGGATTTTTTTAAATGACATATAGGTAGATTCCTCTTACCTTTCACAACTTGTTTACACTTACTTTTTCCTGTGCAGCTTAGATTCAGCAAAGTATTTTCTATAACAAGGTGTATTTTTTCCGCCAAGATATCCAGGGCATTTTGTATAGAATTTAATAAGCTTTAATGTTGCCTTACACTATATTTTCATAAAAAATATAGATTTAGAGTAAAACGCGTATTTCTCCTAGATGGTACACATTTTCCAAGATGGCTGCGATTCCTCGAGGTCCCCAAATGTCAAATGGTGTAGGCATGAAAAAGGGGACTTTAATTTATATACATACCAAATTTCATGACTGTTCCAGAGATTTCGAGGTTGGTCCTAATCCAATTGTGCTATAAATAATTAATGAAAATTGGTAAGTATCTCTGTAGACATATGTAAACGCGCGACACTCGCCCCGCGCCCGTTTAGTCTTTTCTATGGGAGCGCGGCGGCACGTGATTAGTCAATTTTCTTTTATAGTTGACTACAGCGTATCGAAATGAATCTTACAGTTGAGTGGGAGCCCATACATGAAAAGTATGCAATTATAGTTTGTTATACGAAATCTTAATTCAACCATTACAGTCGACAAGTAGAAAAAGGGTTTTTTTGCTCCACTGGTTTTACTATAATTTTTTTTTTGGCATTGTCAACTTGTCTGATATGTCTTGATTTAGTCAATGTTAAAGTAATGATTCTATGGCCCTTTTGTCGAGATTATTATATGTATATTTATTTCAACAAGTTAAAAAAGTAGTTTAAAAACCTGTACCTTACTATAGGATAGGCCGATCAAATTACATCCAAAAAAAAGATTTTGAGGAATTAATTCCCAGCAAGCTGCAAATCGTTTCAATACCTTCATTTGGTCCTAAATGCGTGGAGTTTAAGGAAAAATGTATTTCCTAGGCTCTCAAAATGTATGCACACCTCCTGGGAATACGCAAACTCGGACTTTTTTTTTTATACTACGTAGGTGGCAAACAAGCATACGGCCCGCCTGATGGTAAGCAGTCTCCGTAGCCTATGTACGCCTGCAACTCCAGAGGAGTTACATGCGCGTTGCCGACCGTAACCCCGCCCCCCCTCGTTGAGCTCTGGCAAACTTACTCACCGACAGGAACACAACACTATGAGTAGGGTCTAGTGTTATTTGGCTGCTGTTTTCTGTAAGGTGGAGGTACTTCCCCAGTTGGGCTCTGCTCTAGATCTGGAATGACATCCACTGGCTGTGCCCTACCACACAAAGCGAGATGAAATTCACAATGCCCATACCTCTCTTTTGGACGTAGTTTAAGGACGTACCCGGGTCCAAAAGGACTACACGTGTTTAGGACAAAATCTTCTTCCTCGCGTTGTCCCGCCATTTTTACCCCGGCTCATGGGAGCCTGGGGTCCGCTTGGCAACTAATCCCAAGAATTGGCGTAGATTAGATAGTAAGTTTTTACGAAAACGACTGCCATCTGACCTCCCAACCCATATGGTAAACTAGGCCTTATTGGGATTAGTCCGGTTTCCTCACGATGTTTTCCTTCACCGAAAAGCGACTGGTAAATATCAAATGATATTTCGTACATAAGTACCGAAAAACTCATTGGTACGAGCCGGGGTTTGAACCTGTGACCTCCGGATTGCAAGTCGCACACTATTACCATTAGGCCACCAGCGCATTTAGAGCAAAATGAAGGAATTAAAACGATTTCCAGCTTGCTGAAAATCAACTCTTCTTTGATAGTGTTGTGTTCCGCCGGTGAGGGGGTGGGAGGGGGTTAGGGTCGGCAACGCGCATGTAACTCCTCTGGAGTTGCAGGCGTACATAGGCTACGGAAACTGCTTACCATCAGGCGGGCCGTATGCTTGTTTGCCACCGACGTAGTTTAAAAAAATCTAATTACATTGGCCTACTCCCCATATTAGTTTAAGCATCCTCAGATAGTGGATGCCCCAAAATTTGGTTGCAACCCCCAACTTCAAATAAGATTTCGTTCATTATATCCGTTCGTCAACTTTCGGGTACAGAAACCCAAAAAACTTAAATATCCAGTAGCTTCGGCCATATTGTCTGGCGTAAGAGCAATTTCGCTTGACACCCCATTTATCTCAATCGGTCTGGCTATTAAGGCGCCGTAGGAGGTCGGAATGACTGAACTGAACTTATACCTATACCTATAGTTACCTTATTACACTTGCTTAGAGGTATTGAACCGTTAAGAGCGACCACACACAACAACAATCATGTTTATTTATACACCGTGGGCCAATTAAACCCGACAGATTTCAAAGGTGTAGGTATTAGGTAAGAGACTAAAATGTCATACAATGTTTTCTGAAAACGCTCTTGTTTTAGAGATAATGACAATTTCTGTGAAAATTTGTTTCTTTTATAACTTAGTCAAAAACGCCTTTTTAGCTGTGACGCTGCCACATAGTTGGCTTGGTTTCGACATATGACACTGACAGATATTAAAGTTTTAAAGTAAACTCGCAATTTTCGTGTGTAAAAAAAAAAACCTTTACTTATTCGTTGCAATGATTTTTTTTCACCAAGGTGTAAAAATAAATAACGTGTCGTGTGCAGAAAACGCAAAAAGTTTTTTTTTTTCGGCAAAAAAAAAAATTTTTTTTGGCGAATTTAGCCAAATCTCATATAACATTTTTTGCTCCTTATGACCTCAGAAATGCGTGGTTAAAATCTGTCGGGTTTAATTGGCCCACGGTGTATAGTACCTAGGTAGGTATCACACACAGGTAACAGTCGCATCAAGATCCGTCCATCCATCAAAGCTGAGCAGACTTGATAAGCGACAGAGTGCGCATACGCCATTATAATCTTCAACGTTATGACGTTCATTTTTATGTACTTATCCAAACGCCGAAGTTAATGAAAAATGAAAAAAAAACACTTGTAAAATTTGTTTCGCTAATTTCTCCTTCTTGTTTTTTTTACTTTTCAAACGCCTTCTGGACGGAAGGAAAAAGGATTTCTGATGGCTCGGTCTGCCTCGCGAGGCGCGCCTCAGTGTCTCCGGGTTGAACCGCGAGGCGAGGCCAAGCTCGCTGCTAGCCACGCATCCGAGGCTGCCGCGCGAGCCTGTGCGCCAGGAGACGCGGCTTTGGACATAGTATTCATTGAAAACTACCTTAAGTTCAGATGTTGAACGAAGACATTTTTATCTCATAGAATCCCTACGGTGGCGGTTTGACATTGCCAAATTGGTGGAGAGACCACTTCGCCCTTGTACAAGTTGTGAGTTCAATCTCATTTTACCCCCTTACGGGATGAATGTCCAAAAATCGATTCTAGGCTGTGCGTTATCTGTCACCTATATAACGTAAATCAATGCGTAACTAGTTTTTTCTGTCTGTCATCATCATCATTGCAATCACACAAAGTCTGTGGGCAGAAATTGTGTTAATATTTATATGTATTTAAATGCCATTTGTGAATAGCTTCAGCATCAGTAATTAATGTTGCTAGAGCGATTTGTAATTAACAACTGCGGATATGAGAGTGAAATGTGCCGGAAAATGACTTTGTGCACCATGTCGCTGATTGCGGAGTTCTCATTTCCTATGGAACCTTGAACTTTCGTGGAATAAGATAGTAGCTGGGGAGCCCGTAAGGGGATTTTTGAAGTTACTCGAGCGGGTCAGATTAACAGGAAAGTATACCACGCAGCCACACGCTCGTCAATACAAAATGAGAAAACGTTTTTCCACTTCTAAATATTTTCCAATATCCATGATTTTTAGTATGTTATTGACACAAAAAAAACTAGGTTGATAGGGCTTCCTTTTTTTTCAAAATTTGCATTACAAAAATAAACTTTATTTTTATTTTTAAAGCGAAACCTATAGACCTAGAATATATTATGGAGAAGCGATCGACATCAAAAACAAGGTGATTTGTTTAGATCTAGTTAGTGGAAAACGTTTTCTCCCAAAATGGAATTTCATATAAAATGTACCGTTATTTAGCTAGGATCGCAATTACTCGTTGGTATGGGGTTGGCGGGGGGGTCAACAAATCGTTAAGTAGATTTAGGGATATTTGTACGCATTATTTGTACGCAATTATTTGTACGCATTTCCTTAATCTTACGCTTACAATGTAAAATCGATCTTCGAAATTGTGGTCGTCAGATTAAGAAAATGCGTACAAATAAATGTCAGATTAAGTTAGTGAAAAATTGTATTAACTCGGACCAAAATGACCAAATCCACAATCTACTCAACGATTTTTTTAACCCTCCTCCAACCCCCCCCCCCCCCCCAACATTTTAAAAATCTGTAAACGCTTTCCGGCTCGCTGTTAAAAAAAACTTTTTTATAACCGTTTTTCTTCCTATCATCTAATCTGTCGATTCAAATAACGATAACTTACAAAAATATATAAATAATAAAAACAGACCTTGAGGTTCATAAATGTAAACATGTCAACACCAAAAGATACAAAAGCGTTTTTGCGAAGAGGAAATAAGTAAAAAAATTGGTTTTTTTTAAGATCAATAATATTTAGGTACGTATTTATTTTATCAACTCTGTTTCGATCTCGAGCAGCAATAGAGTGCATAAATGAATCGATGTCACAAAAATACTCATTATAGTTTTTTGATATTCGATTGAAAAAAGTACCTACGTATGCAGTAATTAGTACGCGGGTCAAAATACTTTTCGTTGTGTTGTTTTTTGCCCCCAAAAAAAGTGACGAAGGGGTGCTTTTGTATGGGGTGAAATTTAGTTTTTAATTTTTCTCAAGATAATTATAATCGCTGTTTAGCGATAGGTAAGTTCGCCTGTTGTTACCGACAAATTTATATATTTTCTCAATTTATGTGTCTGTTTTTTTTATGTAGTGTGCAATAAAGAATTTTATTATTATTATAATCTACAGCCAGAAAGACTTTATTTATTTATTTTTATTTATCGGGTCAGTCCATAAGTTCGTGCGTATGTGTCGATGTATTTCAACTCCAAACCGGAACATTTTTACACGAAAGAAATATACGAATTACCAAACAGGTTGCAGTTAGTGTATAGATAATAATTGCAAATACATAATTGATTAAATAAATATATTAAAGTTTACTTTTTTTCTTTTTTACATGTGCAAAATACGCACGGACTTATGGACTGACCTTATATTTGATAAAAGACAAAAACCGAAGAGTGACCGAGTGGTCAGAAACAAGACAACGAAAAGAATTTTGAACTCACATAAAACATAAAGCAAACTTCAAAGCCAAATATTTGAAAATGTAAACACGCATATCTAATGTTCTATGAAAACAACTAAGATACTGTTTTATGAAAAAAGGACAAACTCATTTACATAGGTATATTTTTTATATTTTTTTGAACCTCGTACATCACTACAAGCCTTCCGTCCATTGATAACGAAATCTAAAAATAATTTAGTATTGCCATAAATAAAGCATACAAACGGTCGCCAAAATATTGATAAGTGCGCGACCTTTGCACCCTTCGGGCAACACCGGCTTCCGACACGTCGGAAGGGAGGAGCCCAAACGCTATCTTACCGTACAAATCGTTCTGCTATTTTTTGCGGGGTGAAACGTGCACACAGTCGTACTTCTCACTCACTATATACAAAATCCAATATGTTATTACGACACAAATACATAGACTAGACACACGTCTAACGGCCCGATTCGAAGAATGATTAAGACACGTTTAAGATGTTGGAAAGATCTTTAAAAAATCGATAACTAAACGACATGTCAAAATTGACGTTTATTTCGATTCCGCTGTAATCCGAATAAGATATATCTACGATATTTTGAACGTTAAAGTGACATTGGTTGCCCGAATCGAGCTGCTTCTGTCAATTACACGACATACAAACGATAACTAAATGAGAACTTATCTAAACCGGTAGGGCTAAGATGGTCGGCTCTTTATCATTTGTCACCATGGCTGTCACGTTCTAACAAGTATGTAAGCGCGAAAGTGACGGGTATAGTGATAAGTGATAAAAATGGAACCATGCTGCTACCGCTGAACTTATCGTTATCGTATCTCATTCTTCGAACCGGGCCGAAAGATAAATCTTCCTCACCTCGATCTCTTTTTGTGTCCGGCGAGTCAAAACACGTTGCCCACTCTATGCCCAGTTGGGCATGTGCTTCGGCAGAGGGTATATTTCCCGGTGTTTTTATACAATGTATGTCCCTCTGCGGCGTCGCCCGACCCCCCCCCCGCCCTCTAGGCCTCTGGCGATATCAACTTGCCTCTACCCCCTAGTTCGCTGGCTGGCTACGCCCTTGACTGTGCCCGAAGCACTCGACGCGTTTCGGCTAATATGATGTAGCCGTATTTACGCCCTATGGCTAACCTTGGAGTTGTTGGTACCGTGCTAATAGGTATTAGATTAAGTGGATTAACTTTGCTAATATGCGAACTCACGTGTTTACAAGATTGAACTTTCACAAAACCAAAAGTGATTTCATACTCCTTAATTCAATGTACGTGAGCAGGTTTTCTTGATTAGAAAAATGGCGTAATTGCTTTTCAAACCTTTCTTTTCATCTCACTGGGTTTTAAATTTGCCAGCAAAAATAAAGCCTGACCTGATATATGATCACGCGCCATATTGCGGAATTTTATTGAACTAAGTTTTTCATACTACACTGAACTGTCACTCTATACTTGAGAATAACAGCGCCCTTGACAATGATCATATATTCGTCGGGCTTTAACGACCTTAAAGTTTTGATGATTCGAAATTCGAAATATTGAATCTTTGTCGTCGTCGTATATCGCATTCGTGAGACTCAACAAATTAGGTTAAGTTATAGTACTTAGTTCAAATACAGTAAATCTTCTGAAGGTATCTCTCGTACTAAAATTACATTTTTAAAGCATTAAAGATGATTATAAGTATATTATTTTGCTCTGTGGCGCTGGCGTCCCCGTCCCGAGGCCGCCATTACCTTACAGAAAAAATGCAATAGGTTTATAATATGAGTGTTGAAAAGAAAAACGTGGTTAAAAACTGGTGGTAATCTTTAGAAGTAATCGCAAATGTATTTTTACTGGAAAAAGGCGCAAATTATATTTTTTCTATGGGACCACAAACTTTAACCTTTTCGACGCCGTGTCAAACACAAAACCTATCACTCGAACGCCAAGTCACCTAAGTGTCAAAATTGAAATTGAACTTTATGCATATGTCTATGTTGTTCTGTGGTCTGTGACGGATTAATCCGTCTTCGGCGTTCGACCTACGGTGCGGATAAATCCGTAATTGGCGCCTTTTTCTACTGACTAAGCTATCTTGCCAGAGTACAGATTGGCACCGCGAACCACGTTCAACGGTGTTGCCTCTCTGTTGCACTTGTAAATTCGTACATAAGTGTAACAGAGAGGCAGCACATCGAACGTGGTTCGCGGTAGGCCCTCTAAAATGCGGTCAGCAACTTTTTATAGCGTTTTTAAAGAGGTCACTTCACTTATTACCAGAAACACTGTTTAATGGTCGTTTTATTACTATAATAAACTATACAGTTTTCAGAAATTACGAGCGAGAGAGACACATGTGCTGCCTTTTTCAGGATATTTCTTTCAACTTAACTATGTACAGTCAGCGTCAAATACTTTGTAGCAGTCAGAGTGGCCAAATACCGTACTAAATATATGATGTACCGAACTATTTGGCTACTTTGGTTGCTACAAAGTATTTGACGTTGACTGTACCAGCAACGAAATTAAGTAGACGAAGCTGTTAGTATATTTTTGACTTCAAAAAACGGACCATATGACACATATCACTTAAAATTATCCCTTCTACGTGAATATTCTCCGCCCGCAGCATTGAATATTATATTAAGTACCCATCATCTTCCTCGCGTTGTCCCGGCATTTTGCTACGGCTCATGGGAGCCTTTGGTCCGCCTTGCAACTAATCCCAAGAATTGGCGGAGACACTAGTTTTTACGAAAGCGACTGCCATTTGACCTTCCAACCCAGAGGGTAAACTAAGCCTTATTGGGATTAGTCCAATTTTGCTATATTTTTCTTCACCGAAAAGCGACTGGTAAATATCAGTTTAAACCCGCGACCTTCGGTTTGCAAGGCACACTCTTACCGCTAGGGCACCAGCGCTTTAATATTATTACATTATTTTATTAGGCAATACACCAATTCCTTGAAATTATTCATTTTCATAAAAAAATATATAAGCCTTAATGAGCTTACTGTGGGACTTAGGCAATTTGTGTAATAAGACCCTATTATATTTATGTATTTATTTATATATGTCCAATCCAAATCTCTTATGTGCTCGGCATTTAAATATTTGCCTCTTATTTTTATAATTTCAATCAGATAAAATCATAATAATAAGGTACATTGGTGTCACCGCCTGCCTCGATAACTAGTGAAAACATTGTTATGGCAGGTGTCCGGACGTCTTTGCAATAACCCAGTCTCATTGTCCTCCCAAACTTCAATCCATAGACCGTTTTACTGTTCACTTTACTACAATAGTCCCAATGCCTGTTGCGACCGGTTCATGGGTGTCTATTGTTGCGCCCGTGAACGGGTTCCAGCAGGCGTTCTACATGACATTAAAGCTCTCCAAGAGGGCTCTACGTGTTGGATCTATATCCCCACGCAAGCCTATCAAAAGACCGGGATTTATAGGCCCGTGAAATCCAAGGAGATTACATTAGAGTTGCCTGGGACATCGTCCCCAGAACGCTTGCTGCATTTCCCAGTTGAATTGCCAGACTTAGCCGCTGAGCGAAATATTCCCCCGCACGAAGGTCGCCGGACACCCACACAAGTTTGTGAGAAATTTCTTTCACGACTTGTTTGGTGTCCGATGACCCCGGCCCAAAGGTTTCAACTGCAAGTGCCGCAAATATGTATTATTTGCCTCTTATTACCTCATTGTAATATGTGTTCTCTCTAATCCCCCCTATTCAATGTGTGGTGGTGTACAATAAAGAATATTTATTATTTTTCATGTCTTTCCCATCACGGAACAATGATGTTCCGGATCTTTGGGAGGCGTGCGCGGAGCCGAAGCCAACACGTAGAGGCCCTTTTGACACTTTAATGAAATGTAAGGGGTACACCTAGCGGATGTTGCCCTTGCCCGTGTCATGGGACGCACGCAGAGGCAGCACCCGCCAGGGTGTAAGGACTATTTGAGAGTTGATCCTGGAATCTAAAATGAACTGGACTATTGGGTGAAAGCGATGGACTAAATACTGGGCTATGGGATAAAAAAGCGGACGCCTGCCTTAAAACGGTATTCAATTTTATTTCCAGCAGACGGTAACTCGCCCCCACAAGATGGGCCCCCACAAAAAGCGACATCTAGGATGGCTCAAGGGCAACACCGGTGTGAGCGGCTCAGGGGTGTCGAGAGGTGTACGCCGCTTTCTACCCACTGTGCCAACTCGCGTCTTATGCAATTTTTCACTTCCACCCCTGGAGCTTATAGCTCTAACGACTCCACTCTGGGCGGCCGGCTAAGGCAAGCCAGAGGCAGAGAATCCTGTCCCACCCACCATCCTTGCGGGTAACAGAACTCCCCAGGAGCACTCGGGTACGTGAGGTCGCTACTCCCCAACAGCTCGCCACAAGCTGCCCTGCGTTGACTGATTGCACTGGTAAAACCAGCGGGCGATGTGGTCGTCACATCCCTACGCCTACTTATTTTTCATTATTATTATTTGGCGTTATCGCGCGCAGTACCTACAGCCCCGTGGGGTCATTATTGAGCTCTAGGGGCCGATTTTTTTTTATTTTGATCGCTCAATTTCGTGTTCTCCCTTGAATACTATCTCGACTATGAGACATTTAAATTCTACTACTTACTTAATATAATTTTAAAAGAGTGGCCAATACCACTAGATTCTAAATTTCTATCGCTCTTATTTCAAAAATAGCATTTCTCCGTTTTCCGCAGATTTTCAAGTGACGAAATCGAGCGCTCGAATTTCAATAATCGGACAGACAGACCGGACATGACGAATCTATAAGGGTTCCGTTTTTTGCCATTTGGCTACGGAACCCTAAAAATGGGCTTCCTAGTCGGACTTCTATATTACAATGTCAAACCAACCAAGATGCGTTGTCAGCGGTTTTGACAGGCCAGACAGTGCAAGTGTTTGATTCTATGAAATTATGACGTATTTGCATAAGCTGGGCTATCAAATCTTTGCCAACTTAGCTTGGTCTGACCCTAGTTATTATATTTCGTTGTTTCGTTTCCTAAGACAATCAAATTACTCTAGCTTTCATATCAAGTCATTAAAAGCTAGAACTATCCCGAGGATAACTGGATTGCATACTCGAGCTTATCAGTAATTTGCACTAATTTGACGCACAAACATACATATCAATCAATATTAAAAGCTTTCCAATAACGATAGTGGCGATAGGGGAAACATTGCTTCATATTATTAATATTACTAGTTTCTTCTGAATGAATATATAACGGCAGTTTCTTTGAATCCAACCTTTTACTTTAATTGCTTCGTTTGACTAAAGTTCGTTTTTAGGGTTCCGTAGCCAAATGGCAAAAAACGGAACCATTTAGATTAAATGATGTCTTGACGATGTTTAATTTATGGCTCAGTTTCATTGGTCGATAACTCGTATCAATATACTCATAAAGCGTACAGGGACTCCTTGCAGGCGGTATAACGACTAGTGAAAGGGGGCGTCCATTAATCGCGTCATATTGTATAGGGGGGGGGGGGGGGAGGGGGGTCAGCAAAAAATCACCAATGATCACCACAGGGGACGGGGGGGTATGGACACGTATCACGTGTATTTTTTTTTTTCATCTGTGCTATTATAGTCAATAAAATAAAAATAATATTTTTCCGCCCTTATTATCCTTCACGTGTACTTAGGTTCATTTGTTAGAAAACTGTTCTTTAGTTATCGAAAAAAATACACGTCATATTGGATGGGGGGGGGGGTCCTGAAAATATCACCAAAGATCACCATGGGGGAGGGGGGGGTCTAAAACAAGCCAAAAACGTATGACGCGATTAATGGACGCCCCCAAACTCATAAGTCGATAGTTCGGTCGATATACAGCATGTGGGTGACTCCCCGCAGGCGGTAAGTTGGTAACAACTAGTGAAACTCATAATGGCATGCGTTCCGGAAATCTCCCGCACCCCGCATGCAGGCCCTATTATCGACCAATGAAACTGAGCCATTCATGTTACTAATGGAACAGCGAATGGAAATGACATCAACATAGAGTTACCATGGCAATGCCTTTGATAACGATGTGGTAAACTTTTATGATAGTGTTATCACTTATCAACAAGGTCGGGGCCGACATACTATGTCATATCAGGATGGCGGGTGTATACAAACAGTTATGTTACTTTACATATGTGTATATATTTAAAAGCCGGCAAAGTGCGAGTCGGACTCACGACCCGAGAGGGCCGAGAGTTTCATACCATCAACTTTTTTTTACAATGTTTTAGAGGACCCTGTTACTAAAACTCCACTGTCCGTCCTTCTGTCAGTCTGTGACCAGGGTGTCTAGACAATTGAAATTTTCACAGATGATGTAGGTATTTCTGAGGGCCTACCGCGGACCACGTTCGACGTGTTGCCTCCCTGTCACTACGAATTTACAAGTGCGACAGAGAGGAAACACGTCGAACGTGGTTCGCGGTAGGCCCGCTGTTCCCGCTATAATAACAACTACTAAAAAGTTCGGAACCCTCAATGGACGAGTCCGACTCACACTTGTCCGGTTTTTTTTCCTTTTTAAGTCCTATTTTTATTATTCGACCGCTCTGGCCTAGTAGGTAGTGACCCTGCCTATAAAGGCGATGGTCCTGGGTTTGCATCCCGGTAAGGGCATTGGGTGATAAGCAAAGATATTTTATGTTCCTGAGACATGGGTGTTTTTTTCCATGTATTATGCATTCGTATATTATATTATATATATCGTGGTCTGAGTACCCATAACACAAGCCTGCTTAAGCTTACTGTGGGGCTTAGTCAATCTGTGTAAGAATGTCCAATATTCATTTATTTATAAGTATGAGTTGACTTTTTAGAATGAGTTAAGATGGTGCGTATTTCCTGTAGTTATCATTAAATAAATGGACTTTAAAGCCTAAACTTTACAGACATGTTCAACCCTTCTTTCTTTTCTTCTTCTTTTTTTCTTTATTCTTTTTTGTTCTTAAAAGCTATAATGACGCAAGTCTTAGTAATTTTTACCCAAATTGTCAATTTTTATAATGTTATCTGACGATTGACTTTCGAATATGTATCAAATGTGCGTACAAACCGCAGAGTTATAATAGTTACGATACAAGTGCGAAGTAGGAACCGAAGAGTGTTTTAAGAGTCCTTATTCCTACAGACGAGCGTATTTTGTAAAATGCTTCCTTTTTCATTCAAGATTACGACGTAACTATTAGTATTTATTCAAAAACTGATAACGTACTTAAATAATCGTTTCCTAAACTAGGGGCTCCAACAGTTCAAATTTTCATTTTCTCTTTTAAACCTCTTTTTTAATGAGGTTTTTTGGGAGTCTTTTCCAAATTTTGCAGTGAGATGTGGCGTTTCGGTTCTCAATTTTGCTATAAACAAGAATCATTTGGTACATGAATGACTACAATTTGATTCAACATATCTCGTACGAGGGGCTGGAATGATTAATAATCGAAGATTCATTTGAAAAAACTGATAAAATACCTTCCGAGTTTTCTTCATTTTTTTGGCGAAAACAGGGTTTTATTATATTTTATTTCCGCAAATTGTACGCATATTTTGCTTTAAAAATAATATTATAGCAAACTGTAACTTTATGTTAACCTATAAAAAAAAAATCGTAACTATGGGACCTACATTGCCGTAAATTTATATTTTTTTAAAACACGTATAAATCACGCAGCAGCGACGCCCCGCTCTCAGTCCGCGCGGAGCGCGCTTAGAGGACGGACCTGTGCTCGATTGTCAGGCATTCGTTGCGATCGTAATCAGCTACGGAGTTCCGAGAAGTGCTATATACTGCGATTAGAAAATCTTAATAAAAGTTCATTTTTTACAGTATGCCTAACAGACTCGCTTATTGATGGATTTTCAGTGTTACTTTTTTTTAAATACTAAGTCGGTGGCAAACTAGCATACGGCCCGCATATGTACGCCTGCAACTCCAGAGGAGTTACATGCGCGTTGCCGACCCTAACCCCCTCCCACCCCTCGTTGAGCTCTGGCAACCTTACTCACCGGCAGGAACACAACACTATGAGTAAGGTCTAGTGTTATTTGGCTGCGATTTTCTGAAAAACGCATTTTCACTTGAAATTACGTTAGGGTTTGCATTATTATTTTTGACCCGGATGAAGTCCAAGTTCTCATGATGGAGTCAGGAGTTGGTCACCAGAACTCCTAATCTACTAATTATAATCCCATCGTGTTTGGGCTCAAAAGATTTGCCCTGACGAACACCATCGATCTAGATGAGGTCCAGGGTCTCATGATGGAGTCAGGAGTTGGTCACTAGAACTCCTAATCTACTCATTATAATTCCATCGTGTTTGGGCTCAACAGAGTTGCCCTGATGAGCACCTTCAATCTAGATGAGGTCCAGGGTCTCATGATGGAGTCAGGAGCTGGTCACCAGAACTCCTAATCTACTCATCATAACTCCATCGTGTTTGGGTTCAATAGAGTTGCCCTGACGAGCACCATCAATCTAGATGAGGTCCAGGGTCTCATGATGGAGTCAGGAGCTGGTCACCAGAACTCCTAATCTACTCATCATAACTCCATCGTGTTTGGGCTCAATAGATTTGCCCTGATGAACACCATCGATCTAGATGAGGCCCAGGGTCTCATGATGGAGTCAGGAGTTGGTCACCAGAACTCCTAAACTACTCATCATAACCTCATCGTGTTCGGGCTCAATAGATTTGCCCTGACGAGCATCATCAATCTAGATAAAGTCCAGGGTCTCATGATGGAGTCAGGAGTTGGTCACTAGAACTCCTAATCTACTCATTATAATTCCAACGTGTTTGGGCTCAAAAGATTTGCCCTGATGAGCACCATCGATCTAGATGAGGTCCAGGGTCTCATGATGGAGTCAGGAGTTGGTCACCAGAACTCCTACTCTACTCATCATAACTCCATCGTGTTTGGGCTCAATAGAGTTGCCCTGACGAGCACCTTCAATCTAGATGAGGTCCAGGGTCTCATGATGGAGTCAGGAGCTGGTCACCAGAACTCCTAATCTACTCATCATAACTCCATCGTGTTTGGGTTCAATAGAGTTGCCCTGGCGAGCACCATCAATCTAGATGAGGTCCAGGGTCTCATGATGGAGTCAGGAGCTGGTTACCAGAACTCCTAATCTACTCATCATAACTCCATCGTGTTTGGGCTCAATAGATTTGCCCTGATGAACACCATCGATCTAGATGAGGCCCAGGGTCTCATGATGGAGTCAGGAGTTGGTCACCAGAACTCCTAATATACTCATCATAACCTCATCGTGTTCGGGCTCAATAGATTTGCCCTGACGAGCATCATCAATCTAGATAAAGTCCAGGGTCTCATGATGGAGTCAGGAGTTGGTCACTAGAACTCCTAATCTACTCATTATAATTCCAACGTGTTTGGGCTCAAAAGATTTGCCCTGATGAGCACCATCGATCTAGATGAGGTCCAGGGTCTTATGATGGAGTCAGGAGTTGGTCACCAGAACTCCTAATCTACTCATCATAACTCCATCGTGTTTGGGCTCAATAGATTTGCCCTGATGAACACCATCGATCTAGATGAGGCCCAGGGTCTCATGATGGAGTCAGGAGTTGGTCACCAGAACTCCTAATATACTCATCATAACCTCATCGTGTTCGGGCTCAATAGATTTGCCCTGACGAGCATCATCAATCTAGATAAAGTCCAGGGTCTCATGATGGAGTCAGGAGTTGGTCACTAGAACTCCTAATCTACTCATTATAATTCCATCGTGTTTGGGCTCAAAAGATTTGCCCTGACGAGTACCATCGATCTAGATGAAGTCCAGGGTCTCATGATGGAGTCAGGAGTTGGTCACCAGAACTCCTAAACTACTCATCATAACCTCATCGTGTTTGGGCTCAATAGATTTGCCCTGACGAGCATCATCAATCTAGATAAAGTCCAGGGACTCATGATGGAGTCAGGAGTTGGTCACTAGAACTCCTAATCTACTCATTATAATTCCAACGTGTTTGGGCTCAAAAGATTTGCCCTGACGAGCACCATCGATCTAGATGAGGTCCAGGGTCTCATGATGGAGTCAGGAGTTGGTCACCAGAACTCCTAATCTACTCATCATAACTCCATCGTGTATGGGCTCAATACAGTTGCCTTGACGAGCACCATCAATCTAGATCAGGTCCAGGGTCTCATGATGGACTCAGGAGTTGATCACCAGAACTCCTAGTCTATTCATCATAACTCCATCGTGTTTGGGCTCAAAAGATTTACCCTGACGAGTACCATCGATCTAGATTAAGTCGAGGGTCTCATGATGGACTCAGTAGTTGGTCACCAGAACTCCTAATCTATTCATCATAATGGTAATTTGATGGTGCTTGTCGGAGTAAATCTATTGAGCCCAAACACGATGGAGTTATGATAAATAGATTACGAGTTCTGGTGACCAACTCCTGACTCCATCATGAGACCCTGGACTTCATCTAGATCGATGGTACTCGTCAGGGCAAATCTATTGAGCCCAAACACGATGGAATTATAATGAGTAGATTAGGAGTTCTAGAGACCAACTCCTGACTCCATCATGAGACCCTGAACATCATCTAGATTGATGGTGCTCGTGAGGGCAAATCTATTGAGCCCAAACACGATGGAGTTATGATGAGTAGATTAGGAATTATGGTGACCAACTCCTGACTCCATCATGAGACCCTGGACTTCATCTAGATCGATGGTACTCGTCAGGGCAAATCTTTTGAGCCCAAACACGATGGAATTATAATGAGTAGATTAGGAGTTCTAGTGACCAACTCCTGACTCCATCATGAGACCCTGAACATCATCTAGATTGATGGTGCTCGTGAGAGCAAATCTATTGAGCCCAAACACGATGGAGTTATGATGAGTAGATTAGGAATTATGGTGACCAACTCCTGACTCCATCATGAGACCCTGGACTTCATCTAGATCGATGGTACTCATCAGGGCAAATCTTTTGAGCCCAAACACGATGGAATTATAATGAGTAGATTAGGAGTTCTGGTGACCAACTCCTGACTCCATCATGAGACCCTGGACTTCATCTAGATCGATGGTGTTCGTCAGGGCAAATCTTTTGAGCCCAAGCACGATGGAATTATAATGAGTAGATTAGGAGTTCTGGTGACCAACTCCTGACTCCATCATAAGAACCTGGATGGACTTCATTCGGCTCAAAAATAATAACGTGATTTCAAATATATGAGCAAATATATGAGGACAATGAGACCCTGGACCTCATCTAGATCGATGGTGTTCGTCAGGGCAAATCTTTTGAGCCCAAGCACGATGGAATTATAATGAGTAGATTAGGAGTTCTGGTGACCAACTCCTGACTCCATCATAAGAACCTGGATGGACTTCATTCGGCTCAAAAATAATAACGTGATTTCAAATAACACTGAAACTCTATAGCACTAATGTGCGCAAACGATTGGCATCTTGACTACGCAGCATGGGTGCGTAGCCACCATGCCAATCGATACGACAACGAAACACTATCTGTCTCTCTCTCGTACTAATATGCACAAACGATTGGCATCTTGGCTGGGCAGCATGGGTGCGTAGCCACCATGCCAATCGATACGACAACGAAACACTATCTGTCTCTCTCTCGTACTAATATGCACAAACGATTGGCATCTTGGCTGGGCAGCATGGGTGCGTAGCCAACATGCCAAACGTTTACGATACGACAAGGAAACACTATCTGTCTCTCTATCGCACTAATATGCGCAATCGATTGGCTTCTTGGCTAGGTATCATGGGTGCGTAGCCAACATGCCAATCGTTTACGATACGACAACGAAACACTACTCTCTCTCTATCGCACTAATATACGCAAACGATTGGTATTTTGGCTAGGCACTAAGCAAGTGTGTGGCCGACATGCCAATCGTTTACGATACGACAACGAAACACTATCTGTCTCTCTATCGCACTAATATACTTTATTTATACCTGCAGTCATTTAGTAACTTCTTAATTTTCCATTGGTGTGAAAGAGACAGAATAAAGAGCAAGGGTTATAGTACACTCTGTAGTCTGTACACTTAGTAGTAGTGTACATAAAAAAAAACTACTGTGCATATACAATAAAATAAAGAGTGCCCATATGATATCATATGACACTAAAATTAATATTGCTTGAAATTATATTGAAAACTATCAAGATTATTCTAGTCTGCATTGAAACGCGCGTCGCGTTGCCGGCGCTCGCGTACCGAGCGCCAACGCCATCTATCGAGCGTTATTTCGTGAAATCGGAGAACGCTCCAAGGATTAAGGGCTCTTAAATCGACACAAGTTGCGAACCTTTTCGCATGTGTATTAATACAACGTATTACAGTACATATGGTCCTTTAAACTTTCGACATACGTCTCGTAGTGCTAGGTACCGCACTAGGGAAACTGTAGAACAAAGTACGTCTTCATCCTGATAAGTTATGTTTTAAAGTCTGCTAATATTATACAGTTAAAATTTAATTCAATGGAGTACTTAATTAATTGATATACAATATCTTACCTTCGATTTACAACAGTATTTTCATACATTTATCTCCTAGGCATTTAATGGGACGTCGAAAGTACTAAGGTATCTCAATTTTAAACATTAAATTCACGTAGAAACAAAGAAAAATGTCAGCAATTAAATTATAAAATCCAATATCCAATTTAAAACCCGGTAAAGTCACAAACATATTGAGCGACTGGGCATTGGATTGGAAGATAGGTACCTACTTACTACAATCTAATTTTAAGCTTTACGAAAAAAATAGAACGGCTTCGCTCTTTGTTTATTGACTAAGGATGATACGAATCTTTTAATACGAATGACGGAATAATGTAAGCTCTGTATTTTATTTTATCATACAAATAATGTAATAAAAATTTCATGCTTACCGTTAATCCTGGCTTTAGATGTAGAGAGGGCATCGATGGTAAATCTTCATACACTACACTTCCATATAACTAATTATAAATTAAATTAAATATAATTTGTACAGTTAGAAAAAACGAGCGCGAAATATAACAGGCGACCAACTCATGGTTGGTCCATGGGATGTTTTGGTGGAAGGTGGAAAGCTAGAGCGTAAAGTAATGATCGTTTGAGCTTTGAAAATAACGCCATCTATGTTTGATTACTGAAATTAGAACGCTTTTAATAGGACGCGTCGCGTTTACTCATTTTCACAAATGTTTAAATATGTAACAATATAAATATATTTTTATGCAATTAAGTTAAAATAAAATCAAAAAGTATATCTCTAGTTACTAATTGATTATTGTAAGAGTATTCAATAAAACGTGTATTTTATAGCGCCATCTAGTGGAACGGAGCAGAATTACTTTAAACTGATAAGAATGAGCGGACGAATTGTTTGTTTTGTATCCCGCCGACGGCACGCAACGACTTTACTACGCTTGCGCGGTGGAAGGGATATAGTAAACTCAATGAAATTTTTAATCAGTAGGCGTTTCGTTTCGTTGTCGATGGTGCACGGTGCGTTGAAGCGTATGATTTAAGTGTTATATCGCCTACACGCGATTTATAAATAAACTTTTGTGTTGTGCACTGATTGGATCTGTTGAAAATGGCCACGGCTCCAGTTAAGAAGGTCCCCATACATTTACAGGTAAGTCCATGCACCTGTTGTTTTCGGCTTTCGTAACGATAAAATATCGCGAAAAATTCACCGGTTTTAATTAAATTTAATAGTTTCTTCATTATGAAATCGTATAAAACTAGTTTCTCAAATTAATAATATGTTTCAGCGTTTTTTTTATTGATGCTACTGACCTATTTTGTCAAAAATTAGGTTGACTGTTGCGAAAACGCTAAGCTTATAAATAGATTCACCACCGGGTTTTCGCTGTTTAAAATGTTAATTTATGAACTCATTGCAGTCTAATGAACACTTTTAGTAGGTATTTAATATTTATTAGCTGTCACTTATCGACGTTTACATTGATAAAAGTATTTGACAAACATATAAGGTAGGTAGTAAAATAGGTACTGATGATAATTTATTACTTCAATTATACTTAATAACAGACTAGGTACTTGAATTTTTTACTTAGTGAATAACTAAGAAAATCGCTCAGGGAAGATGGACCCTTGGCAAAATTGCTCTGTGTCGGTTCTTGACCTCAAAAGGCTATTCACCTATACACATCCATCCAAACGTGACATGCGCAGTAACTAAGGGATTTAAGATGAGAAAAGTAAGCCTAAAACTAAAATACAATCCGTTACTCTAGTCTAGTAGGTACCTATTCTATACAAGTACGGAGTAGCTTGATACCAATATTATTTTTGTTCCAATTTTAAATTGTTTATGCCGGCCGGCATTTTGGCCTTGACTCGTATGAACACTATAATGGGCGCGGCGATAAGAATGCTAGGTTGAATTGAACTTGACATTGTAGGTAGGTATCTACTTAACCTATAAGGCTATGGGCTATCTCAGGAAAAAAAACCTCGTGCCCTCTATACTCTACTAGAGTCAGACCAAGCTAAGTTGGCAGCGATTTTGATAGACCTGTGCAAGTGTTAAGTAAACGTCATAATTTCATAGAACTTTGACGTTTAAAATAACACTTGCACTGTCTGGTCTGTCAAATTCACTGCCACCTTATCTTAAGTCTGACTAGGTACTTACCTATTATTAAGTTCAGTGAGCACCAGAAGAAGCTCAGCCTACCTAGTCTGTTGTTCAAAATGGAATGGATGGCAGCTTTGTTGTTAAAGAAGTAAAAGAGTGTTCAGATCATTTTGATCATTTCGCCAGCTAAGCTACCTCTAGCTGCAGTCAGCAACGGTAAGTAGGTAGTTACGAAGTTACGCAAGTGAGGTTAATAGTCAATATCATCTGCACACGTTATTTTAATTTTGGAATCCTGCTAGCCTGCTATATTAGCAGCAACATTGCTCCATAAGTTAAACAAATAAATTGTTGCTTAACTGCTGCCGCTTGCCAACGGAGCCGCAGCTAACGTTCACGGAGCTTCATGCGTCTCGGCTCTAATCGAGAAAAACTAGGGGGTTTGAAAATCTATTGCTGGCAAGAACTTTTCGTATTCTTTATTTTATATAATGGTGCGTAAGTACCTTACTCATTTCCAAAAACGTAGGTACGCATGCCGAAGGGTAAATAAGATAGAATATCTAGTTCCATATTCAAATTTAAGAGGTGACTATTTATGTTCTGATGTCTATTGAGAATATTGTATATTTTAATTTAGATTAGTTTTTACCATTTTGTTTTATTATGTGCTGTATGTTTCCCATTAAATGTAATTTATTATAACAATAAACTATTGAGAACTGATAAAATAAAATATTGGACATTCATACACAACTTGACTAAACAGTAAGCGAAGGCGTGTGTTGTGAGTACTCAGACAACGATATATGTATAATATATAAATACTTAAATACATAGAAAACACCCATGTCTCACGAACAAATGTCTGTGCTAATCACACATATAAATGCCCTTACCGGGATTCGAACTACGAACCCACTAGGACAGACCGGTCGTCGAAATAATAAGTATGAAAGTTATATGATAGTCCCCTGATAGCTTGCTTATCCAATTCCTAATAAGCTAAACTAAGTCAAACCTTTTAAATCTAAATGAAAGCGAATAAGTACAATTTTACGAGATTCTAAATTCCTGTCGCAAACAATGTTAGTTTCTCTGACTTTCCCTTGCAATGTTTCCAATACTGCAACTGTACTCGAACCATTTATGTCTTCCCTGTTGACCCAAAACAACGTATGAACCTACTTCGTGCGTTGCTTTTATGACGTTTCGGTTCTGAGATGGATTGTTTAGTTTGTTCAATAGTAAAACAGATTGTTTCAACATTTCGTTTAACGATGGCTTTCGCCGTAAACATGAAGTCATCGATGGAAAGCAACATACTCAAGTAAAGAGCAAATAAAAGTAAAGTGACTTCAAAGGAAAGTTTCAAGAAATATCTTTCTTTGCAACACCGTAAATGAAATAAAAAAATTTAAAAACCGCCTGACAGATGCGATGAAAGGTCAAGCTCAGTTCTCAACACAAACGTAGTTACAATCTCATTTTAAAACGACTAGCTAGATTGCTCTGAAACATTGTACTTACAATAGGATAAGGTATATATAGTCCTATAATCAGTTAATATAGTTTCAGAATCCATATTTAAAAAAAATACAGCGCATTTAAGTTTTTCATACAAAACTCGTTTTTGCGTTATTTCGTTTGTTTTATAAACTGGAGCTATATAAACTAATTACAGCGGCGGTATCATGGTTCCATTTTTATCACTTGTCACTATGCCCGTCACTTTCGCGCTTACATACTTGTTAGAACGTGACAGGTATGGTGACAAATGATAAAGAGCCGACCATCTTAGCCCTACAGGACTAGATATACCTCATGTCATTATATGTGCAAAGTTTCATTACAATCCGACACGTAGTTTTAAAATGAGAACGAAACTCGGTTCATATGGGATGGTGAAATTCGGCCGAGCTTGCCGGGGACTAAGACTAGATTGGCGAGATTAAGTGATTGACTATTGACTAAGCCCCCATGTAGAACCGAAGATCAATATAGGTTTCTAGGCTTTCGTTATAGACACAGTAAATCCAAATTAGTCCAATGCGGAAACCCGACCGCGTACAGAATACGATATAAGAACGTGATTGGCATTATACTCAAACGGAGGAAGTTTAAAATGTCCTAGATGTATATTAATTTAAAGGCACATACTCCGTTTTAGAAGCAGGCTTGTTTAGCTAAAGTAATGAAACTCGCATATAGTTAGTGCGTATTTCCTTGCGTATACCGCAACGTTTTAAATATGACATGTGTGTGTGTGTGACATAGGAATAAAAAAAAAATGTACGAAAAAAAACATATTTTACTATAACTATAAACTATACATTAACAACGCCATCTGTATACTCAAAAGTATGAATCTGTCTAAGAACAATACCTCACAGATTATTTACAAAAAACCGTAACTAAATCGGTCGATCCGTTTTGAACATTAATTAACCAAATAAACCCTCTTACTAAACAAACAAGGCTCTAAAATGCATAATTTACTATACAAACTTATGCATATTTCTCAGTTCTTCCGGTCTCATTCAAGACGAACATAAAGAAGAAATCTACACATATTTTAAACTAAGATTAAAGGTACAATAATAAAATTTACAGTACATTACGTTGCTAATTATTATGTCGGAATAAAAGGGGGGGCCTATGTACCCTCTGTAAAACGTTGTACTATACATGTGCGAATAAGGTATATACGCAACTTGTGTCGATTCAAGTCCCTTCGATCGTGTTTTTAATTTATCGCTTACTCGTTGCGAATTTCTATTTTTCGCACTTGTATCGTAATGTACTATATCACGTAGTTAAAAGTAAGTGTGTGTAATTTATGCCAAAGACACTTTTTAATGCCAGATGACATAATAACAGGTGCATCTTTAAACGTTGACAAATACAATTCTTAAGTAACGGTGTTAAAAGTTCATAGTCATCGACTACATTATAATTATTTCAACATGTTGGTGACATGGTAAGTAAATCACGTACTTAAACAACTATACACAATGAAGTGCCGTCAACTCGGGTCGGTCGTGATAGGGATGGCTGGGTGAATAGTGGAAAAAACTTAAAATATGATTTACTAGCCTATTTCTTAATAACTATCAAAATTGAAAATTCAAAACTTATTCTGCAAGTAGCCTCAAGGGCTCTTTTATTTACAAGTCAATACAACATTTATAGTAACATCATATGTGACGTTATCTATGAAAAGGGACCTTATTGTCGATGGCGCTCCGCTGTTATTAACGGTGCTCCGATATAATATAACGCTGCGCGACGCAGTGCGGCGTAAGCGCCATCGACAATAAGGTCCCTTTTCATAGATAAGCGCACATATAGTGACATGAAAAATACATAAAAACATTAATAAATACATCAGCCAATACCTGGGTGAACATTACATTATAATAATACTTAAAAATATCCACAGAAATCTACTATTATTTTCAAGCGAATGATACAATTTGTGGGGGATGTTTTTTTAGAAATTGTCAGGTAAATAACATTTTAAGTTTTGTCCTATTCACCCAGGTTGATGGTACCTGATTATGAAATAAACAAAGCGTGACAGAACACACAGACTCGAGTTTATTGCAAATAAAGAGTGCTTAATAATAATTAAAAACACTAAACTGAAAGTTAAAAGAAAAGGTTCGGTCCCCAATTCATATTTAAAATAAAAACACATTACTCCGACTACGCTTAAACTTAACTAACACCATAGAGAATGGAATGGGACTCGTCCAAACTAATCATACGAGCTCAATCTTGAGGGGTCTATTTCCATCAGGGCCGGATTTGCGCTCAGACCCACAAGGCCCAGGCAACTTAGCAATGTTTGAGACGAAGAACCCCCCTAAATTCCCATGTGCCCCTACCAAGTGTATAGAGGCCCTAGGTTTATAATCCGGGCCTGCTAATTCACCGAACTTGCAAAGTTTAAATCGATGCCTCTAAGGTTAAAAACTACTTGCAGGATTTTATTATATTATTAGTTAGAATGTGAATTAGAGGGGAATTATCGAATTACTTGCTATTTTTTTGAAGAACCCCTTAGAAGGGCTGCTTATCTGAGAAACATACCTACATTATTAAAACGGTATACATTTTCGTTGCATTGTTTAATGATTAAAATCAATACACTCATAGCCACATCGTCTAAGCACCATGCCATAATACGTGATCTATTTTTTCCCTCCTCTGCAGTCTGTCTCGATCTTATTACATTGGCGAGATCTTACTTGCTTGAATATGCTGCATTTGTTCTGGTGCTCTCTGAACGCTTCGATCGTCTGACAGCCAATTGAAGAATCTATTCAAGAGTTAGCGTTAGCTCCCTGTCGGCGGCCGATCGTAAACTCAGTCCGATAGTAATGTTCCTGTGTAATGTTTTGACGGTAGTAACATTAAACCAATAGATAGGTTCGTTCGGTTGCTTCAAATTATGATGCTCTTTGACTGACAGTCACTTGAACAATCTATCAAGACTTAGCGTTGGCGCCCCTATTGGTGATGATGTGCTGCAATACTAAGTTTGATGTATTGTTTCTGACTTGTGTTTCTTTTTAATTTATTGAAAAAAAAAACAGTGTGCCTCACTAAGAGCACGGGATAATAATATAATTCACAATTAAATTGCTAATACTGCTCTATTGAGAAAAAGTATACTTGGTATAGCACCTAAAATCTATAATAAGATACCAATAGAATTAGGAATAGTAGTATTAATTTGTTTAAGCGACATTTAACGAAATTATTATTAGAAAAATGTTATTATAATGTCAATGATTTCATTAATGATATTAGTTTTGAAGTCCAATCTACATCAGTAGTAATTATTGTATTTTAATTTTAAGGCATGCCAGGTTATGTACAGGTTAGACCAGGGGTTCCCAAAGTGTGCGCCGCGGCCGCGGGCGCGGCGGTGTATTCGCGGGTACCTATTTGAGCGCTCGCATCGGCAAATAATATAGCGTAGTGTCACTCTTTTTCGACCGTGATTTTAAATTTAAAAGGGCGCCGTTGCAAAATACTAAACTTGTAACTGCGCCGCATGTTGAAAAAGATTGGGAACCCCTGGGTTAGACTGTTATATAGATAGGTATACTATATTTTGTACGCCGAGAGGCAGAGCATGAAGGACAACTTTGTACAGTATAACATCTCTATATTACTATACTCATGTTTGCCAAATAAATTATCTTTATCTTTAAAATATTTTAATCTATGAAAATCGTGGAAAAAAATACTAAGTTGTAGTGTTATGGTATGGAGTAGACAAATAAGCTCGTATTCGTAATTCAAACCTCAGTCACGCCGTAGGTATAGTTGAAAAAATCATTACCTATTTAAAAAAATGCTAATATGATGCTAAAAATAAAAATGTGGTCAGGGTCCAACCACATAGACTCAAGGTTAAACCAGAAAAACTACTTGGGGCGTAAAAATAATTGGCTCAAAATAAATGAATAATCATCAAAGCAGACGTATTAAATGGTCGTAAAACACTTGCGAATGCAATTAGACGTTTAATTTGGCTTGTTGGAAACAGTTAATGTTCTAATTCAGGGTCAGTTTTGTTAACAAATGCTCCTAGACATGTGTTCCAACGACGAAGGTCAAGGTGGATAACCTCATACTAACTTACGTGTACCATACGATTACGTTAAAAACGTAACGTATCGCCGACTACAAGGATTTGTATAGTACTTTACTTACACAATTAAGCAAATGTTTGAGATGAATACATACCTAAATTAAATATGATCCTTGCAAATAGGTACATATATCCGTGGGAATCGGTTTGTGTCATTTCAGCTGTTCTTGTCCCAGAATTTCCAAAATGCTTTTGCTGTTCAGCACCCCCGATTTATATGAAAACGATACCAAACAGCCTCACTGATCTAGCAGCTTCACTGATTTAGATAGAAAAAATAAATAAAAATAATGGAGAGCCCTAAATAAACTTTCAAGAGCGGATAGGATAACTCAAAAACTATACAAAATATCGAAAAACTTGACTAAATAAATTTTATAAACAAAGTTACGAAGAAGTTACCTTTCCATGTTCTCTCCACATATTTAGCAAAAATTACATAATAGATTATAATACGAGTATATCCAGACATAGCTTTTGTAAACCATTTGCTTGATTTTCCCACCTTTAAAAATACTGCAATAGCCTAAAAAAATCAGTCCATCAAATATGTTGGCACAAACTCATACAACATTTAGTTTATTTGGCAGATGTATGCAGCGAGAGAAACGCAAATAGATGCAGAGTTTTGTGATTTCACATTTGAACCGTGACGAAATGCGAAAACGGTTTCGTAGGTGGAACTTGTATGAGTAACAATTGACAGGGGCAATGCAGTAGCTAAGTTTTTTAACTAGGTATACCTACACCTACCTATGCATATGTAGCAAACCGACCATACCTCTATAAACAAATAAACTATAGTGCAGTATCTAAACGCAGCCGCTAGGCTCGGTATTAGAAAAATGAGTAAGCATAGATCCATACAAAACGCTTATTATTTTCGTAGTCGACATCTAGCGTCAAGTAGCGGATTTATCAGTACGGCTACTTGACAATAGATGTCGCGACGAACGAAAAGTCTAATGCTCAACAATGTTCAGCAAATATTACCGGAGTAACCGGAAATCTATTTTCAGCTCCTTCTGTTTGTAATAAGTATCCGTTGTAAATTGTTGAGCAATACAGTTTTGGTCAGTCATGACACTCATCTAGTGTCAAGTAGCGGTACTGATATCCGCTACTTGACGCTAGATGTCGACTATGAAAATAATAAGAGTTTTGGTAAGAAAACTGATGTATGGTGGAGATGAGCCCTCTATCAACTCTCTGCTTACTTATTTCTCTATGGCTCGGCTATTATTCGGGGACTTTTTCTAAAGAACATCGGTGATTTGCTGCCATTGGGCAGCGCTCCACATATCAATCTTTTTTCACCTTCCATATTATCAACCACGATCGTTCGCTCCGTAGCGAACGAAATGGTAATATCTATCTCTATCACTCTTTCATATTAGTGCGACAGGGAGACATGAGCATATTGAGCATATCGTTTGGTATCTTAGCTAGGCACCCTGGACCGTTTTGGCAATTACCCTTGTAAATCTGTAGGTAGGTTTGGAGGATTAGGTATATTCTGTATTGAGGTGTGCAATAAAGTATATTTGTATTGTATTGTATATTCGTTCGCTACGAATCGAAGTTTCGTTAGAATATTATAATTTATTAGTAACTGTGTAGTCGCTTATTAGCTAGGCTAAAAGCATTATCAGATTTGCATTTCAGTCTTTATAATCATACCCCGGAATTTTGGGTGCATTTGATGATTTCGTGTAAGTATTTATAACTTTAAGTATTATATATGCAATAGCTGCCAAACTATAAATTAATTCAAAATAGGAAGTAATCTCCAAATGTGCTTAGAAATGTTAAAATGTGGCCGGCAAAACGTCCCACTTTGTCGCTTACTATAAGGACGAAATTGGCTTGTATCTTTACACGAATAACCTGACAAGGCGTCGTTATGGCAAGCGACAAAGTGCGACGTTTACCCAGCAGCCGCTGTCACAAATAGTTTCTGCTTATACAGTTTTTACCTATTATTTGGCAAGTGTAAAACATTCCCGCACACAAAAACCCGGGGTATGATTTTAATATCCCCATCTCATGATCACCATATAATCTGATACCGTCATATTGAAACGGAACTAGGGCCCTAGCTGTCTATTCTAAGAAGGGGACGTCTTCCCCTGCACACAATCACCCATAAATAATGATTTATGCGAGCGTTTTAATGCGTTCTAACCACAAAACACACAAACCAAGCTTGTAGCGATGCTACGTATTTGCCTAGGATAATACATGTTTTTCCATACAAGATAACCGGTACAACATGACTGTCGCATTTCCAACAAAATAACATACACCAGAGTATGACACTTATGTAAAACTATAATGTACCTTCTCAGCTGTAGGTTGATTAGCATATCCTGCTTCCTGGTTAACTGGTTTCGAAGAAACAAGTCTAAAGAGTATGCCACTTGAACGGAACTTGTCACCCGGATTGCGCGGAGGTTGTTGAACCAAACCTGGCTTCATGCATATCAAAATGATCCTCCTGGTTTACCCTAACTGCTCAAATAGGTCACATCCTAATTTAATTAGTATTTTAGAATCATTTTCGGAATTTTTATGAAACATAAATAGAGATTATGAAAGTGTCAAAAGGTTGAAATTTTTGACAGGAGAACTGTCAGAGAGTAGACTATGCGTTTAGTTACCGCATCGGAAAGAATGTATTCTGAATGAAACAAGGTAGAAAACTTATGATAAAAATATAATTATTAGTAATTATTATTAACCACTTAAAATATTACAAGTATTAATGAGCATTGATATTTTTTCGAGAGTCATATGATTTGGAAAAGGTTTAAGTTGGTTTGACGTTTGATGCGTCGATATGGATCGAAACGGAGGGCGGGGGATTTTTCTAGAATCGACGATGGATGTGTCAGTTGGTACTGGGGCACGCTAGCAGTTATACAGCTCCCAATTGAATATCGAAATAAACCGCCTCGCCCCCTTCCGCCGCCTGCCCTGGCCGGTGGAGGATTGGGATATATGTAAAGTGCGCCGTGTGTGTGCGTGTTGTGCGCGAAAAGGGCGTAGCCCACTGAGTGCTTTCCGTGCCGCCGGCGTGCGCAAGCATGGCCGACGGTCGTGTTGCTCCGAGCGCCATTGCGCGCTCCCTGATGTGCTGAGCGTCGTGGGGACGCTGGTTTTCACCGCAGGGCGCAGTCTTCAAGGCCTGTGGACTGCGTGCCGCCCGGCGATCCCGAGGTGCTTCACACAAGCCTCCCCCTTCACTTGCGTGGCCTGTCGACTCCGAGGCGCGTCACGTTGGCGCCACCATCAAGCCGTAGGGCACGGCCCTGACCCGCGAGCCGTGTGTCGGACAGCCGAGCCGCGGTCCGACGACCCCAAGGTCTCATCGCGCGGGTCCTTCTTGTGGAACTCCTGAGCGCCGCGGGTTGTTCTCGCCCGGACTTGCCAAAGCCGGAGCTTGAGGAACGCCTGTCGCCCACCGTCAGCGATCCGCCTGCTGCGTTAAACACCAGCGGGCCTGTGGATGATAGCTACGTTCGGTACCCGTGAGTGCACTAGACTTTTATCCCAGGGTTTGGCCAAAACCCCGCGTCTCGTCCTTCTCGCGATCGTAGATTAAGCTTTACTATAGTGTCACTCCACAACCGCCGACAGTTTAGGGAAACTGATTGTATTCTGAGCAGCGCCCGCCCTAAAGCGGAGTGCATTGTAGTAGTTAGCGAATTGTCTTAAATTGCATGTCATATATTTGGTCTTATCTTTTCAATATCCTATTAAGTTCCCATTAACCAGGTTAGAGTAACAAGAGGACCCTTGCACTCCAAAAGTGAAATGTTTTACTGCGGATCTTATCCGAGGCATCACTTCCATTAATCATAAAGACATCTTAAAAACCTTATTATTTCTCATACACAACAACACTATTTTTTATATACGACAATGGCGCCCGGAAAAAAGTTTTAAATATCAACCTGGTTGCTGTGAGCTTGGGAGAGCGATAAGATAAATGTATAAAATTAGTATCAGTTAAAAAAAAAAAAGAATTAAATGCAATTATTGGTCTTAAAAAATACAATACCATTTAATTTGTAACTTTACTTGTGACAGAGTAGCAAATTTATTATTTATTGTAATTATTATTAGGCTACACTATGAATAGTTAGCATAGCGTTTAGCCACAAATTATTTTTTCTACCACGCTCCAGTCGAGAGCATAGTGGTAGTTTACTTCAATACTTCATATATCTACCGAAGTGTTATTAGCTTATAATACTTAGGTGCACACCCTGACACAAGTAAAGCAGCAATCTTACCGACATGTCGGACGAGGAAGGGGACGAATTCCATGATACAGGTGCGAGGGAAGTCAAACCCCCCACCACTACTCGTGAATTAACAGGATTCAATCCTTCGTATGTCAATACACGACCGCGGGGTGCTGCTGCAGACGCCCACCCACCCGGCCCATCCACGCCAAAACCACTAGAGTCTATTTTACCATATTTGGGGGCTCCGGGCCTTGTCCGTCAAACCAACTCAACCTTAACAGGGGCAGTCACTACAACCCCTACGACGGGGACTACAGGCAGTACAGAACGCATCGTGCATGTATTGCGCGAGGACCATTTGCGGTCGTGGAATTTGAAATTTTCAGGTGACTCAGATGTCACCGACTTCTTCCTTAGGATTGATGACTACAGACGTAGCCGAGACACTCCGGAGCGCAAAGTGCTTAAATGTTTTGCAGATTTACTAAGCGGTAAAGCCTTAGATTACTATAGGCACATACGCGACGGAGTCTCCTCGTTGTCGGAGTTGCAAGATCTTTTCAGATCGTTTTTTACATCGATAGACAATGATTATACTTTAGAAAAAACTATTCGAGAACACCGACAATCACCAGGCCAGTCATTACATTTTTACATATTGGAGATGCAAACTATGAATGCGCGGCTGACAACAAAATTATCAGAAACAACCTTACTGCAGATAATTAAACATAACATTTTGCCATCATATGGGCACCTGTTGGCTGTCGACGACTCGAATAGCATCCAAAATCTTATTGCTATAGGCAAACGTTTTGAAGCTTATTCAGGCTTACCTGGGTCTACAAATAATTCCAAAACAACAAAACAAATAAAACAAATTAACGAAATTAAAACTTATAATCAGAGAAATTTCAAGAGCAATAATACACAAAGACAGGTAAATAATAAAAACAACCAACTTACTTGTAAAAAATGTAAAAAATCGGGACATTCATACCAACAATGCCGCACTATTCCAGGCATTGTTTGCTTTCAGTGCGGTCAGAAAAATGTGCTTACAAGCACTTGCCACAAATGTAATCCTGCCAAGGGCAGACCAGCGCCGGAAGCAGACAATGCCCAAAAAAACTAAATAGACCAGGAGCCATCAAAACAATATCAAACACACTATATTTAGGTGCGGTGACTCCTGGTGTAAAGGCGGTTGAAGGAGATAACCGAATTTACATTGATTTTGAGGTACGAGAACGAATATATACAGGTCTAATGGACTCAGGAGCAAATTTAAGTATAATAGGGAACAATTACCATAAACATTTCTTAAATTTAGGATTTGATTTAATAAATTACACTACAACTGCGACTTGTGCAAACCGTTCTGTCGTTGAGGTCATAGGTAAAATCCTATTACCAATCAATTTCAGAGGGATGCTTTATAATATAATGTTTATGGTAATCCCAGAAGTATCTGATGACTTCATTTTTGGCATGGATTCTATATTAACACTAGAATTAATAGATATTTTTAAATTAAAAGATATTCACCTTCTAAAAAGGAAAACATCACTTAGGCCGGAGTCACTAAACACATTATGTGCCATAGTGCCAAAACGTGATCTCTCCCCTCTCGAATCAATTCAATTGGACAAAGTAATAAATGAATTTAAGTCAATCAGTACAGAGGAGCGAGGTCTGGGTAAAACATCTCTAGTAGAGCACAAGATCACAACAACGGGGCCACCTATAAAACAACGATATTATCCGCTTTCACCGGTTAAACTGAAGGCTTTAAATGACGAAGTAGACCGGATGCTTCAGCTGGGCGTGATAGCACCATCTAAATCACCATGGTCTAACCCCGTTGTTATGACCCCAAAAAAAGACGGTTCCTGGAGATTTTGTTTAGACGCCAGGAAACTTAACGACGTCACAGTCAAGGACTCATATCCTGTACCATACATTAATTCAATTTTAGATAATTTACGTGGCACACGTTATTTAAGCTCAATCGACTTGTCGGCGGCTTACTGGCAAATTTCTTTATGTGACTCCGACAACGTCGACGGCTCCGGCACGTCATGTCAAAAATGTGCATTTGTGGTACCAAACCGCGGACTATTTGAATTTAAACGCGTCCCGTTCGGTATCTCGAACGCGGGCTGTGAATTACAACGTTTGGTAGACTCTCTTTTTCACCATAAATACGGCGAGAAGATATTTGCATATTGTGACGACCTTCTCATAGCCACCAATTCGTTTGAAGAGCATATCGTTATTTTAAATGACGTTTTTCAAGCTTTAAGCAAGGCAGGTCTAACTATAAATTTTAGTAAGTGCGAATTTTGCAAATCAGAGCTTAGGTACCTTGGATACATAGTCGGTTCACAAGGTCTACTAACAGATCCACAAAAGCTAGATAGCATTAAAAATTTCCCGCGCCCAACAACCGCTAAGCAACTACGCGCATTTATAGGGCTCTGTTCTTATTACCGACGATTCGTGGCAAATTTTTCAACTATCATAGCCCCGATGACAACTTTAATTGGCAAGAAGAAGGGTAGAGACACCGTAGACTGGACAGTGGAAGCAGAGAGGTCATTCCTAGCGCTTAAAGAAGCCCTCACCCAGGCTCCGGTGCTCGCCTGCCCTGATTTTTCCAAACCATTCCAGATCCATTCAGATGCATCAAGCGTCGGCATCGGGAGCGTACTTATTCAGGAATTAAGCGGTATAGAACACCCTGTAGCTTTTTATTCTAGGTTGCTTACGAAAACCGAACGAAATTACAGCACAACCGAACGTGAACTCCTAGCATTAGTGGACTCAATAAATCATTTTAGACCGTACATAGAAGGTAGCCGCTTTGTGGTGGTCACCGACCATATGTCGCTAAAGTGGCTCAAAACGCTAAACAACCCTTCAGGTCGTTTGGCGCGATGGGCAATGCAGTTATCTTGTTTTGACTTTGAAATTAGACATAAAAAAGGCTCCATGCACGTAGTACCAGACGTTTTGTCACGTATTGAGGCAGTAATATTCGAAGGAGGTTGCAGTTCTAAAGATAATTGGTATAATAAATTATTTAAAAATGTAGAAACTAACCCAGTATTTCATAAAAACTATCAAATAAAAAATAAAGTACTATTTAGATATTCAAAACCAATATCAAATTTACAGACCGAAAATAATTGGAAAATAGTTTTGCCTAGAGAATTAATACCAGAATGCATTAAAGAAAATCATGAAAAACTAACAGTACATCCTGGCACATTTAAAACTTTATCAAAAATTAAAGAAAACTATTTTTGGAAAGGCATGTATGCAGACGTGAAAAATTATGTGGCCACGTGTGAGAAGTGTAAAGCATACAAACACTCAAATCAGCCTCCACATGGGCACATGACAAACCAGAAAAAGGTTAATAAACCTATACACACTCTATCTATCGACCTAATAGGTCCTTTAGTACAATCATATTCTGGTCACGTCTACATACTATCTATAGTTGATGTATTTACAAAATATTGTTGGATTCACCCACTTAGAACTGCAACAACTAAAACAGTAACTACATTTATAGAATCAGAAATTTTAAATAAAGAGGGAATCCCATGTGTTTTAATCTGCGACAACGCAACAATATTCCAAAGTAAACAATTTAAAGATTTTTGTGCCACACACTCAATACCAAGGATATTTTATAACGCATATTACGCACCTCAATCTAATACAGTAGAACGCTTTAATCAAACTATTGAGACCTGCCTAGCTATTTTAGTAGGACAAGACCAAAGGAACTGGTCCAAGTACCTACCGCAAATCCAGCTATCTTTGAATAGCACTATTAATATTGTAACGGGGCATACACCATTCTTGTTGGCAAAGGGGCGAGAGATGATGACGGATGGCATGCTGCATTCCATTAGGGGCGGTATTCCAAATTCGTTAGACGACCTCCAAATTTCCAACCGGTCCGACAGAGCAACTGCTCTCAATGAGATGGCAGATATCTTCCAGCGCGTCACTGATGCTTTGACCAAAGCGTACAAACAAAACGCGGTACGATATAACCTGCGCCGTAAGGAACTACGGTTAAGCGTAGGCGATATCGTATGGAGGCGTAATTTTGTACAGTCAAATGCAGCACACTTCTTCTCCGCAAAATTGGCACCGCGCTTCCTGAAATGCAAAGTCATTAAGAAGCATTCGGATGTCGTATATGATCTTCAGGAGATAGACACGGGTAAAATTGGAAAGTATCATGTCAAGGACATAATTAAAGTCCCACAAGGTGTATGTCACACGTAACAATTTATTTTATATTATTAGGGCATACTAAGATTTAGCCCATTCTTTTTTTTCAAGCATACATGCTTCTTTGACCCAACTGGTCAACATTTGTTCCAAGCATTTCCTAGGAAATCAAATTTTATAAGTAACTACATACCCTAAGGGCCCAGGGTGACTCAATTATGGTGGATATAATACACTAAGTAGGACATGGAAAAGAAAACCAAGTTTTTCTTTTTCAATTAATGCAAGCCCATTGGCTGCATATAGGAGTTTGATTTAAGTGCGGGTTACAAGTAACTTCCACTATTGCTAGTAAAAGTAATAAATAAAAACTACCAACTAGTAACCACATTATATTAGGGTACTAGTGGCTTTGTATTTGTAGGAATATAGGCATAGCAGAGCATGCTATAGTAAAACATAACTATTAGTATATCAATAGGTAGCATTACATTAGGAATAGAAATACATGTAATATACTAATTAATTAGAATAAATTAGCCTAATCAAAGATAACTAATATTTTTGTTAGCATTAAAAGATATCAATTAGCCTCAAAATGAGAGTTAGCCCATTATTAACTATAGCGACTACATTATACAACTTAAGACTATTTAAAAGGAAATCTAGGTTATATTTTTTAGTTGGGTAGCAGAAACCACAGTGTGGTGGCCACACGCTGTGATTTCTAATGTGAAACACGTGATAGTCATAATCTGACCACAGCATAGTGTTAAGAAGTATACGTCTACGTTATAGTTCTAGAACATAATATAGGTAAATTAAAGATAAATATTAAGTAGCATACTAAATAAATAAATATAGGTTTAGTGTCAAACGATAATAAATATGGAGCGCATGTATATGTCCGCATGTATAGTTAACGTCCTACTGGACCAGATGATTTTTTGGGAAAAGATTTTTTTTTTTTTTTTTTTTTCTCCGGTTACCCCGGCTGCCTCGGTTAAGCCGCGCTTAACCTCTTTGCCGAGAGAGGGGATATTGTAGCGATGCTACGTATTTGCCTAGGATAAATACATGTTTTTCCATACAAGATAACCGGTACAACATGACTGTCGCATTTCCAACAAAATAACATACACCAGAGTATGACACTTATGTAAAACTATAATGTACCTTCTCAGCTGTAGGTTGATTAGCATATCCTGCTTCCTGGTTAACTGGTTTCGAAGAAACAAGTCTAAAGAGTATGCCACTTGAACGGAACTTGTCACCCGGATTGCGCGGAGGTTGTTGAACCAAACCTGGCTTCATGCATATCAAAATGATCCTCCTGGTTTACCCTAACTGCTCAAATAGGTCACATCCTAATTTAATTAGTATTTTAGAATCATTTTCGGAATTTTTATGAAACATAAATAGAGATTATGAAAGTGTCAAAAGGTTGAAATTTTTGACAGGAGAACTGTCAGAGAGTAGACTATGCGTTTAGTTACCGCATCGGAAAGAAGGTATTCTGAATGAAACAAGGTAGAAAACGTATGATAAAAATATAATTATTAGTAATTATTATTAACCACTTAAAATATTACAAGTATTAATGAGCATTGATATTTTTTCGAGAGTCATATGATTTGGAAAAGGTTTAAGTTGGTTTGACGTTTGATGCGTCGATATGGATCGAAACGGAGGGCGGGGGATTTTTCTAGAATCGACGATGGATGTGTCAGTTGGTACTGGGGCACGCTAGCAGTTATACAGCTCCCAATTGAATATCGAAATAAACCGCCTCGCCCCCTTCCGCCGCCTGCCCTGGCCGGTGGAGGATTGGGATATATGTAAAGTGCGCCGTGTGTTGTGCGTGTTGTGCGCGAAAAGGGCGTAGCCCACTGAGTGCTTTCCGTGCCGCCGGCGTGCGCAAGCATGGCCGACGGTCGTGTTGCTCCGAGCGCCATTGCGCGCTCCCTGATGTGCTGAGCGTCGTGGGGACGCTGGTTTTCACCGCAGGGCGCAGTCTTCAAGGCCTGTGGACTGCGTGCCGCCCGGCGATCCCGAGGTGCTTCACACAAGCCTCCCCCTTCACTTGCGTGGCCTGTCGACTCCGAGGCGCGTCACGTTGGCGCCACCATCAAGCCGTAGGGCACGGCCCTGACCCGCGAGCCGTGTGTCGGACAGCCGAGCCGCGGTCCGACGACCCCAAGGTCTCATCGCGCGGGTCCTTCTTGTGGAACTCCTGAGCGCCGCGGGTTGTTCTCGCCCGGACTTGCCAAAGCCGGAGCTTGAGGAACGCCTGTCGCCCACCGTCAGCGATCCGCCTGCTGCGTTAAACACCAGCGGGCCTGTGGATGATAGCTACGTTCGGTACCCGTGAGTGCACTAGACTTTTATCCCAGGTTTTGGCCAAAACCCCGCGTCTCGTCCTTCTCGCGATCGTAGATTAAGCTTTACTATAGTGTCACTCCACAACCGCCGACAGTTTAGGGAAACTGATTGTATTCTGAGCAGCGCCCGCCCTAAAGCGGAGTGCATTGTAGTAGTTAGCGAATTGTATTAAATTGCATGTCATATATTTGGTCTATCTTTTCAATATCCTATTAAGTTCCCATTAACCAGGTTAGAGTAACAAGAGGACCCTTGCACTCCAAAAGTGAAATGTTTTACTGCGGATCTTATCCGAGGCATCACTTCCATTTAATCATAAAGACATCTTAAAAACCTTATTATTTCTCATACACAACAACACTATTTTTTATATACGACAAGCTGTATTCGCAGTATAATGACGTAGAAAAAACGGTTGACGATCGTAGATATCGTAAGTGCATATCGCATATTTTGTATGAGTGTAAAACATATAAGAATTGTATTGATTACTAAAAATAATTGTATTGATTACATTTCCTTAAATTTTGAACAGCCGCATGACATCATTGACGACTTACATAGTAGTTATTTTTCATAACTTAAATCGTACTAAAAACCTCAGGGCCTGTATAAATTATATTTTCATAAAATTACAAAATGGGCTCAAACCTGAACCTCTTCTTTGGGTTTTGTTGTTGCCCATTATCAACTTGACATCCGTCTGTTTGAACTAGTGTGCAACATGAAAATTTTTAACAATTGACCATATGAGAAAAACAAAAGAAATTACTCACTTTCTGTCCCTGCCCTAGCTGCTACAGAAAGATGCATACGGACATCTGTATATCACCATACGTATATTATGCCTATCTGAGACTATACTTGCCGCAAAACTAACTGGCGACTTAGATCAAAATGCTATCTCCTTTACCCTTGATAAGACCAACCAAGAGTGAAAGAGATGGCATTATGGCCTGACTCGCCACTGAGTTTTGCGATAAGTATAATACAAAACAAACTGCCCTAAGTCAAAACGCTGGTTAATATTTTGACTGCGAACCAACCGTCAAGTGGGAACGAGTTTAACCGTTCACGCGTTCTCGGAACGTGGGGTTAGAATTTAGTGTACATTTCCGACTTGCGGCAGGAGAGCGTAACAAACATACAAGTTTGTACTCATTAAGCTGTTTTAGGTTGAGTTACTTTGTCACGGTTCTTAATTTCGTACTTTTGATTAAGAATTGTAATACCTATTTTCTTTCTGTGTTCATATACAGTCATTCACAGATGAAAACATTTGTAAGAAACAAGGCAGTTATTGTTATGTAGGGATACACAATGTAAGTAGGTACTTAATAAACAAAAACCTTAATTGTGATTTTATATTATACTTATTTGAAATTTACGTTAAATGAATTTTCTCAAAGATGAAACTAAAACTCAGTAAGATCGATTTCTAGTCTTCTAAACCCATTCTACATTTTACGAAACCTAGTGCTCATAACATTGTTCGTTCAATAGTTCCTATAGGAAATATAGAATACAGTGAGGTATGGTTTTCGTTGTACATTCAGTTTTAGCTTTACACACACATTGGACACATTGTGCACATTGGATTAAATAATTTATGTATTTGGCATCGCAGCTAAAATTTAAATGTCTGAATGTCAGTGTCTGCAGATTTACATAATTCAAGAAACTGCAAATTTAAGCTAAATAACACCAAAATTATATTGTTAATAAAATGATACTGGGAGAGCATGAGAACAAATTTGTCTGTCATTGCCCTACGAATATCTCCTGTTTGGGAGATATTGGTAGTTTGTATGGTAGGTATGTGGTAGGTACGGCCGCGGACTTTAATTGCTGAGCCATCTACGGTTCAAGTTAATTTGTTTGTCAATACTAACGGTATGAGAATACATGACGTCTCATAATAATTATAATATAATTCAGCCTATATACGTCCCACTGATGAGCACAGGCCACCTCACATGCGCGAGAGGGCTTGGGCTATAGTCCCCACGCTAGCCCAATGCGGATTGGGGACTTCACATACACCTTTGAATTTCTCCTCAGATGTATGCAGGTTTCCTCACGATGTTTTCCTTCACCGAAAAGCTAGTGGTAAATATCAAATGATATTTCGTACATAAGTTCCGAAAAACTATTGGTACGAGCCAGGATTTGAACCAGCGACCTCCGGATTGAAAGTCGGACGTCATATCCACTCGGCCACCACCGCTTTATAAAGTCTCATATGTAAAGTAAAGCCTACATGGCTCATCAATTAACGTCCGTGACTGTACCTGACACTTCGACTCATAGTTAGCTCGGCCTAGTAGCCGATCTTCGAGATGAACCCCCGCGCACATTGAGGGCACCTGAGGAAACCAGCCACGTAGTGATAGTGAACAGAAGCAGGCTGCGTGTTTTCAGCTCGTCGAGTTTAGCTTCGAGGTCAACTTTACGTTGTTCCTCGAAATCGCGCACTTTGTCCTGTACCAGGTGCTGCCAAACCTTCCCACTGAGAGAGCTCGATGTTGCATTCTTTTCATGTGTCGTTTCTGAACATCTTTGTACCTATACACGGTGTAACACGAGGAACCCGAAAGATTTTAACCACGCACTTCTAAGGCCAAAAGAAGGAAAAAATGTTATATGAGTTTAAGTAAATTTAGCCGAGATTTTTTTTTTTTTTTCAGTTTTGAATGTATTTGTATTATTATAAAAAGTTAACTTTATGATAAAACTAGCACTGAAAATGAATTTTTACGATCTGTTTTTTGTAAAATCCTAGTTTTTGCAAAGGTTACTTGTCACTTTTTGACATCTTTCAATAAGGATATTTAGACTACGCCCCGTAATGGCATCATCGTCATCGCGTTTTGCATTAAAGTTACAATAAGATGTTTTTTTTTTAAATTAGTATTAAGGCTGAAACTAGGCGAAATCCAGAAAAGTTTATATGACATATACACTGTTAAAATCTTTCGGTTTCCTCATGTTACACCGTGTGTATGCCCATAACTACATTAAGCGTCAATAGTAAGCGGATATAACAACGCTCCAAAAGTATCTGCCACAATTATTAGAATTATTTTCTACATAGATACCCAGTATATCTACAGTTCGAGTTCTAAAGTATATGCGACAGTCTAATTGTTTTACATATACATATGCGTGTCCCTAATGGCGTGAGGGGGACTTAGAAGGGGAGTGACGTCATCAAGGCAATTCCTTCAAATGTCTGACTTTAACTACCTATGCAAATTCATTTCTGTACTTTTGGTATAGTGAATCATATCTTTTGCCGATCGATTATTAGTAAGCGTTTTTTAGCAATTTTGCCCGCCACTATTATCCATTAGGTATCACTTAAATCACAGAGGTGGGCGAAAATAGCCAAGGATTGGGTGCCGCAAGATGGGCGGAGAGCTGACAGGCCCAGGAGGAGATGGCGGGATGACCTGGACGCATATCTCAACGGCTGGGCGGTGATTGCTCAAAACCGAGACGGATGGAGATCGAGGGGAAAGGCCTTTGCCCAGCAGTGGGACACCATATAGGCTAGTGTTAATAATAATCACGTAAATATCACCAAAAACTAGAATAGAATTAATATTTTATAGCAAAACTGACCGCCTTGCACGAGATTCGAACTCGCTTTACTGGGATGGGACTTTGTCCAACTGCTGAATAGCTGATCTACATTGGTACTTTACTTACCCGATTTAGATATATATACTTCCATTTCCATCATATCCAACATTTTTTTTACGTCTACGTCTAGGATTAAGTCCCGTTTTGTTAAAAAATAATGAACCTGGAGGACATTACTAAGAATTCAGAATTCATTTCTGTTAGGTACTTGGATTCTAGTTTATCTTTGAAATATGAGATAAAACTTAACTTATTTACAACATAACTATGAGATTTCCAGGTGTATACAAATACACTTTTTGTGGTTAGCATGTTTCGTCACATTTGGCCTAATTCTCATCATTGTTCACACATTTCAAACTTAAGATAAGATAACATTAGTGGGCCACACCCGATGACTAGACAGAAATCTTAATAGTTTCGGGCCGCTTGCCGAATATGCTCGTTTTTAATAGATGAATTGCATGATGCAGACGTAATGTCATATGTCGTTATGCGTAGTGTTGAACTAAATACATCAATCATCATCAAAATGACCGAGCCGGCAAAATGTCCCACTTTGTCGCTTGCCATAAGGACGAGATTAATAAAGTATTTAATACATTAAAGATAACAGACATACGCCCTATTTCGAACAATGCGTATAAGATGTCACACCGATACGACACTGACAGATCGGCGTCGTATCGGTATATAAGTTATAACCATTTTTGAATTGGGTCGATAGCTTGGGTTACTCTACCCGCAATGGTTCGATGGTCATCTGTCAATTCAGACAGTTCCATAGTGATGCTAATATGAACATGAGCAACTCCTGTCGTGTCGTGCAGCCCTGCACTCGCGAAAGGCACATAATCGGTTATCAGTAGTAATAATATCATAGTAAGTAATGCATTGTACGAGAATTTCATGTTGATAAATACCATAGTGCCAAAACTCCCTATCAAGATTACCTACCTAATACATACTCATAGTTTACAACCTTAAAACCTCAATTAGATAAGATTGATAAGAATTTGTAATCTTTACTGCTGATTGTTTGCTTTTATAACTTTGCATTTGACTTAAACCTGTCAGTAAATCATATATAGTACAATTTCTATAGATGTTCCATGTGCCATGCGCGTGCGCCCGTGAGGGACAAAATATACGCAATGTGACAAAATTAAAAACACGTTTTAACATTTCTGACAACATACAAAAAACAACCTAGTAATTTGGTCGGGTTCATTGTTTCCCACCATAAAAACGGTGGGGAACGAAACTAAATACTATACGTCTACGTCACTTAGGACTTTTTAGAAGTAGGCAGAAAGGAAAAGTGAGACTATGACAAGGACAAAAAACTCTCTCTGATCTCTCTCACTTTCTTTGCTACTCCTACTGAAAGTTCCAAAAGATCATCCTGTTCGATCATTTCGCCCTGATGTCAGATCCAGAGTTATACTATATTCTATCTATATTGAGATGGTATTATTGTATGAGGAGTCTGAATAGCGAGAAGAAACCATATTTTTCAAGTTTGTTTTTTAACTGGTTATTCTCTATAGTTCTTGTACCCATATCAGCAGTCAGCGTCAGCAGCAGACAACTTTACGCCGACTTGGCAGCATCTTGTAGTGCCGTAGCCAAGGCTCGGAACCGGTTTATAAAATACTGGTAAATACCGGTTTATTTCGGTTTTTACTCCGAAATTTTATAAAAATCCGAACGTTTTAAGAACTTTATTGTAACCTATTGCGCCTTCAACGGAAGTTTCGACCTAAGCCGTCCTACGTATACACGTATAACGATTAAGGGCAGCTTTATTGTGCACAGTGCGGCCGGACATTTAAGGCTAAGTTCGGTTTTGCGAGCCACATGCTCATCAGAGGAAATTGTAAAGGTCGCCGTTGTCGGACACGACATGTAGGACTATATATTTTTCACAGGAATTTAAAATTGATGTATTTTCAAAACAGTGAGTACGGTGACAGCTGTAATGTCCATACAATTTATAACCTTAAAACGCAAAATCTTGCAAAATTGTACTGAAATAACAGCCGTACCTAAGCTGTCTGAAAAATACGAAAGGGGACGAAGTCACGTGACTGCTTCTCCATACAAACGTCCTGTATACGTTTTAAAAAATTGTATCGATTTTTTTTTTAGCTTCAAACTCTTGTAATAATCTAAACATTAAGAGTTAAGAATAACTTTGCGATCCTAACGAAATAACTTATACGTTACATCAATATATGAAATTCCATTTCGGGAGAGAACGGTTTCCACTAACTAAATCTTAACATAACACTTTGATTTTGATGTCGATCCCTGCAGCATAATATATGTATTTTAGTTTTATAGGCTTCGCTTTGTTGAAAAAAAAAAAGTTTTTGTTTCGTAGATTTTGTAAAAAAGGAAAACCTATAAACGTAGTTTTTCATTGTGTCAATAACATACTAAAAAATCATAGATAATGGAAAATATTTAGAAGTGGAACAACATTTTCTCCTTTTGTATGGATAACTACGTGCTATAGGTTCCCACTGAGCAGTTTCTACTGTATGCATTTCAAGATGTCTGCCCAAATGTACCTTACAAAAACATCGATGCATTATCGAAGTTCATTGACTTACAATTTACTTTACTGGTGCGTTTAAATATAAATAATCGGGTTAACGACTACTTTTAAAGGTTAAGTTAATAGTGGCATTAAATCGTTTATTGGCCATAATGGGGAAGGAAGCTACTGGTACTGGTTTGAAAGAAAGAGTGGTATTTTATTTATATTTAAGAAATCTTATTTTGATATTACTGGCATTTCAGTTTTCGTCCAACTTTCACTTGGTATTACCAGTAGTTTATGTGACTGCTACATAATGAAATACATTAAAATACGAGTATGGGTTTATGAAACGAATGAAATGAGATTCATAAAAGGATCAAACGAGTATTTTAATGCCTAATTATCTGCAGTTGTATACGTTGCTTTATCTACATCAATATCATAAGCTTTAACAAAACAAAATAATTTTATACTTAACACTTACACTACACTTTTTAATTAAAAGATAAACTAAACGTCAAATGGCGGTTATGTAATTTTTTTTTAATTCAGAGACGAATTTTGTAAGTTAAAATTTGAGTCACCTCCCGGTTTCTGATAAAGCTGAAAATTTGCATGCATATGTAAATTGGATGACAATTCAATATTATGGTACCATCAAGCTGATCTTATGATGGAGACAGGAGATGGCCACAGGAACTATGTGATAATACTAATTTCATTCGTTTCATAAATCCACACTCGTACTTTAATGCCTTTCATTATGTAGCAGTCACATAAACTACTATTAAAATTCTAATTCCGCTGCAGTTTTATTGTATGGCTTTATCTTCCCAGCTACATTTTTTCCGGGTAGTGATTTTATGATGCCATCATGCCATGAATCATGATGATAATTTATTATATGAAGGATGACATATAGGGATGGTAAAGCAATCGTCATGGGATGGAATAGCAGTATTCACAAGACACACTTAACAAAATTAGTGTGTGCAGTCAATGACGTTGATTTCGGTGTCACTTCGTACTTCGTCACACACACCACACATTGAACACAGAAATCAAATTCCTTGACCGACCGTTCCGTTCACTTATAATCCCTCTGGTATTGCATGTGTCCATGGGCGGCGGTAATCGCTTACCATCAGGCGATTCGTCTGCTCGTCTGTTTCCTATATCATAAAAAACCGTACCTACCCTCCGAGGAACTCATCATTCTTTTCGAAGATTAATTTTAGAGTGATTCTAATTTGAGGCAAAACATTCTAAAATTAAATAGTTTACTAACGATTATCGTCGCCGTCGTGTATGTATATTATAGTGTTATGCATATTATATTTGAAAGGTTTGGTTGAGTTAATTCGATTGAAATGGTATAACCCGATTTCGACGACTTTCCTAATTGACGTGGAACAAACATGACCCAATAAGAAAGATTTGATTGGACATGACCTTTTTATGTTATGTTTAGCTTGTATTTACAATGTTGTTTAGACAGTGGACACGTGTATACTGTTTATCATCATTTTAGCCTCTAGTCGCCCACTGCTGCCCAGCTTAGCATTAGGCCTCTCTGTGTACGGCACTTATGGAGTAGATGACTTCTTGTACGCCGGAGCTTGTCTCATCCAGAAGTGCTCTGCAATTTTCCGAACTACGATACGATACACGTACGATAATTTGGGCTCCAGTATGATGTACTTTCCAAAGAGCCTTATTGTACGCAAAAGTACGATAATTTTAGCCCTTAGACGACGCCACCTAAAAGCCTTGTATTTGAAGCAAAATATGGCACTATCCCACAAAAATATGCTAAAATTAGTACCTTTTGGGTGGTTTTGGGTGTAAACCTTTAGGATCTATCTCAAAACAAATATAATTGTAATTTGTAATTTGTAAATGTATTCTGATATGGGTGTAGAACTGTACGTGTTGCCTGAAATAAAACTTTATTTATTTTATTTTTTATAAAACTAATTATTGCGTAATTTAGACTAAAATTGTGCTTTCTTTCATTACATATTGGAATTATTCATCTAGGGATGAATTCCAGAGAGGAAAATGTCCAGACCGTTCGTATGGAAAAATACGGAACCCTAATGATCACTAATATTTCCGATTAAGCAATGTATAACGGATTAGTTTGTATGGGAAATCTACACAAAATGTCCCGTTTTTATTGCTAATAAGTACCGTAGTACGCGTACCTACTTTTCTGTGTCATAAAGCAAAGTATGACCAAGTAGATAAGTACGCAGCTTAGTTAAATCGGTCATAACAACAGTTACCCTTTGTGTTAAACCTCTGTCTTGTGCCCTGGGCGTATTCTCAATGAAATTATATATGCATCGTGCAATATATTGCATAACAACGAAGTGCGCAAAAAGATTTGTAAGGGCTATTTATGAGAGGTCCAAAATATAGGTAGACGTGTTTATTGACTTTTTTCCGGAAATCGTTGCGTATTTCGTATTATATTGTAATAATTATTATAGTTTATTTATGTCTTCAACTTTGTTTGCACAATACAACCATACATTTTAATTATATTGAAAGAATACTGGGTATTTCAACCTAGGAGAAACAACCTTTAGCGAAAACAAGTTTTTTTTTGTTGTATAATCGCAAAGTGGTTTAGTTCCATTTAATATGTATAACTAGTTAAATAAGGACTAACAAATAAACTTAACTATAAATAAAACTAAACCTAAACTAACCACTAAAACAAAAAAAAAAAAAACTAGTCAAACAACCTACCCCGCGTCGCTCCCAACGCAAAGGTGCCCATCACGCTTGCTGCGTTTCCGCGTTGAACCGCGATGGACAACCTTTGCGCTAGGAACGACCCGGAGCGGGGGTCGAGACCCCTTTCCTGCAAGCGCCGCCCCAGTTCCCCAAGAAAAGATTTCGCCTCCGCGCACCAGCACCCTGACGTCTCCACGGCAAGGGGAACAAACAAGTAGCTTGCCAGCCCCGAGTACTTGTCCCTCTTTAGGGACGCCGCCTGCTCAGCAGCAGCTCCCGCCGATCGCACAGTGCGGCCAAGGTGCGTGGCGGCGAACGTACTGACGCAGGTGGCATCCCACAAAAGGCACTTACCCCTCTCCCACGGCACCAGGGTCAAACCATCTGGTCTTTTACCATCCGACCGACTCAGGCCCGGCGGCTCCAGCACACACGGGACATTGGCTGACACCAGTGCCCTTCGAATAATATCGTTTAACGCGTGGTGCCGTGGGAACCTCCCCGCGCAGCGGCGACAGCTCAAGGCATGGTGCCCGTTGCTCTCCACCATAGACCCGCGAAAGTTAAATAAGGGAAAAAATATATACGGCATCGATTATAATAAGTGTACTATCGAAAAGGAAAGGAGAAACATACAACAAAGCTTTTAGCTGAACAAATATTTTGTCGACTCGATTACTAAAGACAAGGCGAGACATGTTTGGGTTTATGCAGTTAATGCAGGGGTTTGTGGAAATACAATGATAGCTATTTTTGGTCAACCCACCTAGTGCCCCAATAGAGGCAGGTAGTTTTCATTAAACATTAAATGTGCAAGTGGTATCGTGTTACGTAAAAAAGTCCGGTACCTATGAAGCTTACACGATTTATATTGCGAAGAGTTGGTAGATTGTTTATCGATAAGTGTAGGTACAGTCAAAACATTTAATATGTGACTAGGGATTGCAATCCGGTCCGGCGGATCCGGTAATCCGGCCGGATCCGGCACTTTTTTAGTAATCTGTTGATGTATAAAGTTCATTCTCTTTATATACCTAAAAAAAAATAGATCCTCAATGTTAAAAAGAATCAATTGAATTGATAATTTTTCACATGAGATCGTCGTGTCGTGTTTTGTTCCGTTTGTTGGGACCGATATACTTATTTGTAATTAAAAAAGTTTTTATTTTATTTCATACAGTCTATAAAGCTATTTTCTCAAATAAAAATGAAAGCAAGATAATATTGGAGCGCATTCCATATAATTCTGGTAAAAATTAAAATATCTTTTTTTTTGTTACAAAGAATTCAATCAAAGAACAGTTTAAAAACTTGCCCTTTCAAGGAATTCCCGTCCCATATACCATCATCAGGCTTTTAAAGTGAGATTGACATTGTATCACTTTTTAAAGGTAAGTTTTATTATTAAAATACCGTTTATTTCTCATATTACACAAAAAACTTGAAAAATATGTCATTTAATTAACTTTAATATGCATATACCAATCACTAGAAAAAAAGTCAATCCGGACGGATCCGGTCGGAAGGTGACGGTCGGATCCGGCCGGATTGGAAATCAATCCGGTTTGCAATCCCTATATGTGACCCATTTTGTACCTTGTCACAGTGACGATAGTATGAGGTTTCTAGCGACTTTTTTTCATACTACGTCGCTAGCAAACACGCATACGCCTGATGGTAAGCAGGCTCTGTAGCCTATGTATGTCTGCAACTCCAAAGGAGTTACATGCGCGTTGCTGACCCTAACACTCGGCACCCTTCGTTGAGCGCAGGATACTTTGAGCTCTGAGAGGTTGAGCACTATAGCAAAATTAAATCTTTTGACTGTACAGTAGAGATTTGGTCAATATAGGTACAGTCGGCATCAGATATATCGGAGCGGCCGAGATTCTCAAAAATATCTGAATACGCACTCTTATGTAGCGCCTTGACAATAGAGAATTGTTGAGATATTTATGAGCTCCTTGACCCTTCGGATATATCTGACGGTGACAGTAATATAAATAATAAATAAAAGTCCCCGAGTAAATAGGAATAAATCATTATTTTGGTCTGAGACTTGGAAGTTTGAACTTCTCCACCTTGAAAGTGTTTATTTTGGCAGGTTAAATAAAAACATCTCTGGTTTAGAAGAGCTTTGTTATCTCAGTCTTAAAAATATCTCTTACCAAAACATACTGTAATACCTAACAAAAGTATCTAACTATTTTAGCCATGTTGTTCCAGAACCTCATAAATATTAAAGTATAAAATTAATGTTGGCAGGTGCTACAGAACAAAATTTCTAACTATATGTACGGTTCTCTCCTCCCCTTGGCCATCGGCCTTTTGAACTGGAACTGGAACATTCCGCTGGTGGCCAGACTGCTGGCCCTTGGAGCCAACGAAAGATTTGTTATCCAACAACACAATTAGGTAGCTAATTATTTTAGCTACATTTTATCAACGCAACGCTATTTCTGAAATTCATGCTAACTCATGAAATCTATGCGTGGGTGTATTTCCATGGTAATAAGTCAATAAACCCACCATACAAGAACCAACTCTCACGCGATTACATTATATCGTTTCTTACCAGCCGACATCTACAAACTATAGCACGTCAATTTAAAAAGAAAACTGATGAAAGTAGTTTTCGCGCGTTTCCCCATGTCTTGTTTTTCTAGATCTGAGGCTATGGCGCGAACGTGATGCCAATTCTATTTTTAAAATTTGATATGATTTTCTTCTTTATTTGATACGAGCTGGGGCCCGTTTCTCAAAAGCTTGTAATACAAAACGGATGTCACTTTTTGACAGCTTTTGTTAGAAAGGGACTTCCACTTGTATTACAAGCTACAGGGTGGACAAATAAGAATGATACACTTTGTTTTTAAATTTTAATTACAAGAAGTGGAAATTTTATTAAATATTTTTTTCATAGATATATTATTCAGGGTTGGCATTTGTATACAGAAGATAATTTCTGCCAAATGTCTACCACTAGCAGCAAGCAATTTTATCTAAAAATGTTTCTGTTGTTTAAAACACGTTGTTTGCTCGATTAATTTTGAAAAAAGTGACAGTGATTGGCACCCGAATTCCCCAAATGTTGCAGCTCTTGACTTATCTAAAATTACGTGTCTATGCTAACGAGCTGATGAAATTTAAACAGTTAAAACCGAGTATTCGACACAAATGTACTAAGATAATGCCAAAAATGTGCGAATAGATGCTGAACATTGGGATGATAAGGGCTTACATTTGCCTGCTGTTAGAGGTGGACATATGTCAGACATTATGTTTCGCATGAATTTGCCAACCCTGAAGAATATATTTTTAAAACAATACTTAATAATTTTTGAACTTAATACAGTTAAAATTTAAAAACAAAATGTATACTTCTTATTTGGCCACCCTGTACAAGCTTTTGAGAAATGGGCCTCTGACCGTGAGCACCAATCAGAGTTAGCGGCGAGTTGGTGCTGACGAAATGCCATCAAGAGTCGACTTATAAGGCATTTCGCTCACACTTATTGATGTGCGTGAGATGCCTACCGCGAAACACGAAAATCGTAATTTCGTAATCTGACTCTCTATCGCTCTAATATGCAAATTGCAAATTGGCTACTTCACAGATTTTTGTCAATAATGTCAATCGCTCTTGATTTTCCTGAGGATCAAATGTCTATATAGGACTTATGGTATTTAAGCAACACAAAGGTCAGAAATGAGGATTAAAGTCTGAATCTCGGACTCGACGATTAAAACGCCTCTAACAAAATGATATTGTAATGTGACGTCACATTACATTAGTCTGTCCTAAATGTATGGAAAATCAAGAAAATTGCTATTTTGACCCTGAAATATTGCGTTTATGTATATAGTTATTATACAATTTACTTTTCAAAAAAATGTAAGGAATCGAATAGTACCGTTTTCTTTTTTGTTTTGAGATTTTGGAGCCTTGTATTTTTCTATAATCTCAACATGTCTTTCAATTTTTTTTATACCACTTTTTTTTATATTGGATGGCTCATTTTCTATTCATATAGCTAAATTTAATTTTGTTATAATATTCAACATGTGCCAAATACCCAATTGTTGAATCAGAGTCAGCCTCCATGATGCCAATCACCTTGCGTTTTCATTATTGCTATTATGTTTGCGTTCCGATATAAACAATGATTGCGCAATTACTGGGATCACTTTTTCCTGTTAGAAGGATACATTTGACATTCAATTAGTATATAGAAATTTAGTCTGTATTGTAAGTATTTTTGTTACACCCTGTAGAGACAGAACTTACAGTACCCCTAGTGTAACTTTGATCGACATCATAACGTGACGAACGCGTTTGCGTTAAGTGTCATTTTGTATGAGATTTTTGACTTTCCAAAACGTCCCGCTTGGCGCGCTGTTCAAAAACCCATACAAAATGAGACTAAACGCAAACGCGTACGTCACGTTTCAAAATCGAATCTAGTTACACTAGGGGTACTGTACACTTTATTTAATTGTTTTAACTACCTAAAGTAAACTAGCTGTACTGAACAAAATAGGTATAAACTATGAATAAGCCAATAAAAACGCATATCCGTCTGGCTGAAAGAGATTGTAAATCCCGCTCTTTGATCATTTGACAGTTCGCACAACGTTCTCATTTCAAACTTCACTGCTTCCACAAATAAACGTTACCCACATCTACACCATCTCGCGATCAGCGATAATGCCTATAACTTTATCGATGGCTATTTATCACTTTCTACTCTTTCTAGCGTATAAGGAAACCGAGGGGAACGCGCACCTTCTATTTTAGGCGTCACAATTTCAGTTTCAGCTCCGCGAGTCGTGGCGCGGACGCCATAGTCCGAGCGAATTAAAAAAATATCCAACCGCTAATATTGAACAACGTTCCATTTTTGAAAATGACCGTTGACGCTGGCAAGACTGTTTCTGGAATCAATATAAAAGTGAGTTCGGAGTTAAAATTTTTATTCTTTGTTTTTCTTATGTTTTTTAATTAAAAATAACCCCAGACGTGGTCGTGAATTGAAGTAATGTTTCCAGTAAAAGTTAAGGGCTTATTCTGAACGTTCCTTGAATTTATTTTATTACTTTTCTGAATGCTATTGTGTACTAAAGTAACCATTGGCCGTGTTTAAGATGACAAAGGATCGGAAACCGGTTTGGAATGTTTCATGTGTTTTGCGCAGGATTGCTTGTGTGTAGAAATAAAGTTGTGCTATTTTAGGTACATATTTGTACCCAAAAACGGCATAAGAGTCAGTGAGGTTTACCGCAAAATTCGGATTCAAATATGGTTTTTAAAATGTTTTAGGATAAAACACGACTCTAAAATTAAAAATTCAAAAATCTCTAAATAAGTATTACAAAGCCAAAAATTATATTATGCTCATTATATCATTGGCATAGCAATTTTAAGAATAGTCTTGGGATAAACTCTATGGTCGATTGGTCATATTAACATTTAAGTAGACGCATTTATATAAGCCTTTGCTGTTTCATCTCTTATCCGACTTATCACATCAATTGAAGCGTTTGGAATTTCTTTAGTCTCCGATAAAAATATTGCAACAATGAGACATTCCTGATAGCTAAAGAGCTTGAGATTTTGCAAATCTCAATAAACAAAGCAAAAACTCAAGGTAAAAGACTTCAATAAGAGGGTAAGCGTGGCCGTTTAGTAGTACGAAGTATGCCAGGCAGTCCTTGATACGTACGTTGGTAGGGTTGATATATGAAAAAATTTAATATCCTGACAAAATTCCGGATCAATTACTCCAAAACCTTCCGGGCCAGTATCCCCTTATATCTTGATATATACCTCAGATAACCTTCTAGTGATTACTAGGTTCCGAAAAAATCCTAATCATACAATCCGCCGAGTCCCTCCGCAAATCGTGACACCTGACCAGACAGGACCTAAAGTCCTGACATGTCTGGGGAAATCCTGATGGCAACCATAGTCAGATGCATTAGGCTAGTACTGTTTTTAAATGCGAAAAGTAAACTAACAATTATTTTGATGTGTCTTCGTTCTTAAAAAGAATCATTATTCAATTCACCTTATACTGCATCGCTTAGATCACCTGAAACATTTGGAATTTTGTTCAGATGAAGATGACGCAAAAAATTGCAACAAAGAACGGATGTGGATGAGAGCTTGAAATTTTGCAATTGTTGATAAACTACATGCTTGAGAGCTGTTGAAGCATCTGTTGTGATAAATATGCGATAAGGCACGTTTTCAATTGGGTGTCACGATGACTAAGAGAGTACTGAGGTGTTATATGCACTTTTAGGCCTATTTAAAGTGGGAAAATAGGCAGGGTAAAGATGGTGTAAAGTACAAAATATGTCTTATACTATTTACGTTCATATACCCATTAAAAATATGTGGGTACTCATCGTCCTCATCGATCAATTAATAGATAGAAATAATAATTTACGGACAGCTACAGATGCTCAAAAAGAATCCTTGTAAAAAATAAATGGTGTCTTAGTTTTTTTGTGAATTGCAGACATAATAATGTTAACAGAGGTAGTAGATACTTACCTTAAGGAACATGAGTACGAAATGTGTGTAATAGTTATGCTTAGGTAAGTATTTATATGAAGTACACCACTGTACCTAGTGTACCAACACCATCTAGGTAATACGTATAATCTTGATGATGATGACTATCTTTTGTTTCAGAGCTCCCAGAACCGACTGCTGATAAAGAATGGGCGTGTCGTCAACGATGACGGAATGGAAGACGCTGATGTTTACATCGAGGATGGCATCATCAAGTGAGTTCACGTTGTTTTTATTTAGGTACCAGCAGTGCAGCAGCAAATGTAGTTCAAGAAATGCTAGGTATAACAATTAGTTTATGAGGTGTCAGAGAGATTTGAAAATATTTCGGCGGGGTTCTCCCATTTCTAACTATTACGTGTTGGAGCGATTAAGAACACTATATTCAAATATGGAAACAAATCACAAAGAAACTGCAAGATTAAGTTGACGTATTCGAAATATTTTTTATTCTCTTTCTGCGCTAATTATACAAATATATTAAATGAAGGATTTAGGCTGTTCATCTTATTCGAAAATTCATTGCTTTGACATCAAAAACCACTGGATAATAATAATCGAAAACTTGTCAGGAATGAAGAATGACACTTTTTTTTTACAGTACATATTAAGCACTTAGTGCGGTAATTCGCACTTTACGTGCCTATGTTGCAACTTTAAAGGGCTATATGTACTGTAAAACGTTGTAAGATACACGTCAATTCGCAATTCTACTTTTCGCAGTTGTATCGTAGGTAATATATCCGACATACGGATTACTAACTCTAACCACATTAAACAACTATAATCCCATGGAACCACGCATGACATAATTTAACACCCCGGACCAATTTGTCAAGGAAATACTCCACATCGGTAAATTAAAAGTAAAACCGCCTTCCGTCCGTCCTCATACATAATCCATACATAAATACATCGCGTGACACGCTAATTCACTTTTAAAACGAAAGTGAGCGATGCGAGAACTTATCGGCTTTTTGTGGAAATGTGAGTAAACTATAATAGTGGCAAACAAATTAATGGTAATAAGTGGTATTTTTGAAACAGAACTGTTTATTGTGTGATTATGTTTTTTCTGTGCTCGTCGACTGTATTGGTTGAATTAAGATTTCATATACCAAACCATAATTGCATACTTTTCATGTATAAGCTCCCAACTCAAGTATATTATTCATTTCAATATGCTGTAGTCAACTATAAAGAATTTGACTAATCACGTGCCGCCGCGCTCCCATAGAAAAGACACAAACGGGTGACCATTTCATGATCATATTCATTCAACGCGCGTTTATGTCTTTTGTACTACATTTTTGTTTATCGAGATACTTACAATTTTCATTCATTATTTAAGTTTTATAGTTAAAATAGTAATATTTTAGATGACTCGTAGAAAAAGTATTGTATACAATAGTGATATAAACAACTTTTCGATCTCCTTCCTTACTTAGGTAACTCAGCAAGCTTCGTTTCTTAAACACGGTATTCGACTGAAAAGCTCTCTACTATATTACGATTATATAAAATACTGTCTTTTTATGGTAGTTGGGTAAATAATCTATTGTCCGAAACGGTATATTCGACATTTTGACATTTTACAAATACTTCGAAAAACCTATTGTATTTATTATATTCATATTCATTTATTTCGTATATGCATAATACATTACACGTCAAAACATTTTATAGATAGGATTATTACTTTGATACATTTTCGATCATTATTAATGAAATAAATCATTATAAATACGCCAACTAGCTCCTGCCGCCAACTTCTTCTGAGTAGAAGTATAATTTTTATAATAAAACTACCGAATGTCCTCATCGGAACTCAAATCATCTCTATACCACATTTCACTCAATTCTGTTCAGCGGTTTAAGCGTGAGGAGGTGAAATCCTTTGGGTGTACACTATATTAAATCTTATCAGATGTCATTCATCAGTATAGCGACATGCTTATCAAAACCTGTTTAATTAACACTTCTTGCACGCAAACTTGCATATCCTCGTAATGGCTGGTTAGGTCATTTTCCCAAAATCGTTATTTCCTTGTAGCATAATTTCCAGTCGCATTTTTTCAATTCTTATTTTACACCAGACGTATTTATTCCTAACATGATTTTTCCATTCGCATATTTTCCCATTAGACAATTTAACTATTCTTAATTTACACTAGACGTATTTATTCCTTGCATGATTTTTCCATGCGTAGATTTTCCCATTAGACAATTTATCCACAATCACCCAAATTGCGTACAGTTAGCAATATCGACGGAGCCCCGCTTGCGCGGGGCTCCTATTCTGTGCCGTTTGGCCTTCGGCCGTTTGAAGATACCTAACGAACCTAACCTACCGTTAAATTTTCACCATCCCAATCCCAACACTCCCAACACCGACAATTTTGCAAGGAATAAATACGTCTAGTGTAAATTAAGAATAGTTAAATTGTCTAATAGGAAAATATGCGAATTGAAAAATCATGTTAGGAATAAATACGTCTGGTGTAAATTAAGAATAGGAAAAAATGCGACTGGAAATTACGCTACAAGGAAATAATGATTTTGGGAAAATGACCTAACCAATCTTTAAGATCATACCTGGACACCTAAACATGAAAAAACTAAGTGAGGGTTATGAAGGGTTACATTTACTAGATAGTCACGAATTCTGGTATTTTGTCAGGATTCTGTTTGTTGTAAAATTTTGTCTAGATGTTGATGAAACTTGAAGATTCTCATGGTATCTTAGTCAAAATGTAAGTGGGTCACTATAATTTTACTGATACAATCTACTAAGTTTGACTACATAGTGAATTTTTACTACTTGTACAGTCACGTATGAAAATATCGATACGAAAAAAGTCCCAAAAATATGTAATACACTACATTAATGTATATGCAATAAAGTCGTGTGTACATATTTTTGGCACTTTTTTTATCGATATTTTCAGACGTGAACGTACTTGTGGATTGTGATTATAATTCATTCATGACGCTATAAAAGACAACCAATTCCACAAACAAGTCTAATTAACATGTAAGTGCACGCAACTTTGCATATCCTCATCACAGCTTTAATAAGTCTATTAGTGAAATTAGTGTATGACGGAACTTCTCGCCACGCTTAAGTACATATTTGATGGACATATTTAAAACGTAAGTACTAAGGGAAAAAAGTTATTAGTTAATTCTAATTGACTATGTTAGTTATTTCGATCGATAAACTTTTGCTTGAATTTTTGTTTTTCTAATGCGCGTTACCGACCCTCGTTGAGCTCTGGCAACCTTAGTCACCGGCAGGAACATAACACTATAAGGTCTAGTGTTATTTGGCTGCAGTTTTCTGTAAGGTCGAGGTACGTCCCCAGTTGGGCTCTGCTCTACACCAAGCTACCACACAAAGCGAGATGACATTCACAGTGCCCATACCTCTCTTTTGGACGTAGTTTAAGGACATACCCGGGTCCAAGTTTCACAATTTGAATAAGTGATTAATAGGCTAAGACTTAAAATTCTTGCAGGGTTTTTTGTTTCCTAAATATAGCCGTGGTGACGTATCAATACGATTTAGTCCACAGGATCATCAGTTAACGATTATCACGTTTACTGACAAACGCGAATAGAAAAGTGAAAATGTATTGGGATGACAGATGTAACATTTCTTTAATTTTTGATTTACGATTTCTAATATTTCTATAGGTAGATATACTACATATATAAGTACATATAAGGTATTAGGTCAGACCGTCAGGAACTATTTAAAACATGAAGTGATTCTACCAGACTCAAAGAAACTGGTAGTATTTATTTTTTTGCGAATTTGTCCAAGCATTCCAATTGGTGCGAGATAATATGAACAAGGTAGGAACAATATTTGTAGAGAAGAGTTGACATGCAGAGAAGAATGTTTTTACCTGTGCTATATTTACTTAAAGCTCTGACCACGCCAAAAGTCCCGATAAACTCTGTCCTAATCGAATCTATTGTGATAATTTTAATACATCGATCGCAGATAATGCTTATTATCTCTGGTCACGGACAGACCGCTACGCTTTCGCTGGTATACTGTTTCTTTTATTATATGTACAAAGGGCTTGGTATTTTTTTCCAGCGGGTGACAGGCGTGTTTAATTTGGCTAGTTATAGATAACCAGAACAAGCACAACTCAATATGTTTCGACCTACTCCAAAAAAGATTTACAGTTTCCGTGTATTTGACGACCGGTTTGGCCTAGTGGGTAGTGACCCTGCCTACGAAGCTGATGGTCCCGGGTTCAAATCCTGGTAAGGGCATTTATTCGTGTGATGAGCATGGATATTTGTTCCTGAGTCATGGGTGTTTTCTATGTATTTAAGTATTTATAAATATTTATATATTATATATATCGTTGTCTAAGTACCCTCAACACAAGCCTTATTGAGCTTACTGTGGGACTTAGTCAATTTGTGTAATAATGTCCTATAATATTTATTTATTTATTATTATTTAGTTTCATTATACCGGGTGTAGCCTGTAACAGAACAGAAACAATAAATTAGACTGTAGATTGTACTCCTCAAACTGACCAACATATGTTCAGCGACTTAAAAAAAAAACTTATTTTGATTTTTAGAACATTTTAAAGTTTATTCTAAGACGCAATGTTATATTTAAAGCGTGACAATCAACGTCAATTGCACTGATGACAGCGTACATTGAAGGTAATATTTAATTTGTATGAAAAATAGGAAGTCTAAAGAATTCATAATTTTCAAAAATCGCTGAACTAATGCTGGTAAGTTTGAGTAGTAGAGCTTACAGTTAAATTTATTGCTCCTGTTACAGGCCACACGCGGTATGAATAGTCAAGGAATTTTATTCCCTACCCATTTCGTTGAAATGTTGTTAGACATTCGCTATGCATTAAGGTGGAAAATTGCGATATTACAAAGCAACGTCATGCTCTAGTTAGCTCTTATGGTGACAGTTTGCTGTGGTACGATATTCAACATTAGGTGCATGGGTATCTATGCATTATGTATTTATTGAATCTTATCTTAAGCAGACCAAAAAAGAGCTGGCGGGATGATCTCGACGCTTTTTGGAGCTACTGGCGGGAGGCCTTTGCCCAGCAGTGGGTCACAAAATAGGCTACATAAATAAATGCACAACTAGGGTTTCTCATTTCTCGACCTTTTTTATTTCCCGGAGCACGAGAATTCTCGACCACTATTTCCCGGGAATTCCCGGGTTGTCGAGAAATACGGAAATTTTTAAAAATATGTGTGATTTAACAATAAAACTTCGTTTTTTATGCAATATTCAACAACATTTATTAATCAACAATGTTTATTTTTAATGTCATGTGACTGTAACTATAGAAAACTTTAATAAAGCGAAATAAACTCTAGCGAGATCTTTTAATCATTATTTCTACAAACAATTAGAACTAAATAGTCTTTTTCTTTGGAATAAACAAATAAAATATCTTCTAAAAACAATGTCATCATGTCACCACAATAAAACTTAGTACCTTACATACTATATAATTTACTTTAGTCTCTGTCTGTACTCCAAATTTTTAAGTATGTAACATAAAATGACAGTTTTTTTTTTATACTACGTCGGTGGCAAACAAGCATACGGCCTGCCTGATGGTAAGCAGTCTCCGTAGCCTATGTACACCTGCAACTCCAGAGGAGTTACATGCGCGTTGCCGACCCTAACCCCACCCCCCTCGTTGAGCTCTGGCAACCTTACTCACCGGCAGGAACACAACACTATGAGTAGGGTCAAGTGTTATTTGGCTGCGGTTTTCTGTAAGGTGGAGGTACTTCCCCAGTTGGGCTCTGCTCTGATCTGGAATGACATCCGCTGTGCTGTGCCCTACCACACAAGGCGAGATGACATTCACATTGCCCATACCTCTCTTTTGGACGTAGTTTAAGGACATACCCGGGTCCAATTTCGGGTTTTTCAATTAGGTATAAAAAATAACAATCAGACTAGCTTAATAATTACGACTTTACGAGTAAGATACCTTAGTTTAGTCTTTGTATCAACTTTTCAATATTTATTATAAATGGACAGTCTTTTCGTTACTACGTACGTAAACATAAGAACCTAATAAATAATTAATAATCTTAGACTAATTACAATCACAATTTAAAGCGGAAACTGCTTCAAAATCAAAAGCTAGCCCACTATGTCTTGTTATTAAGGAAATAAGCCTTTAAAAATAAGAGGGCATTTATAGCATCATCTGACAATCGGTTTCGTATTTTCGTCACAAAATTTCCAGACAAGGAGAAAACCCGTTCATTTTCTGTCGACGTAGGCTTTACTGATATAACAGCTTTATACAAGTTTTCCAGATTTGGTGTTCTTTTGCCAGTTGATTCATATAATTGAAACTCTTTTTTAATCAAGCCTCTTGTTAAAACTTTATTATGTTTTTAAATTTTTTGACTGAATTTCTCGATTTCTCGATTTCTCGACCACTTTTTTCTCGTCTCGAGTAAGGCAAAATTTCCCGGGAATTCTCGGTTCGAGAACTCTCGAAGAGAAACTCTATGCACAACGGAAAATTTACCACACAAAATGTGGACAAGATTGATGCATGGTAGTGGTTCATTTACAAAACATATTTTTATATCAATATTATGCGTATGATTCGTAGTCTAAACCAAATTTCATTTTTGAGTAGATCTACAAATTTATGTAGGTGCCGTATATCTCGCTCGGCAGAAATTATAAAACACATACACATTCGACACTTAGCCCTACATTGATATAAAAGTACCTACGTAATTTAAATTTGTGACCAAGCAATGTGTTCGTAAGTTTTATCATTGGTGAAATAGATTTGCAACTATAATATATTTCCTTCATGAATAAAAATGAAATTGAACTAAAACTGAGCGATGAATTCGACAATTAACGATTTCCGCATTCTAATTGGACATTAAATGGCCATTCAATAAAACAATTTTAATTGCCAGTTGTACAACCCTATAAATCCGTTTTCGGTTGTATAACGCCGCGTGGCATTCTTGGCCTTATTTGGGTACCATAGCGTACCAAATTGCATACAAATTATTACATTTATAACGGTTGTAGCCTAGGGTTGCCAATTACGTGTAAAATAAAATAGTATACATTTTTTTCGCAGCTGCCTTAGTTAAGAAACACTTCGAAAAATAGCAAATCGATACGTACGTTACATAATTTAAATCTTCAAATCGCATAATAAATTAAATTATGGAACTCAGCTAAAGATGATTTCTTATCCTTACATTTTAAAACATAATTTATTATTGTAAAAAAGCTAGTAGGAAAAGTGTGAAAATAGTTATTTTTTTCTGTATTGTAAGGCTGAAAAACCTACATGACGTTGGCTGGCGGCTATTTTGGTACCGTTTCGGTAAAAAACATAAATATTCTACTTAAAATAGGTACTTGATAGTTGTGCAGAGGCGTCAATAAAACTTGTTTCTCCGGCGTCTGGACAATTTTAAGATATTCGAGCGCCCTTTTTGCAGCCTTTGAAGAAAATTTATGCGGTGTCGTCACCTTATGGAATAACTTTATTTATACGTGCTGTGATTCATCTGAAAGACCTAAATTGGTTCCCACATGTACGGGTAGTCTTTATTGTGAGTACACCTATGTATAAAAATATTACTCTAAAGAATTCAACACCTCTGTTTCATTGATAAGCTGGTGAGGTTTATTGGTATGAAATATTAATTATAATTACTTACCTACATCAATCTAGCGGCACACATGACCCACAAGTCTCACAACACAATAATTACGTACAGGTACTTAACAATTTGAAAACACAAATGTGTCAGATTTTCTAAATTTGTAAGTCTTCGGATTTGAACGTCGCGTTTCCCTGCCACCACTTGCATGCAAGAATCAAAATACAGATTTGTGCCAGCCCTAATATCCCTATAGTTTATACTGTTCAATGTTTACAGCTACTTTGTTTACCCTGCAGCGAACCGGGACAGCTGAGCCGTTAGGAACAATATAATGCTATTCATTATCTAGTCTTGTTCGCAATTTGACATAAGCACTATCATAGACTAGAGCGGAAGGGAGCCATAGGGACATTAACAGCAGTATTGAACATCTGATAAAATTTACAAACTTTCAGTTAACAGTGTGGACTAGAGATGCCACGAATAGTGGTATTCTCCCTCTCTCGGCCGAAGCGCCGAATATTTGGCGATCAAATTAGCAAAAACTCTAAAGCAAAATTCATCACGACGATGTAGGTATTGTGATGTCACACGATAGTTACGTCCCTTACTTACTCCAAGGAAAGTGAAACTTCTTGATTTTTCATAGTTTTGATGTGACTAGGTATTATACCTACTAAAACAGTAAAGAAAATGCTTTTACCCTCTACCTGTACTCTCGCTATTCACAAAACCCGCGCAATTTCTCTTTTCCACAATGCAAAGTTCTCACGCGTCGCGTTTGCTATATGTGTGTGCGTGTGTGCGTGTTACACAATGCGGGTCAAGCACCTGCCCGCTCCAATTAGTGACGTCTTCATTGTTCCCGGGAAATAGGGTTGCCATTTATAATTATTTTAATTTTTTTAACCCTTAAATCGACAGAAAACACGGAAGGTTGTGAGTGCAATCCCCCTCGGCGCCCAGTTGTAGTAATGACTCACCAGAAAAAAAATACAAAAACAGAGGATCAAAGGTTATGACCAATATTTTGGACGTGGATAAATTAAGGGTTAATAAGGTGGTTGCGAAGTTAGGGACGGTGATTTTTGTATTTACTTGAAATAATGCTTTATTATCAGCTAGTTCTCCTGGGTAGAACATTATTTTGCGATACGGAACCCTAAAAAGTAAAATTTGATCGATATGACTTTCAAATTCACCTCAATTTTTTCAAATGCTCTCTAAGGATAACCTCTACAAGTTAAGTACGCGAGTTCGAGAGAAAAAAAAACTAAAATAGATGTCATATAGTTAAGAAAACACATTAATTTATTCCCGAGTACAACTCGCGCCAACCACAGTTCGCGAGCCAGCTGCAAATTCCATCGGTCAGTGCATCCTAGGTGATAACTCGTAGCTCTTAGAGTCAAGAGAGATATATTTTGAAGCTTCGTGAACGTCAGCTGCCGCTCCGTTGGTGGGTTGAGGAATGGCCCAAATACTTTTTTTTTGCCATTGCATCCCAATTGAAACTTTGTTAGATGATAGTTTAGATGCTATTATGAATAAAAAATATCGTAACCTTGCTATATCGCAACTGTATATTATTTACTCACAACTCACAATAGAATATAAACTATCATCTGACAAATTTCAATTGGGAATTGGGACGCGATGACCACTGACGCTGACGATATGTCCAAGACACAGCCGGCTAACGATTTTATTTATTCACAATAGAGTCTGGACTATCATCTGACAAACTTTCAATCGGGATGCAAAGACTATTATTTTACCCACCCTCAATCCACCAACGGAGCGGCAGCTGACGTTCACGAGGGTACAATCGCCTTTAACCTCTTCACGAGCCATCGCCCAGTATGGCAGTATTGGCGCGCGGCATAATATACGGTTTGCTAGTACGAGTACAGATGTAGAGGTGTGTATAATGTTCATGACATGATAATGTACGAGTATTGTGAGAGCAAATGACTGCGATTTTCTCGTCAGGTCATACACCTGCCCGCTCTAATTAGTGACGAGTTCATTATTGCCGTTAGGGTTGCCAACAATACTTTCATCCTTTCATGTAGATATTTACCTCTTAAAGTATAGTTACACATAACAGAATCTTCCGTGGCAACTGGTTAGGCTACCTATACTCTAATCTAAAATTAGATAGTATATTAGTTACTATAATATAGTTAATACTTATCCGTGACTATAAATATGACTGAGTCAAGAAATAGTTTTTGCAACTGCTGTCAGTTTAAGCAGACATCATTTATTATCTTTAACCTCCTAATACAGCCCACCATAAAAAAATGCATTTGAATTTGAAACCAATAGTGAAGGATATATGGTTGAATTTCTTTTGTTATGGAATCAAACGAAAGAATTATGCAACTCTGTTCCAATTGCAAATGGTTTAAATTTCAATGTTATTAGTTCTGCGGGAAGGACCGTGGGCCTAACGAGGATATGATTAACTTTTCCAACACTTATCCAAAACCATAATCACTTTTTCGCTTGCCATAAGGACGCCTTGACAGGTAATTCGTATAATACAAGAAAATCTCGTCCTTATGGCAAGCGACAAAGTGGGGCGTTTTTCCGGCCGCGGTCGTAGATATTTCTGCAAAAGAAGAATCTGAAACCCAGTTCAACAGCGTGATAAAATCTATCTTTCTTTGGACTCAAGTAGGTAGGGTAATTATGATAAGTGATAATCGGATCGAATTGATTCGTTGGTCTTCACGGGTCAAACGCCTGATGCAATTGGTTAACAGGGTTGCCGACTTGCCAAGTGAGTTCATCTCACTGGTGTTAGTTCATTAGTATTATTAGACTGTGTTAGCATGTCTGTCTAGTAGGTGCTAGTGTGCATAGTGCTTGATAAATTTGGTTTGTTTTGTTTGCTGTTTTAACGTTTTCAATCCGAATCCAACTAAAAAAATAAGAAATCCAAAATAAAAACCTTTAAAAAAGTTGTTTTTTTAATGCAATGGGTGAAAGTACCACAAGTATTTTTTTATCAGGTAAAACCACGCAAATTTTCTAGCGAACCCATAAACAATACAAAAATAGGTTGGGTCCTTATGTTCTGTTTAAAATTATATGTTAAATTAAAAAAGGATAATTGACAAAAAAACAGAATTAAAATCTTAAGGCATGGTTGTACCTATATGTCGTTTCTGTAAAACATAGCGGCATTGCGTAGTACTTTTTAGAAAATAAAACATCTGTATTGGTGACAACCCTAACACTAGAGCAAAGTGTAATGCACGTTAGTTCCATTTTGACTTCATTAACGTAGGTGGCATACTATACAAGTACACGTATATTTAGTATACATAAACTCTAGTATACCTATACATACTCAGTATACATTACAAGTACGAGTCGGCCATTTTGGCCGTCAAGCGTGAACAGTGACTTGGAACGCGTTGTATTTCCGCTGAGATCGAGAGATAACTTGAATTAATTACATATTTCAACTAACTTCCATAGTACAACTTTAATAGAGTTGATACCAAGCCTTTCTCAGTTTTCAAATAATATGTATTCCATGTCCATACCGCCATAATGTCCTTACCGCCACATTGCCACGTACAATTAAGTAGATAAAATGTATGGTAGCGCTATACGGTGGAAAAATTGCCAACCGTAATAATAATTTATTATATTGAGATTATTGAGTGTGATGCGGTGTCGAAATGGTCGTTGGACTCGTTGGGAACAAAAATGTCTTACATAGGTGACCATTATACTATATTATATAATACCATAAAACTGGATAATTTGTGCGTCATACTTCTACAGGCATATGTATGATTTTATGATGGTATGTTTTCGGAAAAAACTTGCTTAGATTTTCATTTTTTTAAACATCAGCAAATCTGTTCATATTGCAGTAATATTTATACCCATAAATATTTTTATTATGTTAAAAACACGTCTTATTATCGCACATTGTCGTTGCGTCTCTAGAAATATTTTTCCTATACCAAGAACACCAAGCTACAAGTCTCTTTTTAAATATCCCAAATGCCAATTAATGCCACTAGTGCTATTAATGCCATTAATAGCAGATAACTTCTTTAAGACCTTATTAGTTCCAAGTTTCCCTTTTTGCTACAAACTCATGCTACATACTGTTTCATTAGACGATCAGTAAAAATAAATATAATCAAAAAGTAATTAACTTTTTCCCAAAAACCAATAAAATAATACAAAAGTCAACTGCTTCTTAAACTAATCTTTATTTTTGTAGCACTTTAAACACTAATCAAATACCACCCGCATAGATATTCAAAATTCTAAGGTCAATAGTTTCCCAACCTCCATGTAACGCATTTCGTTAAAGGAATTAATAACAATTGATCCATTAATTCCATTAATTGGCCGGATTGGTTAAATCAGTTTCGTGAGTCAGCGCTCTATTGGCCCCTATGGAAGTCTATTTATGACGCTTTTCAATTTATTTTTAAATCTTGTTAACCTTTTGTCTGTAATGTATACAGGATGTTTTTTGAAAGGGCCATTTTTTCGGATGATCAACTATTGCTTGATTTTTTTTTGCTACAATTCTCGTGCCGCTATTTCCATGTAACAGTTTACAGTTAGTTTATAGTGAATTGTTAAAGTTTAAGATAAATATTTCAAGATGTTTATCATAAGTTATGTAATTGAGATATTTGACAGACATGTTCAAATTCAATAGTTGAGTACACTTCATTCAAACCATCATTAATCTTCATGAGGTTATAAATTGATAACCATAATTGAATGTATCGTAAAAAGAGGTCTTAAGAGCCTGATATACAAATAATACACAATACCTATTGCCAGGTTTGTGATCAGGATTCTGACGTTAGTCACGCGCATATATTTATCACTGCGCCTTATATGTCAAACAATGCGTTTTACAATATATATTGTACATTTGTATTTGTCTGTATAATTCAATTTAAAAATCTATGGTACTGTCAACAGCAAAAAACATTTTATCTACAACCCACGACTCACTTCAAAGTAGTATCTTGACACGACTCCATTGAGTAGTTTTTTTTCTATTAGCTTCGAATTTATTGCTATTTCTCGAATTTTCTTTAGCAAGCATGTTGGAGTCTTGTTATCAAATATTTGTTTATGAAGAAGCAATCATAGTTAGTCGGCAATCGACATGCCTACTCGCGAATACAGGGTAATTTAGATCGACCGATATAAAGGGCATGGCGGAGTGCGTGCCAATCGAAGCACAATAACCAAAATTATTTTTGCTGTTAGGCTTTTAATTTTACTATTTACGTATGTTGATGAAAGACAGTCTTTATCGAATTCAATGGTTTTTTTAAACAAGCTTAATAGTTTTTCTCATATATCAATAAAAATAAATTAAAGCAACAACTGATGTACGTAATTAGTACCTTACAGTTGCCGTAGCCTCGAAAAATAAAATGTTAGCTACATTTTAGTTTTCTCCAATTGATATCTGACAATCGGGATGACAGAACGAAAACTTTTTTCTATAAATTGATATTTCTATAAGATTGATAACGATGAGTTCTGGTTTAGATAAGTTCTCATTTAGATATCGTTTTTATGTCGTATAATTGACAGAAGCAACTGGATTCGGGCAACCAATGTTACTTTGACGTTAGAAATATCGTAGATAGATCTTATTGGGATTACAGCGGAATCGAAATAAACGCCAATTTTGACATGTCGTTTAGTTATCGAACCTTTAAAGATGTTTCCAAGATCTTAAACGTGTCTTGATCATTCTTCGAATCGGGCCGTTAGCTATATGCCCCCGTCTTTCAAAGGGCAAATGTGTTGAGCGTTGAGCGTAACTAGATAAAATACAAGTGTACTTCGTGTCATCCGCGCAGATTTGTCAAATCTAACCTTTAAAATATGACAATAGGATTCAAGGCACGCGTCATCGTGAATGACACGATCTATACCTAGGTACCTACCTACTAATATAAAGCTGCTGTGATGGCCATAGGTTAGAAAACGTTTCTCATCTTACTTACCTCGACCGAGTCGAAAACGCATCTTAAAATAGTACTATATTGACAGCACACGTGTTGGGATCCTTTTGATCAATGGCAAAGCTAACTTTGCCAAACGAGCTGACGTAACTCCTGAGCTGTCACGCAACGGCACGTTGTCACGGCATTGCGCGATATAGCGTAAATCGACAGTAACTCACGAACTCTGAGAAATTGGTTAAATTGATTGTGAAAAAGGGCAATGGTCATACGATAGGCGTAGTTAACTTCTATATTAACTTGCACACCTATAGTTCGTGCCATCCACGATGACGCGCAGATTTGTCAAATCTAATCTTTAATTCCATGACAACATGAGTCGTCGTGAATGACACGATCCATAACTAGCGGGTGAAGCTTCTGTACTTTATGAATACTTAATTAATTACTCTGTGGATTCAGATCAGGTAGCGCACATCTGAAGAATACTCTCAAATGTGTCAACACCGTATTTCACAAGAGGCTGATCGATGGAAACCGTTGGTCAATAACTTGGTTAACGGAGATGTACGATTAAGAAGAGTAGAGTGTGCCGTTTTCCGCTCCGTTTTGTACGGGGAACGTTCTCGCTCGAGAATATTTCCCATGGTGACTATCATTTTTCGTAAAAATCCATTTCATATATTTAACAACTAATAGACCTGACCAAAATATTGACAATTATCTCCCTCTTAAGCTAAACTAAAGCTTCATTATCCGCTGATAATTATTATCATAAATTGCTATAGCACGTTCGGGTTTCGGGGTCAATACTGTTAACGGCGCGTTTCACTCGTAATCGTAGCATTGTTATCAAGCCATAAATCGCGTGTAAACTGCATATAGGTCCAACTGTAGTTGCATAACAACGCAGATTGTGTCAGAGCAATTGGCATTACTTTATTAATCTGAGATCATGACAGGAAACCTGCCTGTGCTGGAATAACGTAGATAAGAAGAGATGAAAAGAGATTCTCTGTGTCTGTATTGATTTGCTTTTGTTTTGAGGACTGTTGTAATACAAAGTAAAGTCTACGGGAACCACGTCGAACTAAAAAGTGATTTTAATAGCACCTACTTTCTTTCTTTCGGACGAGAAACAAGTGAAACAACTCTGCTAAAGGATGAGTTCTAAATGAGGCATTTTATGTGGTAAAATCATGAAGTAAATAATGAATAAAAATGCTACTAGAGATTAAGTGAATTAGCGATAATAAGGAGAAAACAAGGGTCCGGGGCTCCGTAATTCTCCGAGCTCTTGCTAAAGAGATGATTAAGTGGGTATCGCTAATATGCGTTTATGAATCATTTTTTTTGACATCCGGTTATCAGCGACTGTTACTCTATGCTCTAACTTTTTATGAATACGGCCGTGAGCACCCGATATATATCCTCATGCAGACTTATAATTCTAAAAAACGAAATGTACACGGAGGGAATTAAACAGGTGTCAGTCGTATTATCTGTGCTTCCTGTCTAGGAGCAACCTAATCTGTCACCGCTAATTTAAAAACAAACTTGACCACAGACCACACTATATGGGCGCGGACGGCGCGGATGCGAGCTGTTACCGCATTAGCGCTTCCTGCGCGCCACGCATCCAAATCAACACTCCAATTTGGATTGTGTTCGATTCGCTACTGTACCATTTATACGCCTTATTGTAAGGAAATAAGGTCTACCATTGGTTAGGTCAGTGTGTTGCTGTCCAGAAACGTAATCAAATATGATGCAATTTCGTTTCGATGTCATCGCACTCCAATTGTTAGGTATCTATTTCAAATTGATGTCATATTTTATCCCTGGATGCCTCTTACACACCAAGGTCGCTTCGGGAAGCCTGCAATGACACCACATTGATCCGGCCATTCTGGATGTAGTTAAGCTGGATAGATCTCTAACTGGCATTTTTACACATAGCTCAGCGAGCTGCAAATGTGCGTACTCACTTTATGAATGGAATTCATTCAAACACAAGTGTGTACATCTGACTATTTTTGACTAAGTATAAACACCAGGCATAGGTAAGTCTCACAACGATATTATTATGCCCAGTCGGGATGCATCTTTGAATTTCGGCGCGATTCGAAGAATGATTAAGACACGTTTAAGGTCTTGGAAAGATCGATAAGTAAACGACATGTCAAAATAGACGTTTATTTCGATGACGCTGTGATCCCAATAAGATCTATCTACGATATTTCTAACGTCAAAGTGACATGGGTTGCCCGAATCTAGCTGCTTCTGTCAATTATACGATATAAAAACGATATCTAAATAAGAGCTTATCTAAACCAGAACTTATTGTTATCGTATTTCATTCTTCGAATCGGGCCGTGTCAAGAGTCAAGAGTCTGACAGTTTTTGTGTTCCGATAGTTTCTTCCGTTACCTTACCGACAATAACCTTGCCCTTGCATTGAGTTCTAGCGAACCAAAACATTTGCTTCAAAAAAGATAGCTTTAATATTAAAAAGACCGTTGCGCATACGATAATTTCCCTGTGTACTCTACAGTTTTAATTTCCCCTAACCAGTAAAAAAATAAAATAATGTGTGTTATTCTGTTGTTATGTTCTCGCTTCTCGCAGATGTGATTTATTATTAAATGAAACGTAATGATCTAGAAATAACGACGTAAACGGTTAACGGGCGTGAAATTGGATTCGGCAGGTTGTCTATTTTGTGGTAAGGAAAAATGCGAGTCATTCTTCAGGTAGGCCGCATAATCAAATATTGTTCTTTACAAATTTCTGAATTTCTTATATTGAAATTAGTTATGCTCCCTCAAAACTTGTATGGAGCATTTAGAATCCATGAATAATATTAATTAAAATTAAAAGCTATTGAAAAAAAAACTGTTTATTTCAATGTTGTTCTTGACATACTGTGTTACAATCTCCATACTTGGAGATTATTTTAATCCATGTGAGTTAAAGCTATGTGAATACGTATTTGCGTCATCATACTACACTTTTATCACGCTGTCATAAGGATATGTAGACTTATGTACTCGTGTACATATTGCAACGAACGTATTTTTTTATATGAGAGGCTTTTTTATATGCTTCCAAAACCTAGCCAACTTTGCGCTTATTTTTTTATCTAAATAAATAAATATACTTCGGTTTTAGCGTTATTTTTTTGGCCACCCTGTATATGTGTCTGTAGGTTTGTACTGAAGTCAGGACGCTTAGCGCGACGAATTTCGTACATTGACCCGTGTGTTCATGTGTGACATCATGGATGAGCGGGACAGCATTATAACTACTCGGCTGGTCAACGTAGGTACGTACAATTATTCGTGTTTAAATTTAAGTATAACATACTTAAATATCCAATATCCACTTATTTCGCCATGATTGTTTGCATTGCGTGATTGCGAGATACGATTCATACGATTAACTTTCTCAATGGAATCCATCATTGGATCTCTAGAGTAAACAAACATGTGGGCATGACCTGGCCACCTGTGGGCGTGGGATACTCGCTAGCCTTGATATCAATGCAAAAAACCCTTAGCCCTACACACTTTTATTATAATATCATACAATAACAATAGACAACTACTCATAGTGTTGTGTTCCTGCAGGTGTAGGTTGCCAGAGCTCAACGAGGGTGCGGAGTGTTAGGGTCGGCAACGCGCATGTTACTCCTCTGGAGTTGCAGGCGTACATAGGCTACGGAGACTGCTTACCATCAGGCGGGCCGTATGCTTATTTGCCACCGACGTAGTATAAAAAGACAAACAATTCTCATACATTATTAAGTACCTACACTACCTACACCATTAAAAATCATCGAGTAATTGAGGTTAGAAGATGTTACCTGTAGCTATATCAAAGCTGGACTTGATTCAGGTTACGTCAAATTATGTTATTTTATTAAAAACAATCAATTCATCTAATTAAGTTGGTAGAAGATACCCAAAAAGCACACATTACTTTTAAATTCTATGCGATGCGATTTAGCAGGGTGCATACTGCAAAGAACATTTACCTAGATAATGGATAAATAGGATTTTTTCGTTAAAACATTTACTTTTTCGATTTAGGTCAAAAATTTGCCAATGAAATATAACATTACAGTACTATAGAGGCCGGGAAACGAAGGGTTGGGTAGATATAGGTAGATATACGCGGCTGGCAACCCCGTTTCTCGCCGAGATTTGTATACTTAGTGCTTTTCTCAAACTTGCAATGAAATAAATAACAATTGTAGTCAATTTGTTTTATTCGTAGGTTTATACAGCTAAAAACAAATTACGAATCTACTACTATATGATGATTGAATGCCAAGACGTTGTGTCACAATTTGACGTTTGAAAACAAAAGAAGGTTACTTTACAGGCCTAGGTGTGTAAGGCTGTTTGAAATTCCTTTACATATCATCTTCACTCATCGCACCTGATACCTACGTAGTATTTCCGGACCTAATTTCAAGTAGGTCATGTCAACATTTCATTGCAAGTTTGAGAAAGCATTCTTAATACACTGCTGAGATCATAACGGTTTCCGCAGTCGGATGAAAAGAAAGAATCGCAAAAGTTATAACTGCCATTACGAAAGTGTATAATAACAAAAAGGCGAACGTTACGAGCGAAATCAAGTAAGAATTCACAACAGAAAACAACGTTATCGGACATCTCGAGAACCAGTTCCCCAGATAACTTCCACAGTACACATTACATACAGTGTTGGCCGAACGTCAATTGCAAGTAACAATTAACCATTACAAATGAACTGTAAACCGTAACGGGCGGTTCCTTTACGGTTCAATATGTAATGGTTAATGGTAAATTGCATTAGCGTTTCGGCCAACACTGTGTATACACAACACAACATTAAGTACACATTTTTGTTTAGTTTTATGGTGACAGGTATACTATAGGATAGTTTATATAACGTAAATCAAAATCACATTTCTTCTTTATTTTATAATATAACTCACTACTATCCAATATCCACTCGAAAACGTGATTTATAAATGTTTTGCACAGAAGAATAAAAACTAAAATGTTTATTTCTTTCTGTAGCTGTCTATTTAATTCGCGGCTACAATAAGTTATTCAGTACTTTACTCGTCTTAATATAACTTTTTCGATGGTTTTAAAAGCAATACTATATCTACAGTAGCGGCAAATAATGCGTAGAATAACGACAATTCAGTCAAACTTGGGTACATTTTTAAAATAATTAGTTTAGCCGAGTTAGCGGTAGCCCGGAGGTCATTAAATTGTAAAGTAAGGATTCGATTTAATTTTCAAACCTAACGAGGGCGTAATGGCCATCCATCTAGGTTTTATTGTTGGTAATATTCGCTTTTGAGTGTTTTCAAACAAGAAATTCAATATTTATAACATACATTAGTCATTAATTGGTGTGTGTGAAGTCTTCAATTGCATTGTGCTGACGAGGCTGCCTGTTGGCACGTGCAGTGGGACGTAAGACGTAAGTAATTATATCGTGATGATGATACAATCATTGTTTGTCTAGATATAAAGCCTAATTTCACGTGTTTTCTATTGAATGCCTGAAAATATTGCAATATGATAGATTTTTTGCCGCTACTGTTTATTTTCTGGAGGAGTATGACTGTGTCAGAATGATTAGTATTTTTTTCTGCTCTGCAATCTAAATTTTTTTTTATAATTATACCTGGCCTTTCTCTTAAACAGATTAAGTATATGCTGATTTGTTATAGAAACAAATAAGACGATTAATTAATATGTAAACATAATCACAGTTGCGCGCTGTTGTTTTTTTTCTACTGTGACATCGTCATAAGTGGCATAATTTCGTATGTTTACTTATAAACATCAAACACTACTGGTTATGTAATCGATTATTCACTCCACACAAATATCAACCTAATCATTTAGCTCGTAAAACTCAGAACAGGTTACAAGCTTACAAGCCAATTATTAAGGCCCCGTAGATTCGTGTTCTACTCTTACTGAGCGTAAACGTGAGCAATATGGTTGTGCTCGGGATAGCGAATTTATTTTAAAATACATATGGTGCTACTTTTCCGCACTAGTGCGTAAATTAGCACATTATGTAACTATGTTGAAAATTTAAAGGGTCATATGTACTGAAAAACGTTGTACGATACACGTGTGAATAGGTAATTCGCAACTCGTGTCAATTTAAAACGCTCCTTTGATCGTGTTTTAATTTATCGCCACTCGTTACAAATTTGTACTGTAAATAACTATTACAGTACATATGGTGCTACTTTTCCGCACTAGTGCGTAAATTAGCACATTATGTAACTATGTCGAAAATTTAAAAGGTCATATGTACTGTAAAACGTTGTACGATACATGTGCGAATAGGTAATTCGCAACTCGTGTCGATTTAAAACACTCCCTTCGGTCGTGTTTTAATTTATCGTCACTCTTTACGAATTTCCTATTTTTCGCACTTGTATCTATTACAGTACATATGGTGCTACTTTTCCGCACTAATGCGTAAATTAGCACATTATGTAACTCTGTCGAAAATTTAAAGGGTCAAATGTACTGTAAAACGTTGTACGATACATGTGCGAATAGGTAATTCGCAACTCGTGTCGATTTAAAACACTCCCTTCGGTCGTGTTTTAATTTATCGTCACTCTTTACGAATTTCCTATTTTTCGCACTTTTTTTTTTAAAGTTGTAATAATAAGTTTAAACAAAAAAAGAGGAAAGTTTAAATTGTGTGAACTGCTAGGTTATTGCTGACATAACGTTGTATTTAAAACGAAAGTATGGGAATTTTACTTTTTACACAAAAATGGGAGTAAACTGATAATTGACGAAAACAAAACACAATTTCGTCGCACGGCTTTCTTCTACGTTCGGTACTAATACAAGAAAAAAGATCTGTGTCGAAACACGACCGGACACACGCACATTTAAATAAAAATTACCACATTCTCATTATGACGCACACGATTTCACACGAACATAATATCACATGGAATTGTCTTCATACGATTTTTTACATATTGTTTAAGATTTGTGATTATTATCACAGAGAGGTAAATTACTGAAAGTCTACTCCAATTACTGTATGCTCTAAGAACGACGTGCATTATAAACATTTATACATATTACATTGAATAAACGACAACTTAGATATTTGTTTGTGATTTCGGAGTTGAGCCCATACCTTGTCGGTAGTGACAGACGTAGGCAGACGAAGGAGATCCCGGGTTCGAATCCCGACTAGAGCATTTATTTATTTGAACTTTATTGCACAAAATATATAGAATAATGTACAAATGGCGGACTTAATGCCAAATGACATTCTCTACCAGTCAACCATATTACTACTATTGGTACTTACTATTGGTACAGAGAGAAAAAACAAAATTAATGAATTAAAAAGAAAAGCAAAGTAATATACTTATAAACTACTTACTTATATTTGTTCCCGAGTTATGGTTGTTCTATGTATATAAGTATTTATACCTATATGTTTATCTATTATATATATCGTCATCTAGTACGCATAACACAAACCTTATTGAACTTACTGAGGGGCTGTATGGCGTGGTAACATGGACGATACGAGCCCGAGAAAGGCAAAGGATCGTTGCATTCGAGATGTGGTGCTGGAGGCGTATGTTGAGGATACCCTGGACCCCCATGCGCATCAATGTATCGATCCTTTCAAAGCTCCCTGTCCGAACTCGCCTGCCACAGTCTGTCATATTGTCTTACTTCGGTCACATAATGAGGAGAGATGAAAGCCTTGAAAAGCTGATCATTATTGGAAACACGGAGGGCAAACGAGGCCGGGGACGGTCTGCAACTAGATGGAGCGATCAAGTAAAAGGGTCCCCATCCTCAACTAACTTTTGCTCGGGCGTCAGAAACGCAATGAACAGGCACCGATGGAGGCAGATCATAAACACCAGGGGTGGAGCATCGACATCCACCGATGAACACGATCCTAAGCCATGAGGCATCACAGAGACAGGTGGATGTCTTATTTATTTATTTAAATGTTCGGTAGGTCTAAAATGGTCGCTGCTTTGTCGCTTATTACTTATTACCATGCCTGTCACGGTCTAACCAGTATTTAATAGCGAAAGTCGAATGACACAACAGGCGATAAAAACACGACCATGCTAAGACCGCTGTTATAGTCTGCATATCCACCTCAAAATTTTAACGACCATTTTTAGGGTTCCGTAGCCAAATGGCAAAAAAACGGAACCCTTATAGATTCGTCATATCCGTCTGTCTGTTCGATTATTATCTACTAGGATGAAAAGAGCGGTTATTGCCTGACACGTGTAGTTTAAGGTCGTATATTCACACCTATGTCAAATGTGACAAGTAATTAGGTTATGTGTAATGGGTGTGAAATTAGGACGAGGTGCGGCTAGCCCATACAATCAATCAATCAATCAAATCAAAACGTTTATTCTGTAAATAGGCTTAAGCTAGCACTTTCACATGTCATCTTATAACTATATATATATTCTATTTTAACATAAATGCATCCTTATCTTCTAAGAATTCCTTAAAAGTATAATAAGCTTTTTGTAAAAGCTGTCGTTTCACAATTGACTTGAATTTATTCATTGACAATTTCGTTAAGTTAGATGGTAACTTATTATAAAAGCGCACACTGTTCCCCATAAACGACATATTATTTACTCTATTTAAACGGAATCTTGGAATCACCAATTTATTTTTATTTCTAGTATTATAATTGTGTATGTCACTATTCAATTTAAACATTTCAATATTTTTTCTTACATACATTATATTTTCGTAAATATATTGGGAAGCAACAGTGAGAATATTGATTTCTTTAAATTTCTCTTTAAGAGACACTCTTGTGCCTATATTATATATGTTACGTACAGCACGTTTCTGTAAAACAAAGATTGAATTAATGTCAGCGGCTTTGCCCCATAATAAAATGCCGTAAGACATGACGCTATGGAAATATCCAAAATACACCAGCCGTGCTGTCTCAACATCTGTAAGTTGACGGATCCTTTTAACTGCGTATGCTGCTGAACTTAGTCTACTTGCCAGTGTAGAAATGTGCGTTCCCCACTGTAATTTTGAATCCAAGGATAAGCCTAGAAAAACAGCTTCATCTTCAAAATCTAATATTTCGTCTTTTAAAACAACCTGTGCGTCACTCGTGTGCTGGACATTAGGTAAAGAAAATCTAACACATTTCGTTTTCTTGGCATTGAGAAGTAAATTATTAGTAGTAAACCAATCAACTACAGAGGACAATACATCATTTATTTCACTTAAATCACTCTGTTTCCTTTTTACTTTAAATATAATAGATGTGTCATCAGCAAAGAGAACCAACTTATGCTTTTCATTAACTATATAAGGCAAATCATTAATATAAACGAGAAACAAGAATGGGCCAAGAATAGATCCTTGGGGGACGCCCATTGAAGTAATAGACCCCGACGACTTAGTTTTATTTATGTCTACTTTCTGAATTCTGTTTATAAGATAGGACCAGATGAGATCAAGAGCCTTGCACTTCACACCATAGTGGTTTAACTTGCGAATAAGAGTGTCATGATCAACACAGTCGAAGGCCTTCGACAGATCGCAAAACACGCCTATTGCATCTAGTTGTTGTTCCCATGCTTCAAATATGTGTTTGATTAAGGTGGTGCCTGCATCTGTCGTTGACCTGCCCCGTGTAAATCCAAACTGATCTTTATAGAATAGTTTATTAACGTTAAAATGTGATAGCAATTGATCCAGAATGATTCTTTCAAAGATTTTACTTATTGCCGGTAGAATAGACACGGGCCTAAAATTTGTAGGGTCTTTTTTTGATCCGGATTTAAATAATGGAACGACTCGACTGTGCTTCATTAGATCGGGAAAAACTCCCGTATCAACACAAGTATTGAAAATCATGGCCAAGTGAGGTGCCATAGCATCCACTATCGATTGCAATACTTTTACCGATAGGCCCCAAATATCTTCAGTCTTTTTTAAATTTAATGTCCTAAACGCTTTTACGACTGTTTGCGATGTAACATATTTAAAGCAGAAACTCGTTGGGCATTCCGGCACATTGGCTTTTAGCACATTTTCGGCCATAGAAGAGGACGAGTTAAGCGATCTAGTCGTTTCAATGGGGATATTTGTGAAGAAACGTTCAAATTCATTTGCGACGTCTACATCTGATTTTACTAATTTATCACCTACTTTTAGGGTAAAATTATGATCACGTGATTTTGCTTTAGCAGTCTCACTACTAATAATTCTCCACACGGTTTTGACTTTGTCGTTTGAGTCTTTTATTCTGCGTGCAAAATATTTGGATTTAGCCATAGCGCATATTTTTTTAAATAATTTACTATATGATTTAACATATTCATTGAAATTGGTGTCACTATTTACTCTTAATGCATATAGTTCATACAGCCTATTTCTAGATTTGTGTATTCCAGGAGTAGCCCACTCATCAAAACTTACCCTATCCTTGCGCTTAACTTTTTTAACTTTGAAACATGCATTAAATTCAGTTTCTATACAGTTAAACAATTTAGAATAATACAAATTAGGGTCCTCTATACATGGTTCAAGTAATTGAAGTTGAGATTTTATGTTATTATTAAAAGTTACCAACCTCTTTTCTGTGACCGGTCTGTAAAAAATCTCTAGGGGTATTTCTTCCACCTTACTATTGAAACATGCTAGTTGACCAAAGTGATCAGAGCCCAACTTGTTAAAAACCAGCTTATCGATCGGGTCCTTCGTGCAAAAGATACACATATGTATCATTGTTAAATGGTATAACTGTGAGTGTATGTGTTTAAGTTGATATGGTTTAGGATTAAAAATATATCTATATCAAAAACCTAACCTTGTTGCGTTCCTATTAAAAATAGATACCTATTTAATTTACTAAGGGCCTGTTTCAAAATGTCCAAGTAAAGTCCTGAATAAACTACTTGCCACTTATCTGACAAATAAAGTCATCGATGGCGTTTCACAATCTTTAAATAAGCTTAACTGGTAGATAAATACATTTAGAAGTTAAGGTTTTATCTGGCAGTTAATTTATTTGTTACTATCCAATACTTGGACTTTGTGAAACAGGCCCTAAATGAAATTGTGCAAAATTATTATTATGTGAACGTACGGCTTAGTCTATTTGTTTATTTAAGGATCACCAACGGATAATACCTACATCTAGGTATGACGAACTCGCGATTGGGGCTGTAGTCAGAAAATTTACTACGGAGCTGACGTTAGTTCCCAAACGTCTCAAGAGATGTCGCTAGTTGCAAGATAGAACACGCTATCGTTAGGTCGCCGTAACTTTTAGGCGCTAGTTGTTCTGAATTGTCGCGCCGATCGACGATTGACCGTATGTGTCAGTTAATGAAACAAGATTTTTCAAGAAAGGGTGTTGGTTGGCAAAAAGTCCGGCCAGCATCTTCAGAAAAACGCAATAATACTATAAGAGACTATACGTCTCGCTATTATCTTGTAATCAATATTAAATAATTAGTATAATTCAGATAGTAATCTTACACAATTCGTTATAGTGTCACATTAATCTCAATAACGTTTATGTGTTTCCTATATTGGGGTTCTGTCTGTGTTCAGAGCACTGTCCAAACTTTGGTATCATTTGTGCACATTGACTTATCAATTTATTTCACCTGATTCTGGAGGCAACTGTAGGGATGCCCAGAATAGTGGTTTTGGCCGAATACCGAATACTCGGCATAACATGCGAACATTTTGAATCTCATTAATTATGAAAACTTTTCGCCAATAAAGCACAACGTTTACTAATATTTCATTTTTTTGCTTAGAGTCCGTGAATAAAATCAGACCCATGATAAAATATAGTTATTAGTTTTTTTTAATACTACGTCGGTGACAAACAAGCATACGGCCCGCCTGATGGTAAGCAGTCTCCGTAGCCTATGTACGCCTGCAGCTCCAGAGGAGTTACATTGCCGTCCCAAACCCCCCCTACACCTCGTTGAGCTCTGGCAACCTTAATCACCGACAGGAACACAACACTATGAGTAGGATCTAGTGTTATTTGGCTGCGGTTTTCTGTAAGGTGGAGGTACTTCCCCAGTTGGGCTCTGCTCTAGATCTGGAATGACATCCGCTGTGCTGTGCCCTACCACACAAAGCGAGATGATATTCACAATGCCCATACCTCTCTTTTGGACGTAGTTTCGTCTGCCATAATATACTGTCATTCTTTGACAGGTTAAGCATAGAAGACATAGACATCCGGCATTCAGCCACGATTGAAAATTCTGTAAAAATATTTTAAACGGCTATTAAATTAATAAAATTAAATATTTTTGACATAAAACAAAAAATAAATTGAAAACGTCAGTATTTTATAAGTTATAAGTAAAAATCATTTATACCTACTTGGTTCGTATGAATTAGAGGTTTTTTTCAAAATCCATAACTCCCGCGGGAACAATACATGCCTTTGTCCTTCAGTATAGTTCTTAGTTTTTAACTGACGACCAGACGGCGTCGTTATAATATTGCCCGTGTTTTTAAGTTCTAATTTTAAGTTAAGTCGGACCAAATTAATTCTGCAATGTCAAAGTGTGGAAATGACATCATTAAATTTCTATGAAAATATGACGTGACGTTTATAATAACACTTCCTCACTTTGTTATATCCGAGTCGGTGCAGAGTTAGTTTAAGCGGGTACTATGGTCTATAGATGTGTGAGTAGTATACATATTTTAATCGGGTCTTAAAATGATGTACAAAAAACGTCTGTCCTTTGTTCTATGGAGTAACAAACAACATTTCGGATCTCCAATTAGACACCTACTTTTATGTTAAATATTTTATGATCAGAATAAATGTAACAACTGAACTATATGTATAGGAAACTATTACAGTATAGTTACCAAACACCCCGATAGATGGCGCTGACTGCAAGATAAGTGGCGCTATCGTTTGTTCGCCGTAGTTTTATGAGGTCCTTTCGTTTTGATCCTTTCTTTGATTGATACGATCGACATCTAGTTTGTGTTTAAGCTAGAAACAAGATTTCTCTAGAAAGGGTGTTGGTTGGCCAATAGTCCGACCAGCATCTTCGGAAAACCTGTAAATACAATATTCTTACTAAGTAATTATCATTTAAATCGGGAGGCAAGGGCCACTAATTTTATATTACAAATACCTCAGGATGGTATTTCACCTGTCCTATGTGCATTGCGTCTCACTATCTCATTAAGCAAAATTTGAGATGCAAATACACATATACATATATTTTTATGAATTTAAACACTATTAGCCGGCTCGGTGGTATCTGGTCTTACCCTGCGCCGCGCGCCTTCTTCTTTCTTAACACCAGTTAATATAACAGACTATAATTATATGAATAACATCTGACATCTTATGATTAACTCGAGTAAATAAATAAATATTTTAGATTATTTCATAGATTTTTGGTAATGGTGGATGTAATCGAAAGCGAACTTATACCGGGTGTTTCCTGTAACAGGAGAAATAAATTAAACTGTAAGCTGTACTCCTCAAACTCACTAACATTTGTTCAGCAACTTTTAAAAATAACTTATGTATTAATTTATATTACACATTGAAGTTAATTCTAAGACAATGTATTGCGAATTTTGTTACGTTTAATGCGTGACAATCAACGTCAAACACACTGATGTCAGCGTACACTGAAAATAATATTTTTGTATGAAAAAGATAAAATCTAAGTATTTCATAATTTTTAAAAGTTGTTAGTCAAAAGTTATATCGTTTTAGGAGTACAAGATATGGTTTAATTATTTGCTCGTGTTACAAGAAACACCCGGTATATTTTGTGATTAATCGAATCGGCGTTTCATACTGTGTTCATGAAAACTGTTCAGTAAATTTAATCATTACATTTTAAGAGGGAAGAATATCTTTGCGATACTAACGAAACAACGGTACTTTTTCTATGAAATTTCCAGTTCGGGAAAAAACGGTTTACATTAACTAAATCTTAACAAATCACTTTGATTTTGATGTCTATTTAAGCGTAAAGAGGTAACAGCCAGACATACATAATTAATCGCTTTTGTATTAATATTAAATAGGGATATGTATAGGGATCGTGCGCGTTGGAGGATCTGCCATCTGGTGGCCTGAATCGGAACAATAAACATGTACATTCACTCGTCACGTGTTTTCTTGTGCATAGTAGGTTCTGCCATCTTGTGGGCTACATCGGAACAATACACATCACATTTACGCCTCGCGCCAAAAATCTGACGGCTCATGTGCTACCTCCTACAGTTCATGCACGCTCCCTATGGCCAGTTGTCCAATGACCTTGGGCATTGTGTGTAATAATTACAGATGTATTATTTGTTATTGTTCTATTGTGTAACCAACTTGAATACTGCGTATATCACTTGAGAGTTGATGATGAATTATTACGGTTTCAGTGATGTCATAGAAGGAATCCTACGAATTAACAGTACCTAGGCCCGTCACAGATGACAGAGAGATGAGCGATAATATATATTAAGATACCGACAGATATCTTATATTATAATATAGCTAAGCATCACACACGCCAACGATACCTAAATATGTATCGCTACTTGTCTAGCACCTACATTGTGAGACAGACGAAATATACCAAAACATATCGTAATATATCGAGCTATATATCGCAAGGTATCTAAAGATGCCTTGCTATAAAGATATCGTAAGATATGAAAATATATATTATAGCTTTGTGTGTGGACTCTGTCAAATGGTACGTAAAATATATCGTAAGATGCCTTGCTATAAGATATCTTTTGGTATATTATCGGTCCGTCTGTGGCGGGCGTAAGTCATTTTTGTATTAGGTTTAATACATTTTTTCCATTTGAGTCACCTAACTGTTAGAGCGATTCTCTTCAAGTTCAAACTTTCTAACGCTTCTGTATGCCCATCATGAGACTAGATTTTATCGTGGGATTCGTGGGTTTGTAAAAAAAAATCTTTTAAAAAAACATAAGCGGGCAAAATGTGTTGAAAGTAGATTAAGAATATACAAACATGGAAGTGATGGAATTATGCTATGTACTGTCAACCAATTTGAATCCTAGGCCACTATAGAACCTTGTCGCTTTAACTAGTCTATACATGACATGCATCACTCAATAAGCACTGTCGTAGAAGTCATTATGACATGGTTCTATAGTGGCCCAGGAATCAAATTGGTCGACCGTACACTACACACTGTTTACCCTTTGGTGTTTAAATCAGACGACAAGGGCCAATAATTTCATATTACAAATACCTCAGAATGGTATTTCACCTGTCCTATGTGCATTGCGTCTCACTCTCTCATTAAGCAAAATTTGAGATGCAAATACACATACATATATTTTTATGAATTTAAACACTATTTGGTGCTTCTCTCGGTTACAAATAAATAAACCAATATGTTCATCTTTCCAGACAAGTGGGCCGCAACCTCATCATCCCCGGGGGTACACGCACTATCGACGCCACGGGAAAGCTCGTGATGCCGGGCGGCATCGACCCGCACACCCACTTCGAGCTGGAGATGATGGGCGCCAAGACCGCCGACGACTTCTATAAGGGAACCCGCGCCGCCGTCGCGGGAGGCACCACGACTGTCAGTAAGTACTCGTAATGCCAGCATCGACCCGCACACCCACTTCGAGCTGGAGATGATGGGCGCCAAGACCGCCGACGACTTCTATAAGGGAACCCGCGCCGCCGTCGCGGGAGGCACCACGACTGTCAGTAAGTACTCGTGATGCCAGCATCGACCCGCACACCCACTTCGAGCTGGAGATGATGGGCGCCAAGACCGCCGACGACTTCTATAAGGGAACAGGCGCCGCCGTCGCGGGAGGCACCACGACTGTCAGTAAGTACTCGTGATGCCAGCATCGACCCGCACACCCACTTCAAGCTGGAGATGATGGGCCCCAAGACCGCCGACGACTTCTATAAGGGAACCCGCGCCGCCGTCGCGAGAGGCACCACGACTGTCAGTAAGTACTCGTAATGCCAGCATCGACCCGCACACCCACTTCGAGCTGGAGATGATGGGCGCCAAGACCGCCGACGACTTCTATAAGGGAACCCGCGCCGCCGTCGCGGGAGGCACCACGACTGTCAGTAAGTACTCGTGATGCCAGCATCGACCCGCACACCCACTTCGAGCTGGAGATGATGGGCGCCAAGACCGCCGACGACTTCTATAAGGGAACAGGCGCCGCCGTCGCGGGAGGCACCACGACTGTCAGTAAGTACTCGTGATGCCAGCATCGACCCGCACACCCACTTCAAGCTGGAGATGATGGGCCCCAAGACCGCCGACGACTTCTATAAGGGAACCCGCGCCGCCGTCGCGGGAGGCACCACGACTGTCAGTAAGTACTCGTGATGCCAGCATCGACCCGCACACCCACTTCGAGCTGGAGATGATGGGCGCCAAGACCGCCGACGACTTCTATAAGGGAACAGGCGCCGCCGTCGCGGGAGGCACCACGACTGTCAGTAAGTACTCGTGATGCCAGCATCGACCCGCACACCCACTTCAAGCTGGAGATGATGGGCCCCAAGACCGCCGACGACTTCTATAAGGGAACCCGCGCCGCCGTCGCGAGAGGCACCACGACTGTCAGTAAATACTTGTGATGCCAGCATCGACTCGCACACCCACTTCGAGCTGGAGATGATGGGCGCTAAGACCGCCGACGACTTATATAAGGGAACCCGCGTCGTCGTCGCGGGAGGCACCACGACTGTCAGTAAGTACTCGTAATGCCGGGCGGCAACGACCCGCATACACACTTTGAACTGATGAGTGCCAAGACAATAGACAAATATTAATTAATAAATTGTAATAAAAATTAACTTTCATTGGACACTCACCTATTGCCTGAAAATAGCACAAATGGCCTACATTTGGAGGGCGCCTACAACACCTTTACTCTGATACAGACTTCTAATAACAGCGGTTTCTAAGGAAATGTAACGACTATATAAAGTTCGTTCTACATTTGATATCAAGTTATATATGCTGCAACTTTATCTCGCGCGACACTTGCAATATGAACGAGACTGGCGAGCCAGTGCCAGGCGGCATCAATCCGCACACACACATACTTCGAATAGGTGATATGACATATGAAACAAAATACACTTCACAAGAGACCAATATGAATCACAAACCAAAACAAAATGCATCCAAAACCCAACCAATCAAAACAAAGGGCTAAAATACAATTATCCAATATCATATTATCTAAATAAAAATTCACCAGTCCTTGGGCTTGTATTTTTTTTTTTTACAATTTTAGTTTAATCACTTAGTTCCAATATTTATTAGCCAACACACATAACAAATACAATGCATTGTTTTCTTTTTCCAGTCGACTTTGTGCTGCCTGAAAAGGGGCAATCGCTGATCGAGGCGTACAACAATTGGAGGCAGAAGGCCGACGGCAAGGTTAGTCTTTTATGTTAAACTTATTGTGCATTCAAATTCACTGTTGAAATTGGAATATACATTTAGTTCGGCTTTCTTTTATGTTGTTTGTTGGCAGTTACGTAATATTTTTGGAGTATAAGCCTGTTGTGTCTTACGTATGACACAACAAAATTATTGATTACATTTCAGTAGACAATATTAACTGTTGCGGCAAAAGCCGTAATAGCCATTGAAAAATTGGTTTAAATTTGAATTTAGTCGCGTGAGAATACGGTAAAAAATAAAATGCATTTCTGTTACGTTACAGCCGTAAAGTTGTCTGATGTATGTTGTCTAAATGATACTTTTGTTTAAAACAAGACGATTTTGCTTTCGGTTGATAAGATGACTCATGGTGCTACGAACTCTGAGATGTTTAAAACCAGGTTTTGTTGTCAAACTATGGGGCTCTTAGCTAATTCCGACTGTGATGGTATTTGTGAAATGGATGATGAGTAGAGACCTAAGAAAAGAGTCACTGGCTACTATTTTTAGAGCATCACCAACCAAACCAATCCTTTCCAGGTGTGCTGCGACTACGCCCTGCACGTCGGCGTGACCTGGTGGTCGCCCTCCGTCCGCAAGGAAATGGAGAAGCTGGTCTCCGAGGAATTCGGCGTCAACTCCTTCAAGATGTTCATGGCGTACAAGGACGCCTGGATGCTGGACGATTATAATCTCATGTGCGCTGTCGAGGCGTGTGCTGAACTGAAGGCTTTGCCCCAGGTATCTGTTTACTTCCTCTTTTTACAATAGTTCTAGCTTAACTCATGTAGTATTTACATGTCGTCCCTGCCCTCACACGTCTTACGTGACCTGGTGGTCGCCTGCCGTCCGCAAGATGGAGAAGCTGGTCTCCGAGGACACCGGCGTCAACTCCTTCAAGATGTTCATGGCGTACAAGGACGCCTGGATGCTGGCCGATTATAATATCATGTGCGCTGTTGAGGCGTGTGCTGGACTGAAGGCTTTGCCCCAGGTATCTTCTATTTATACTATACTAATCGTAATATTAATTGGCGCCACTTGGTACTGCAACTACTATAGTTATATGAGCCTACAACAAAGTCTTCACAAGCACAAGGCGACCCTGCCGTCATAATCATAACATATGTGATTCTCACGATATGATCGTCACATGTAATTCGTTTGGATTTTTGAATGATTACATATATGATGTTGAGCTCAACGAGGGGGGGGACCGGGTTTAGGGTCGGCAACGCGCATGTAACTCCTCTGGAGTTGCAGGCGTACATACATAGGCTACTGCTTACCATCAGACGGGCCGTATGCTTGTTTGCCACCGACGTAGTATAAATTCATTTTCAAATTGAGTAAAATATTGAGTACTGAAGAAACCTTGAAAAATGGTTATAGGATGTATATACACATTACAGATACAATCCGACAAACGCCCCAGTGACGAATTTGAAGAATTGCGGCATACATACTTTTTTTTATTTAAACTTTGTTAATTAGCTTATACCATAAATAAATGGCGGAGTTAAGGTCATTTCTGCGTGTGTGTTATGTTATCTTAGGATGCTCGATATTAGACATGATATCGAATCTCTTTACCGTAATACAAGTTTTTTTAATGAGCAAATGCATAAATATAGATCAATATATACTCTGGCAAACCCACTTTGTCAGTAGAAAAGGCGCGAAATTCAAATTTTCTATGAGGTGGTCAACCCGTCGCGTCTAAATTTTTTTTAATTTGCCGCCTTTTTACTGACAAAGTGGCTGTGCCAGAGATGTGGAATCTTAAAGAAATGTTAATCTTCAGCAACTCAATGACCCTTGTTTATGGTAAAATGTTGCCAATTTTTAAACACTATACTTCATTTACAGGATTTGTGGTTTTCGCCTCATTATCGGTGTCACGTTCATTATAGAGGTGTTTAATGTTTTGTTTAGTTTTTCATCACCATTGTCCTCGCGTTGTCGCGGCATTTTGCCAGGGCTCAGGCCTGAGGTTCGCTTGGCAACTAATCCCAAGAATTTGCATAGACACTAGTTTTTAGGAAAGCGAATGCCATCTGCCTCCAACCCAGATGGTAAACTAGGCCTTATTGGGATTAGTCCGGTTTCCTCACGATGCTTTCCTTCACCGAAAAGCGACAGGTAAATATCAAATGACATTTCGTACATAAGCTCCGAAAAACTCATTGGTACGAGCCGGGGTTTGAACCCGCGACCTCCGGATTGCGAGTCGCACGCTCTTACCGCTAGGCCACCAGCGCTTTTGATCAGTTTTTAATACTTGCTCGTGATTGTGAACCTTGTCGGAATGTACGAAGGTTGACATTGGGCTGTAGAAACGCTGCATTAAAGATCAATGAGTCAAAGTTGGAGGGAAAGGGAGAGAGGGCTTGGGCGGTCAAAGAGTTAAACATGATTGTCTTTTTTCAGGTGCATGCAGAGAATGGGCACATCATAGCTCGCAACACGGAGAAACTCCTAGCGGCCGGCGTCACCGGCCCTGAAGGACACGAGCGATCCAGAGATGAGGAGGTAAGGATTATATTCATCATAAATCTAGTATAATTGGATCAGGCATGAGCGGTGGGGGAAATGACTGAATGTAGTCTCATGTATCTTTCAGTGGAAGTAGCAGAGAAAGCGCTATTATTGTTTGTCCTTGTCACAGTCTCAACATTTTATTATTCCCCACCGTTAGTATGGTTTATGGTGGGCAACAAATAACCCGACCAAATTACGTAGGTGGTTTTTGGTATGTTGTCAGGAATGTTAAAACGTGTTTTTAATTTTATCGCATTGCGTATGTTCTGTCCCTCACGGGCGCACGCGTATAGCACACAAATCAGTTTTGTGGTTGTCCATATTCGTTCTTAGATGTCGCTGTTCTGTCTGTATTTGTCTTACTAGCAATTTGTTTCGTTGTATCACTGAACTTTGTGAATAGAATTTTTCGAAGTGGAGTTTGTTATTTATTAGACGAGTTTAGCAATGTCAGAATTAGCAAAGATTTATCCTGTACAGTCGAGTTTATAGAGTTTAATTTGTTAAAATATTGAAATCAATTGCCGCATCTTTCATTAAATACATCGAAATCATAAACAACGAATAGGACATTCAACTTTTAATGCATAAAGCTTTAGAAACTTTACATATGTCGGTTAAGGGCGATTTCAGACTAGCGTATTTTTCTGCGCGTATACGGTCGTTACGAACGTAAGCGTGTACACCACCGCGCGTGTTGTTTGCCACCGACAGAATATAAATTTAAGTATTTTTTTATGGCCTGGATGAGGATACCCGATACCTATGCTGGCACCATCTATGCGAACCTTCAACATTTGCCAAACCCATCACCTCGTCCCGTGGTAGCTGAATGTCTACAGATTGTCAGTTCGATCAGGTTTAAAATTCCGGTGCATTGTGTCAAGTATGGGGTCTTGTCAATTTCAAGTAAATAACAACTTTATTTTACCACTTTGCCAATTGCCATAGTTATGTCGAAACATGTTCAGCTCAGCGGCGGTATTATGGTTCCATTTTTATCACTTGTCACTGTGCCCGTCACTTTCGCGCTTACATGCTTGTTAGAACGTGACAGGTATGGTGACAAATGATAAAGAGCCGACCATCTTAGCCCTACTGTAGGGCTAATATGGTCGGTGTTTTATCATCTGTCATCATGTCTGTCACGTTCTAACAAGTATGAACGTGCGAAAGTGACACAAAACATGACAAGTGATAAAAATGCGACCATGATACCGCCGCAGTAGGGCTAATATGGTCGGTGTTTTATCATCTGTCATCATGTCTGTCACGTTATAACAAGTATGTTAGTGCGAAAGTGACACAAGACATGACAAGTGATAAAAATGCGACCATGATACCGCCGCTGCTGTATGCCATAAAGTCCATTAATCACATCTTATTTTTAGTGTTATAAAGCCTGACCGCATATATGATTATGCGCTATGGCGGGCAATTTCATTGGAACTGAATTTTTCATACTAACTCAAGGCACCCTATGCATGAGAATTACAGCGCCCTCTTGACAATGATCATATTTTTCTGGTCCGGCTTTACGGCCTTAGATTAGAGCTTAGTTAAGGATCTAAAGACGTCACAAAGGACATCTTCCCAAAATTTGCTATCTAATATTTGAGAACGGTCATACTAGACTATATTACTGTGACTAATACAGTGAGCACTGGAAAGGATGTACTGTATGGAACAAAACTTCGTTAGCTAGTTACGCGTCGGTACAACGACATCTATTGAGCAATATTGACAACTCTGTACCGTTAACAGTGGAAATAGAAATAGCAAGAGTAGTAATGCGGTCTGGTGGCTTAACCAAAATGACAATCGTTGATAGGAAAACTCCAATCGAAAGTTAAATAATACACACTTTCGCATTTATATTATTTATAAATGTTATAATTTATTTCATTCTAATTGTGACGTTTTTTTTTATTTCAGGTGGAAGCGGAGGCGGTCAATCGCGCGTGCGTTATTGCCAACCAGGTAATAAAAATAAAATCAATGTTTTCGAAGAACTAAAACGGGTGTATTCGGAATTTGAATATTTACCTCGTGCGAGAAACATTGAGGTGAAAGTACTCTCCAACAAAATGATTCCACACCTCATTGAAGTGCCGGCACTTCATTGCGTTTAGTACGGCTCCGACTACTAGCGAGGTGCCACACATGTAACGAAAATTTTAAAAAATAATAAAAATAGAAAATGCCTTTATGCGTTATGAAAATGTATTCTATTAATATCTAGAAACATAATAAAAGCAATATAATAACAATTCACTGCTAAACATGTTTTCTTTTAAGCTTATTTAGATTATTTTGAATCGTCACTTTAAACACTCGCGGTGGTACGCCATTTTCTTTGGCGCATAGATTACATTTCGCAGACGTATACCTTATTGTTTGTAGAATATATACAAAAAAAGAATAAATTAATTGTTATCTTGAACTTTTTCGAAGTGTTTTTATTATATTTAAAGAATGTATCATGTTATAAGTGCGATTTGATCAAAATTGATACGAGTACGAGAGTCAAAAACAAAAGGTTTTAATTTAATTTAATTTAATTTAATCATTTATTTCGGATAACAAGACCCATACATTATTTATTACACAATATAATAATAAAAACAGAAACATTTAAAAATTAATAATAATAAAAAAAAGTCATTGAGTAATACAATAAATTAAATTAACCTAAGATTTATAACTAAAATAGCCCAACAACACCTCTATTGCTCAATTTGTTCATGTGCATAGCGTTCCACTTTGCAACTATTGGACAATCTAAACTGTCAATAACAGTGTTCAGAAGGCTGTTGGGGCTGACTCTAACACGGCGCATCAGGGAGGCCACTCTCTTACGCATTATGGCTTGAAAGCTATCTACGTGAGCTTCCGCAAACATCCCCGACGCACTGCAAAATCGAGGCAACCCCAAGAACACCCTGAAACCGTTATTATACTGGATGCGTAAGGCATTGAGAGATTTCTGCGTACACTTGACCCACAGGCTGCATGTATAAAAAGACTGACAAAATGCCCTAAAAAGAGTTATTTTGACACTCTTCGTGCAACGTGCAAACCTGCGAGCCAACATGTTGCTTCTCACCGCCAATGCCCTACGCTCACGCTCCACGTCAAGATCGTCAGAGAGGTCCTCGGTGACCCAGTGCCCCAGATACTTAAACTGAGTGACATTTTTTAACTCAGTTCCTCCCAGTTTTAGTGGTGGTATGAACTTCGGTTTTTTTGAACCCGCCTTAAACACGAGTAGCTCACTTTTCTTGGAGTTGTATTTGAGACCGTGGGTCTCCGCGTACTTCTCACAGATTCCTATCAATATCTCCAGGGCTCCGATCGATGGGCTCAGCAGAGCCATGTCATCAGCGTAGCTTATATTGTTCATTATTTTGCCACCAACTGAGCACCCAATGCCGGCTCCGGTGAGCTCCTCGATTAGGCTATTGATATATAGATTGAAAAGCCGCGGAGACGTCAAACCTCCCTGCCTCACGCCGCATTCCAACCTGTACTCCTCTGAGTATGCACCGGCCCATCTCACACTGTTATTCTGATTTTGGTACCAATATTTCATGATGTAGATCAACTCTCTGGGTGCAGTAGACTCCCTTCTCCTTTTAAGACTATTCTTATAAATTTTAATATAGGCAGTGTCCCAAAAGAAACAAAAATCATTACATTTTAATGAGAATAAATACATTTTATCTAGATTCTTTACAGTACGTATTTAGGCACAAAATGAAAAGTTGTCATAACAGTTTCGCTTCTGACTAGCTATTATTCTTAAGCTTAGTGACAGACGTCAAACGCCGAAAATGGCGGACACAAGTTGTTCTCGATAGCGTGTCTAGTACGTAGTACATTTATGTCAATGGCCAGAAAAGGGACGTGTGACCCCAATCCAATATCAATCTTGAGGCATTCCGAAAAGGTTCACGATGTCACGATGAAGTTCAAATTTTTCTGTTTTACAACCTAAAACATTTTACATTCACAGGCAAATTCGCCGCTATACATCGTGCACATGATGTCCAAGAGCGCCGTGCGAGCGTTACAACAGGCCCGCGCTCGCCAGCGGCAACCTTTGTACGGAGAGACTCTTGCTGCCACCGTCGGCACTGACGGTGAGTCCTGTACATGAGGCCTAGGCCTCCATACACCGTGCACATGATGTCCAAGAGCGCCGTGCGAGCGTTACAACAGGCCCGCGCTCGCCAGCGGCAACCTTTGTACGGAGAGACTCTTGCTGCCACCGTCGGCACTGACGGTGAGTCCTGTACATGAGGCCTAGGCCTCCATACACCGTGCACATGATGTCCAAGAGCGCCGTGCGAGCGTTACAACAGGCCCGCGCTCGCCAGCGGCAACCTTTGTACGGAGAGACTCTTGCTGCCACCGTCGGCACTGACGGTGAGTCCTGTACATGAGGCCTAGGCCTCCATACACCGTGCACATGATGTCCAAGAGCGCCGTGCGAATTCAAAATTCAAATTCAAAAAAGTCAATACAACATTTATAGTAACATCATATAGTGACATGAAAAACTTTTTTTTACCTATAAATATAACAGTCAATACCTGGGTAAACATTAAATTATAATAATCTTAAAATAAATAACTGCTACAATACAATAGAGATGTATAGACTCTATGGTTAAAAATACATTAAATCTGGAATGTAATATAATATAATATTACATTAAACAACAAGGCTCAGAACCGGTTTTTAAGATACCGTTAAATACCGGTATATTTCGGTTTTTCTCAGACCTTTTACAAGAACGTGAACGTTTCAAGAACTTAATTGTAACTTAAAAAAACCGGTTTATTCGACGAGCGACGCAACGGATGATCGGCCATAGACACCGGCATAGGAATAAACCGGTTTTTATTGTTAGAAACCGGTTAATTTGACAAGAACTGTTCTCATAAATAACGGCTTTTCGAGCGATACCGAAATTAAAAGGTTTTGCGCCAAGTATATGATAACGGTTTGGAAATGTAACCGGTTTCCGAGCCTCGTTAACCTAGCGTGTTGTTGCAGGCTCGCACTACCGCAACGCGTGCTTCCGGCACGCCGCCGCGCACGTGCTGTCGCCGCCGCTGCGCCCCGACGCCTCCACCGCGCCGGCCGTCGTGGAGGCGCTCGCCGAGTGAGTGTCGTTACAAACAGGAGCTTCCAGAAACCGAGAACCTCCAAACTTTTCGTTCCGATGGTGACGGTCACAAGCTTTCGCTTCCTTTTTCCTTTCGCGGGACGGGTTTTATCGTCTTTGCTGCCCCCACGTCCTTTCTTAGGGCCAAAAATAAGGGCGCGCTTGCCGAATCCGACTGAAGACGGGCTGAAGTTGGAATTCCACTACCACTAAACTCTATTCAACTGTCAACACTAGTTGTCTAAAATTAAAGGCATTTACGGAGTCGTAGCTGTGTTCATAAATGTAGTCATCATTAAATTACTCCTATGTTAATTCTTGTAAAAAAAAAATTGTCTCTTATTTGCTCAACGGCGGCGAAACTTACCTTTTTTACGTCACTTTATAGTTAAAAGACTTTTGGAGTCGAACAAAGCTAACTCTGATTTTCACATTTTCACACTTTGTTCAGTCAAAGTCGGTGTAGAATCAGCTAAACTGAATATTATTTGATGTTTCTTTTATTGTAACTAACAATAAAGATGTAATGTTTTCTCTCCAGTGACCACCTCCAGCTGATCGGCAGCGACAACTGCACCTTCCACGAAAAGGACAAGGAGTTGGGCAAGGGCAACTTCGCCAAGATCCCCAACGGGGTCAACGGGGTCGAGGACCGCATGGCCATACTGTGGCAGAAGGCTGTCAATACTGGTAAATAAATAAATAAAACTGCACATTTCAAGAGGACAAGCAGGGCACGGTCAATTTTGCTAAGATTTCTGAGGTTCCTGGTTCTGGCAGAAGGCTGCCAATACTGGTGTATGGATAAATAACTACACTTTCCAAAGTTAGGCAAGGGCAACCTCACCAAGAACTACAATGACACCCAAGAAGGCTGATACCGGTTAATAAATATAATCAATGAAAATACTTCGATATAAAACTAAAGACCACAATGCGAAGTGCCGTGACACGCTGTCGTCAAAAAAAGATTGCGTCGGAAGGTCAGAGGGTCTACCGCGAACCACGTTCGACGTGTTGCCTCCCTGTCACACTTACGTACGAATTTACAAGTGCAAGAGAGAGGCAACACATCGCTCGCGGTAGGCCCTGTGCAATGCCACAACATAAACTTGTCACTGACACTTCGCACCTATAAACATGGGTCTCCAATGATGCGCTGCAATTAGTGCACACTTCCTTGCTATTAGGTAAAGAGAAACAATATAGAGATCACGTTAAAAACATTCGAAGTATTTTTCACCACATCAACTGGTAAATGCCCTCTTGATTGTTCAAAAACTAATGAGAAAGTTGCATTTTTTGCACATGTGGGGCGAAGTAATCAGATGCAAATGTTGACTTGTTTCCTCATGTTAGCTGGTAGAATTGACTTTGAATTGATGATTTTAAATGATAATTTTTTTATTACGTTCATTTGGGTTTAATTTGGTAGTAGTGAAAACTTTTGTGTGTCACTCGGAGGCAAAGTTTTTAACACTCGTGCCTTGAAATCCTCGCAACGCTCAAGATTCCACTACTCAAACCACTCGCTATGCTTGTGGTTCAATTTTGGAATCTTTCGCTTGGTCGGGTATTATTATTAGCACGAACGGTTAAACAACTTTTCCCCCTGTAAAACAAATAATTATTCTAAATTTTCTTGGGTAATCTCTCATATCATCAAATTTTCATTTGACCAAGCACTATTTTTAAAAAACCGTAATTTTTCGTGTTTGGTTTGTCAACCTTTTTTATAAATATTCCAGGCATAATGGACCCGTGCCGCTTCGTGGCCGTGAGCAGCTCCACGGCCGCCAAGATCTTCAACCTGTGGCCCGCCAAGGGCCGCGTGGCCGTCAACAGCGACGCCGACGTGGTTGTATGGGACCCACGCTTAGAGAGGACCATTACGGCCGCAGCACATAAACATGCTGTCGACTTTAATATATTTGAGGTAAAGCTTAGTGTGGCTTATGAACAAGGCTTGGAAACCGGTTATATTTGCGAACCGATATCATGTACTTGACGCAAAACCTTTTAATTTTTGTTTCGCTCGAAAAACCGTTATTTTTCAACCGACTTTTATGAGAATAGTTCTTGTCAAATTAACCGGTTTAGAGTAATAAAAACCGGTTTCTTCCTATGTCGGTGTTTATGTACGTGGCACATCACCAGACCAGCTGGCCGTTTCGTCGTTTTTTTAGGTTACAATAAAGGATTACGAGGAAGGAATTCGGAGGAAAGTCGAAATAAACTGTTTTTTTTTTTATAAACCGTTTCCGAGCCTTGTCTACGAGGAAAAGCCTACATTAGTGGAAAATGATCTAAGAAGAAGAAGATTGGTTTAAGAAAATCTTCAAATTGAGGCTGAGTAAGGGCTGAGAGGCCGTCACTAGCCATTCTCTATTTTAAATCACAAACAAGTCCGGTAAACTCGCTAAAAACGTTAAATTCTTAAAAACCGTTTCTTAGGTTGAGCGCTAAAAAGTGATAGACCCGTTGTTTGGGCTATTAGATGAATGTCTAAAGGGGCCCACTGAATACTAGTTCGCCGGACGATGTCGGCGTCTTAGTTATTCACAAAAGCTGACAATCGCGAATAACTGATAGGCCGATATCGTCCGGCGACCTGGTATTCAGTGGGCCCTTTAAACCGTTGAAAAGATTGTTTTCTGTGAAGGTTTGGATGGCTTTAAATGAATTATTTAAATGTAATTTGTTTCATGAATAAATGTCAGGGTCAGCACGTGGTGGGCAGCCCGCAGTACGTGGTGGTGGGCGGGCGCGTGTGCCTGGACGACGGCCAGCTGCGGGTCGTGGAAGGTGAGCATGACTCACTATTATTTTCCTTGTCTTTTAGCCACAGTTGAAAATTTTGTAAAAATATTTGAAGCAGCTATTAAATTAATTAAATTTAATATTTTTTTCATATTTTTTTAAATATAAACAATAAAAACAAATTGTAACTGTCAGTATTTTAAAAGTAAAACTCATTTATACTTGGTTCGTCGTCGGACCTTCGATGCCTAACCTGTCAAAAGAATGACAATATGGCGGATGAATGTTTCAAATGTCACCGTATTTAAGATTTATTTCTAGGGAATGCAAAAACCGGAGGTTTTTCAAAACCAGTTTTTTCTTCGGTTTTACCACAAAAAACCGGTTTTAACCGGTTTCGATTTTTAGAATCAACAATTCTTAAATTCATCGCCATGGAATAAAGAAAAGATTGCTTCACGTGTAAAAACGAATGCTAGTATAGTATATACACGATTTTATCACGAAATTAAAGACAGAATATCTGACTATTTTTATTGTATTGTATGGGAATTGTCAAATGGCTTAATGTTATTTGTAACTAGGAATAGGAACAAACCAATTTTATTAAATTATTTTTTTGGTTTGTTGTTTAGATTGTGACAAATATATGACAATATCAATTTATAATTTAATGTTATTTTTCTTAAATCAAATGGCCCAATCCGAAATCTTGCTTTAAGTTTTTCGCTGTCTTCTAGTATATTAGAAACTGATGGTGTTAGCTTAAAGTGGACAAACACAGGTAGTCAAGTAATTCCATTCTTAAGGGTTTGAACTACCCTTTCCTATTAGTGCGAAAGAGACAAAAAAGGTTGTCGGTAAGTCGTTATCACCGAACCAACAAAATACTCTAAAGCTGCCATTGATATAATTGATTACGTAGAATTTTTCTATAGCGCATCGCATAATAAAATTATAAATAAGACCTTGTATACCTATTTTTATTAAAAAGTACTACTATACAATTCGTACACCAGCACGGATGTCCTGCCACTGCCAATACTTTAAATTATTTAAATCTTTCGGATTTTTGTATTTTGTACCGTAAAAATTCTTTTTTTTTTCAGAAATCAGAAATATTTATTGTGCAAACTGTGTAGGTACAAGAATATGACTATTAACAGTACATTTTCTGATGAGTATCAACAGTTTTACCCTTCTCGTTTTAGCGTTACAAATGATCAAACTAACACAACACCACATTATTTGATTTGATGTCGATTCAACCGGTTTAGGACCGATTTATACCCTTATAATGAATAAAACATGCAACTTAGTTAAATAAATAAAAAACCGAATAAAACCGAAACCGGTTTTTTCAAATTCTAATAACCCGGTTTTGGGTTTCCGTCAAAAAACCGGTTTTAACCAGTTTTTTCGGTTTCGGTTAAAACCGGTTTGCGTTCCCTATTTATTTCGCTTAAAATTTAGTTTTTTCTTAGCAAGTGTGATGAAAAACATTATGTACGACTTCGGGATAAGAATATTGCAAACTCGAGTCTTTAATGCACTCTAGCCAGCAGCCGTCGTGCATCTAAAGACCTTTGCAAAATTTCACTTACCCTCGTCGCACAATGTACTACCTATATTTTAAGTTTATTTAATATTTCAGGTCACGGCAAATTCTTGAAGACCCCCGTGAACAGCCCGTACGTGTACGGCGGCGAGGACGCCGGGGACGCGGCGCCCGCGCGGCCGCTGCACGTGCACGTGGCGCCGACACACGTCACCAACGGCACGCCCACACCCGGTACCACCAGTCAATCATTCAACCGTAGACTATTTATTTACCCCCTTATTCATAAACGTGTACTAAAGTTATGATGCCTCTAATAATCGTTTGTCCCTTTCCTTCATACCGATACGTCGGAAAGGGACAAACGATTATTTGCGGCATCGTAACTTTAGTATGCGTTTATGTATAAGTAAGGGTGATAGAGTATAGTATTTTATGAAATGTCAACTTGGGCAAAAATGCTTTCCTCTAAATGTCACATTACTCAACTAATTCTCTTAAACTCTAAGCCATGACCGTTTGCGAAGGTCTACAGCACAAAGCTTCACTAGTTAATTAGCAGAGGTCGGAATTTTCACGACAAAACAAGACTGTTGCAATCTAGATAGTGTTAAGCACATTTTTTACCGTAATCGATAGTATACAAGAAAAATGCGGTCCACCCCACCAAATAAAATCTTACATGAAGTTTGTGTGAAAATATATAGAAACAGATGCAATTTCTTCTTTGAAGTCCACGTCCGTACAGAGAGCACATTATAGTATTTGATTTGTGATAGTTAATTTCTCACGAAAGACTTTGTATTAAATATTTTTATATCTAATGGTTATATCTAATATATTTCAATTATAATTGTATTAAATATTTTTATATGTAATAGTTGTAATATTAAATATTCTCTTACATAAAAAACTTAAGATTAACTTAAGTCTAGTTAAAAAGACCCCCCCCCCCCCCCCCAAGTTGTCCCCGGCGCAAAGGTACCCATAACGCTAGCCGCATTGCCACGTTAAATTGCGATGGATAACCTTTGCACTAGGTACGAACCCGCGCGGGCGTCAGACCCCCTCTCCCTCATTCGGCGTCCCACTTCCCTAACGAAGGCAATGGCCCCCGACCCCCAGCACCCAGTCGTCTCGAACGCAAGGGGTACAAAATAGTTAGCGTCCAGGGCCGCATACTTATCCCGCTTCTTGGCCGCGGCAAAATCTGCAGCGGCACCAGCTGTCCGCACAGCTCGGCCGAGGTGTGAGGCCGCGAACGTACTAACGCACGTGGCGTCCCACAGGAGGCACTTTCCCCTCTGCCACGGCATCTTACATTAGTCGAGCTAACAAAATATAACAGTAACGACGCAAAGATCATCATTTGAAGTGTAGGTATTATGTTCACAGAGGCACTGAATAAACATCTGGAAGGTCTGTCGGTGACGTCATCCGGCTGCAGCACGCCCACCGGCCGCAAGATGCGCGAGACCGGACAGCGGAACCTGCAGAGCTCCACCTTCTCCATCAGCAGTAAGTACCGCGAGACACCGAGCGATGCGAGGCGTGTGTGACAAAGGCACTGAACAAACTCCACTTTTCCACCTTGTCCATCGCAGTAAGTGAACCCCTCTGTGACGACAACGAGCGATGCGAGGATATTATTAATGTAACGTCTCTGCTGTCAACTAACAAGAAAATTGCGCGACTACTTCATTACCAGTCTGAATTGTTCGGTCGTAAATTACTTAAAACCCTTTGTTAATAACCGATGTTATTGTTGATAATCGTTTCTCCCTTCGATATTTAAATTGCGTAAACATAAAATTCATACATGTAGAAAATACACGAAATACACGATCAATTACGTACACGATACCATGTTTCATTTTTACAGAGGAGGTCGAAGGGCTGGACACGAAGACGTCGGTGCGCGTGCGCAACCCGCCCGGCGGCAAGTCGTCCGGCCTGTGGTAGCCGCGCGGGCGCCGCCGCGGCCGGGGCTCGCCGGGACTTGTGGAAAAACTTCATTACTTTTTCCTATTAGTCGATTTTAATGATTGAATCTTATTTTGTTTGATGTCTTACTTTATATACTAAAGTAAAAACGCATAATTTTCACTACCCGACTCAACTATAAAACATTTAAGTCAACTAAAATTAATTCGTCCAATCACGTGTCAACAAAGGATAGAACAAAAGACATCAACGCGCTGCTATTTGATGAATAAGAAGTGCGTTAATATCTTTTGTACTATCTTTTTATCTAGTGAGATACTTACCTAGTACTGTTTGATTATTTAGGTTTTATTGTAGAAACAGTATTATTTTAGTTGACTCGTAGAAAAAGTATTGTATACACTTAATCAATCTTTTCAATCTCGTACCTTAGTTAGGCAACTCAGCAAGCTTCGTAGCCTTAACTCGGTACTCGACTGAAAAGTTCTCTATTATATAACGATTGCATAAAATACTATTAACTGATACCAGCGCCAGCGTTCAGCGTAACAGATGAATGTTATTGTTAACTATTGAAAACAAAAAAGATCTGAGTATGGCACACACAATAAATATTATTGATTGATTTTGAACTACATATGATGTATACAGAAGAGACGTTAAAAATTTCGTAAAATAGCTTAAAAATCAAAGCTATGAAACCTAGATGCATTAGATTGATGAGTACAAGTAAAAGATGCTGCTGTAAATGAGTTTTTCCGCAAGTTATATAAGTACCCTCTGTGCATATTTCTCTGTTCCTATTTTTAATGAATAAATGCAGGAAAAAACACGTGGAACGAGTATAGGTATTTCTTAAGCCATAATTCGTTATTTTATGTGAGATATGTGATTAAGTATTCGAATTAACGACTTATAAATTACTACCAATATCGTGCTCAGATAAGAGACGGTGACTATAATAAAAAACCAAATCAACCTTTTTTCAAAGTCGGTAAAAAATAGGAATTGAGAAGTAAGCACTGAAGTTAAGAACCAATCTCGATGTAAGTCGAAATCCAAAGCTTAGTAAGGATGGATGTTAGGCTAGTGCTAATTTAGCATGACAAATGTTTATGTAACGCAATATTTATACGTTTTATATAGCTTGTAATGGATGTCCTACCTTTATTTATTACCTATGTCTAAACTTTTTCAGTGCCATTCAAATATGTGACGCAAATTCGTTGTTTTCTTCATATTACTAAAGAATTAAGTGTAGAAGAGTTGTATTGAATTCTAAGAAATCGTGTCATAAAGTTTGACAGCTACAGTTAGGTCGTGCTGTGCGATGGTAAAAGAAAACACCAATTTTTGACCAAAAAAATGTACTAGCCGTACAGCGATCAAATTCGAAACACTATTTTTTAGACTTCACACCTCTTTATAATATTAATAACCCTATTTTATATAATTTTAGATGACTCGTAGCAAAAGTATTGTATACAATAGTGATATAATCAAGCCCTTCAATCTCGTACCTTACTTAGGCAACTCAGCAAGCTTCGTTGCCTTAACACGGTACTCGACTGAAAAGCTCTCAATTATATCACGATTGAATAGAAGTTAGTACTCGTACTAATATTATTTAACATTTCTTTGAAAGAAAATGAAAGGTAGTTTTTTTTATTTAGCGAATAGCGACTTGAAAACGAGTTGTGTACGTCAACTCAAAATTATAAATATGAGAACTAAAACAAAATAGGCAGACATCTATTACAACTATTTTGACAGTTAATACATAGACTGATTTATAACTTATAACCCGACTAGATGAATATTCAGTGTTTTGTATCGAAAAGTATTTAACAATACATTAATGCCCGCCAAAGTGACAATGGTATTTTGTTCTTCCAGTACGTTTTCCATAATAGTCAGCATATGACAGATGAACACAGTTAAAAATACTTTTTTCTGTGTAAATTCTGTAGATATTTAGGTATCAAACATTTACCAATAGATTTATTAATAAGAACCTCTTTGACATTTTTATAAGATTGTTAACCGATATTTATGGTTTTACTGACATTTAATATTCCAGAAACTTGGAACCTAAGTATTAGGTTGTAAATGTTTAATATAAATCATCCTATTCACTTCTGATAGCACAGCTGCACAGTTTCCTAATTTTATTATTTAAGTGTACTTTAACACCAATAGATGGCGCTAGTGTACAACGACGTGCGAACCTTTTTTATGTAAATGGCTTTTTTGTAACAAAATATGTGTTTTTAATAAAGTCGAATAAAGTGGTTGAAAATGTTCGATTACAATAAAACATCTAAAGTAGTCACTGTTACTACTAGCGCCACCTAGCGAGTTTGAGCCTTTATTAAGAATTTGTTGTATTGCCGCATAGATGGCAGTAGTGGTCGGGCATTACCGCTATTTATTTCATGTTTATTAATTCTACTTGAAAGGAATAACTTTGCTTAATTTTAGTCCGTTTTAAGTACTTCAAGTTTTTGTTACGAGGTACGTGTTTGTATGGATTTGTATGATGATTGTATGTGCTTGAATAGCCTGTCTTTAGGTAGTAATGTTAATTTTAAGTGACATGTTTGTTTTAATTAAAAGCACTTATAATTGTTTATAACTATTATGTAAGTTTCTTAAATAATTAAGAGGCTTGGTTTAAATGCTTTTCTATTGCCTAGCAGCGGATTTAAAATATCCAAAATAGCACTAGTTTTGTGATTTTATCTAAAAATCTTTCAAACTTCAAAAAATATTTGACTCACTTTACACACTTTGAATTAACACGGGTTTTCCACCAAGAAACTGTAAAATAGAAAGTAAGATCATAGATAACTCTAGACAAAGGAAACTAATTTCAACGGAAACTGTTAAATCATTTTGTATGTAACTATAAAATCTACATTTATCAAGTATGTTTTCTTTATCTGGTCTTATCTATACCTCAATAGTTACTCATGTTACTATAGTCTGTCAAGCCATTTCAGTCAGTAGAAAAAAAGCGGCAAATTTTAAAAATGTAGGTGCGAAGGGTGATCGTCCCATAGAAAATTTTAATTTCGCGCCTTTTTCTACTGACAAAGGAGTTTTACCGGCTATAGTCTACAAACAGGCAATACGCCAAAGTAAAAGTATTTGAAAACCTTACCTACTCACTAGAATGGATTTCACTTTTCTGGTCGTCTGAATTTGTAAGAGCCACTTGCGCGTTTAGAGTTAGCCAACATGGAGCATTATGAAATTCTCTACCGTTGTCTCGTACAAACGCGAATTGTCTGAAGATTTGCAGGTACAAGAGTTTCCTTTTCTGTGAATAAGGTTGAAAATATGCACCAAGAAATAATCGCCTGCTTTAAACGTCGAAAATGAAGTCGCAACACAGGAAACAGCTCGTTGAATGCCTTTATACAGGATTGAAATGTACTGTGAGGTCCGAGTTCAAGTGGTTAACTCCGAGTTAGTTGGCTAACCTTGGAACATGCAAGTTATTGGCCGTAAGAACGAAACAGACGATACCAGGGACTGACTAGCGTAATGAGCGTATAAAAAATGGTAGAATTTAAATAATAAGTTTTACCATAGAAAAATCGACTTTAACTACTAACCTAGTCTTGCAAACGGCATCACAATTTTACGGCATTTTTAACCTTTTTACATTTATTTTCTAAATGTGTTTATCTCTATTATGCATTGTCACGAAATAAACAATGTAATCTCTTGAAAGCGTTTTTTATCTTATACGAATCCCATATATATCAATAAATTTCGAAAGTGGAAGTGTAAGTCATTTTTGGAATTACCCGATATTGTAGATTATTCGGAAACACTGGAATCAATAGTATAATGTTGGCACCGTGCGAAGTGCATGTAAGTGAAGCGATTCCAGCGCAGGTGGTAAAAATTAGAACTAACTGCGGATAGCGTCTTTAACATTTCGTAAAAGTTATATGGCTCGAAATGAAACTTTAATTTACGATTACTCCTGAATTATTCATTTAAATTGTATGGTATAAGGGACCATTATAATTTGTATGAAATGGTTAATATAACTAACGTATTTGTTTTGATAAATACTAATAACTGTATATATACTAATACTATATTTGCAAATGCCACATATTATGAGATATTTTTCTAGAAGATAAGAATGGGTATAGTAAGTTATCCTTAAAAGATAGACATTCAACATCGCGAACTTTTTGTAGACCCAGGAAAGAGAGACAACCGCACCATACATTGTGTTGTTATAGCACAAACGGATTAGGCAGCGTTTTCGATTAAAGCTCCTATCCCGCGTGCCTTTTTCCGACAACATCGTTATACTTCAACCAATTTACACAAAACCTTAACAAGTAATATATCTAAACCTTCCTCAAGAATCACTCTATTCATAGATGAAAGTCGTATGAAAATCCGTTCAGTAGTTTTTAGTTTTGGAGTAGTTTTATAAGATGTAGTGAATTGACGTTTTCCCCTAGATTTGCGGCTGCTAGGTTGCGTCAGTTGCGTGACAGTCGTGCACATAGCGAATAAATGACATAAAATACTACATTATATATGTATAATGTCATGCAGACACAAGTGCTAAGGGTTCTTGGCAGCGAGACAAGTGAAAAGGATAGATGGCGGTATTACCCCACATAATTCGTACTACTAACGCCATCTGTTTACGATTTTACTAACACAATTTGAAGGCTACCGTTTTTGTGCTCACCAGTTGGCGCCACTGTAGATGGTGGTCCAGAACAGCTCTCAAAACTCTGCTGCTTTAAAAAAAACGTTCTAATATACACAAAAAAAAATAACCTGTGTTATTTTGCTTGCATTTTGTTGGCACTTTTTTTAAACCAAACTAATTATATCTAATGTTTAACATGAATAATCAAAAATAGAAAAAAGATTTGCGCAATTATGAATAAGAAGTGTAAATTCGCGATAAAAAAGCTTGTAACCCCCAAAAATACAATGCATTTAACATTTTGAAAGACCTCCGTCTACATTAGCGCCCCTAGCGGTGAAATTAAACGCGTTAGCCCCCACTGTCTAAAGTTTTAACTAATGTCATTGATATTTGGGTAAAAAAGGTCCAAAATAAAATAGACAAGTACAATTTTTACGTTGTTTATTAAAATAATATTCGTTCAACTGAACACAAGACACGGGCCAGACCTAACCTTGCTTCTAATTTGACAATTTCTACAAAAAAATATTGCGTATTCTTCTTTACAATATCCGCTTAACAATAAAAACAATCTATAACACCTATCAACATAACCGAGGTATCAGAGTTACCAGTTCATCGATGCGGATTTTAGTATTATTTCAATAGCAATTATTAATTTTTTTGCGCAAATAATGCTCAGTAATATACCATCGCCCACACTGTTAACTGTCCATCGGTGGACCTTATTATATAAAAGGCATGGACAGTTAGGTTAATGGTTTGTTAAAGGGAGGAACAGTTAAGATTGTGGCTGTTTGTACGTACAAAAGTACAGTGAAGACAATATTACATATGCGTCCATTTTTTATATTTCAAGTGCTTTTTTATTTCCAATAAAAGTTTAAAAAAACCTAGTCCGTAGATCACTAGATTCCGTCTAAGCTAACTTCCGACTTGAACAGAACAAAGTGAAAAAGTGTCATTATAAAAGTCAACATTTTATAGAAATTTGACATTAATTATGACACTGTCACACTTTGTCAATGGCATGCAAAGCTATAACTTCATGATATTGATTGAGAGGCATATAATTTGAGTATGGTCACTCTTAAAATTAAATTATATTTATTATGTTGTACAGTCAGCATCAGAAGTAGCGGATCAAACAAGGTTTCAAAAGTATCTACCATTCTGAAACAGCTTAACAAAATGTGGTGGTTATATATGTAGAATAATTAAGACGGTAATAGATATACTTTTGAATGTAAATTTTAGACATTTATCTATATTTGGAAAAGTTATCCGGAATATCAGATACTTTTGGCGCGTTGTTTCATCCGCTACTATTGACGCTGACTGTACAATTATGGTTGAACTTTTTTTAATGGTTTTTATTCATTGCTAGGGGCGTAACGCATACAATACTAAAATGTACATCGATGTAGGTTGGCTTGAAAGATGGTTTGGATAAAAAAAGTCCGTGTAACCAATTCGTTGTTTACTAATAAAAAAGATTTTTCAGGATCTTTTAACAACAATACATTAAATATTGAACTGAACATATAAATCTCATATGTACTTTTTTCCTTGATTGTCCATTTACGATTTATTCCATGCAAAAAACCGTTAAACGTGTGCTTAAATGATTTATTTTATAAAATAAATTAGCTGCCATTGCCTGCAATAATATGTTACTCTTCGAAGGCCGCAATAATATGTGACACGCTCTTATCGCTCTATGAATAAGATCGTGTCAGATATTTATGCGGCCTTCGTTGTGTAACATATTATTGTACAAGGACTCATTTATCCAAACAATCCTTATTATGTAAGTATCGGTTCAGTTTCATCATCAATTTGGCACAGACATTAAGAGTAAATTACATATTTATTATAATCCATTTTATTTCCCTGGCAAAATTCAGTTCTAGATGGTTTTGGCACTTTCATTATAATACCGTCAAAATAAATCAAATCATATTTTTGCGCGAAACGAAAATAAATTCAATAATAGTAAAATTCAAAGTACCTTAAAATATAAATTTACAAAAAAATCTTATTTAAGATTTAGTTTTATACAGTACCCATGTTCAGTATTGCACATTTATTTCCTATGCAAAGCTAGCGGGTCAAAAACCTTAAAAATGCTTAAAATGATCAAGATTTGGTCAAAATTAAAAATCATTGATCACGATAGTCAACTGTTTTAATCAACGGGGCTCATAATAGTTTTAAAAGTCGTGTTAAATCAAGTGATTTTCATTAATATGGCTTGATTTGCAGTCAACAACGTTAAAAATCTTAATAATAACAATAAAAAGTAATTAACAAAAAGAACTGTTGGATAAAACAAACCATCCGAGAACATTCCGAGGGTATTTTAATAATAATATAAATGCAATATTTTTTTAACCGAAAAAAATCTAATATTCATGAATTACAAATTTATTTACAAAGTCGAGTCCTATACACTCTGTTTCTTTATTATAATCCCAGGAAATGTAAAAATTATAATATGAAAATTACAATTTATCCTGTTAAATTTTTCATTATACATTTTTTTGTTTCAAGTCAGTATTCCGCTAATATTTTTCTTTAAACTTTTTATATTGTAATAATGTATACATAAGTAGCATAGTACACTTATTTCTAATATGACACAGTTATATTAAACCTATATTTTATATTTTTACATCATATATGTACTTACACATATACAGTGGTTTAAATTGTACCTAAATGCTCTTTAACACATCGTAATAAAAGTGAAACCATTAGGGAAATAAAAAGTCGTATTTTCATAAGACTTGTTTAATTAAACAAACAAATGCATGCAAAATCGAATTTCATGATTGTAACGCATGCTTGATATATCTTTGAGAAAAGTCAAAAGCCTATCGGATAAATAAAATCCATTCAAATTAAAAATCAAACTCCATTAAAAATACGACCTTATATTAAAGAGCACTCGGTCCAAATCCCGATTTACAAATTCACTCATACAACGTGCCTAAACTACCCTACGACAGTCTAACTTGTTCCGCACAACGGAAAAAAACTCCTTTTCCCTTTGTGTCATCTTACATTTAACTTTTTACAAAAACATGCTACAAAGGGAAATTATTCTTTTTAAAACTATATCTTAATTAAACTACGTTACATGGAACCTTATCGGTGCAGGCCGTCCGATGAAACATTAAGGAAAAAACTTAATTAAAAAATTCAACTCGAAATAACTTAAACAACCTAAAAAAGGTTTGCGGCTCCCGCCTGCGTTCATTCCTGACATTTCCCAGGCGTATTTTTCTATTTGAATTTCACTATATCAAGTAATTAGTTGAAACATAATTAGAAAAATACACGAAATTATATGTAAGATAGACGTATGAAGTAAATATTGAGTTGAATCCGTTAATAAGATGTTTAAATGAAATGTCCATAAGAGAGCAATGTATGTGACAGAGTTAGCAGTACTTTCCATAGCAATATTACCATAACTTTATATTTCACTGTTTAATCTCAGTTAATAATTAAGGATATTGTTAATAAGTACAATGAACGGAACAAGTGAATTGAAAATTTATGGTAATAAGTGTGCGTTTTCAATCTGTGACATTTAATCCCGCTGCATAAGTCTTAAAAAACGGTCTAGATTTTTATGATTATTATAAAAAAGATTTGTGTTATTGGCTATGACGATATAGATGGCGTTAAAATCAACCTAGTTTATTTTGAAAAATAGTCACACAGTTACAATGCAGTCAGTTTACATGTCAACAGATCAAAATGTAAGGAAACTTAAATTATTGATGTTTAACATATGCCATGTACTTTAGTATTCCCACATTTTTATAATTCAAATCCAAAAACGATTAAAAACAGGTGTAAATGGCACATTTGACATGTGACTAGTTCATAGACACAATATTAGGGTTTTAAAATAATAACAAATAACTTGCATGCTGTAGAAATAACATTCAGCAATGACAACTGAAAACCCCAAAATTGTGTGGAAGAAAAAATTTGAAAAATAAATCTGTGGGTGCTGTCATACAAGATGCTAAATGACTCGATTGGGGCTCAAATTGAGATCAAAGCGACTTTAAATTTATGAAAAAATAGAAATGACAACATATGAGGTATTATAATTAAATGTTAAGAGTCATAAACTCAAGGTCAATTTGAAATGTCAATTGTACATTTATACATATACGGACCGACGTAAAAGAATACCGAGCATTTGGTAAAAGAAGATGAATTTTCAATTAGGCCTCTCGAAAATAAAGCACACGAAATGCCGGTATTCGTTTACGTCATATGTATCCGCGAACGGTAAAAGTTTATCGAAGGATCAGTATACGGGGTACCTACTTGTTTAGTTATCACAACCGACACGACTCGCCTCGGGGCGCGGCCGCTAGAGGGCGCCAGTCCCCGCCTCGAGATGGCAGCACCGTCCACTAAACACTGAGTCAGCCTCGCCGCGAACCCCGTGCGGAGGCGGCGCCGAGCGGCCGGCACTAGGAGACGGAGATGACCTCGTGGCCGGGCCGCGCCTGCGCCGCGCGCGGCCAGGACTGGCTGGTGAGCTGGCCCACGGACAGCGGGTTGTTGGCGTCGCGCGGGTTGGTGCCCACGGGGTGGCGCGGCGGCGGCGGCGGGTCGGACGCGGGCGACGCCAGCGACGACAGCGCCGACAGCCCGCCCGGGCTGGACGCCGACAGCGGCGTGTCGGCGTCGCCGTCGTCGTCCGACGCGTCCGACAGCTCCTCGAGCTTCACGTCCTCATCGGAGCACGGCGACTGCGGCGTCGCGGGCGGGCCCCCCACCCCCATCGTCCCGGACGCGGCCGCCAGCGCTTCCATGTAGCGCACGCATTTCTTCTTCCGCCTGCAACATTCGTGGTAACATTACAATTGTTGGCTGTTTTGGAATGGTAAGTTATAATTTTGCTTGAGTTTGAGCATTTCTAAAAAGATTTGTACATTTCATTAATTGCATAAGTTATCTGCTGGTGAATCACAAACTTATCTCATACTTACTAAAAGAAAAAAATGTCTAAAATTACCATTCATTACTCTTACCTTAGCGTCTTTACCGTTATACAAAGTTTACGGAAAATAGTAATATAATAGGAAAATAAACATGAAAATATTTTTCGCACGGCACAGTCGGTTTTGCCGGTTGAAAAATACATACAAATTCCATTATTTGTCGAGTTTAAAAAGTTGAAATGGCCATATCAAAAGAAAGCATAGGTTCATTAAATAGCCAAAGAGATGATCAGTATATGTATTATTATAATATCGGCACTGCGATTATTTAACGGCCTCAAATAGGTTGGCGCATTTTTGGCTGAAAAATACACTATTTTTTTTTATAAAATAAAAAGGTGGCAAAGTAAATCGTTTCAACTGTTTTAACTTTATTCTGTGAAAATGTATACATAAAAACGTGGCTTAACGCAGCCTCAATGGACTTAACGGTAAAATATTTAAATAAATAAATAAATATTATAGGTATTACGAATCGTTCAAAAATGGACTCTTTTTTGATCCTGTATTCGTTAGGAAAAAAACCTACCATATGTATTAAAAATCGTTTCCATAGTTTTATATTATATAATTTAATTAAATGTAACAATATTTTCTTATAATTAATTCAATTCAAAATAAACAAAAAATAAATAAAATAAATAATATAATAAAATAAATTGCATATTTTTTAATTAAGATATTCAACAAAATGTATAAATCTAATCATAATTCAATCTCTATATTCAAATGTAACTATGGCAATTTTACATTTAAAACTTTGACAGTTCCTAGAGCTTTAAAAATTTACCGGTTGTTATCCGATTCCCCAACGACGATTCACTTTGCCACCTTTTGTATTTCTTGTAATTTGGAAGTAAACCAGCGTTTTATACTACAGTCCACTCTTATTTATCACCTCGACAACACACAGTAAGCCCAATAAGGCTTGTGTTGTGGGTACTTAGACAACGATATATATAATATATAAGTACATAGATAACACCCATGACTCAGGAACAAATATTAATGCTCATCACATAAATAAATGCCCTTACCAAGATTTGAACTCGGTACTATCGGCTTCATAGGCAGGGTCACTACACTAGGCCATCAAATAATAATAATAATATTTCTATTATATTTATATTTCTTGCACCATTTTTGAGGAAAACACTATATAAGACTCGGCTGGAAGGCTACTTGCTGGCTTCGGATTCAATTAAACAGACTCCCAGGGTCGTCCGTTTAAAACGAATCCTCAGCCAGCAAGTGGCTACTTCCGAGCCTCAACAATAATGTACTATTTAATACTAACTTTTTTATAAAATCGTTTATTCGTTAAAAAGCAAGCAAAATTATAACTTATGGAAACCATCGTGAAACTGATTACTCAGACTAAACAAAATGTTTCATATTACTAAAAGAAGAAAATGTAATCGAAGGGTATAATAAATTAAACATACTTATTTTAAAAACAAATTTTCAATACTTGTTAATAATATGAAACATTAATTTAAAAATAACTACAAAACATCAATACGTAACAACAAAAACACTAAAAAATCTTTCATTTGAATCATGCCTGATCAATGTTAGAAGAGCTCACAATAAAAACAAAAAAAACATGCCGAGTATTAAGGAGTTATGTGTCCTCTTTAGAGGCACGAAGAACCTAAAAAGCAACAAAGATTCTACAAAAATTACACAAAAAACACAAAATCTAAACAACGTCGAAATACAAGCCTCACAAAATTCTTTAACAAGTATTAGATTATGGCATTGTTATTGAAATGTTATACGTTTCGGTATAAAAAGTACAAGAAACAAAAAAAAACCTTTTTCGCTGATAAGTCCTTTTGTGTCAATAAGATTAAAGCTTTTTAAAACATATTTACTAAATTTAGATAAGATATAACATGCCATTTTAATAAATAAAAAAACACTGCAATCGAAACTACTACTGTTCACGGCATTTCCATTTCACGACAAATACGGTAACAGCCATTTTAACAATATCATTCGCATTCATTTTATTACATTTTCGTAGCTATGTAGGTGTCCGTCATGTAAACATAGATTATCTTTGCAAAACTAGTAAATGCAACAATTAAATAGCATATATTTTTTGTTGATCATACTCCAGTGGGTAGGTACTGGTGTGCTGACAGAAAGTTTCCAAAATTAAAATTTTCATTAAGTCTCGAAACCTTCCCACATTTTGAATATGGACCGACAATTTAACATTTTCAAAATATAATATTGTGTTTTTTTTTTTGAAATTTTGTAGCAGTGTTCCAATTTTTCAGAAACATTCCGCAAATTCCAAATTTCGTCGAATGATATTTTTAAAACGGTCGTCACATTCAACCTGGTCCTTGGACTGACCGTGGCTCGTCCGGCGCTCGGCCGGCACTAGAGGTTGACGTAGGTGGGCTCCTGCGGGCTCGCGGCCACCAGCGGCGCCGCCGGCTCCGGCCGCAGCAGCCCCAGCCCCACCCCCACCCCGCCCGACACCAGCACGCTGCTCGACTCGGGGCTGCCCCCGCCCGTTATATATCGTGAGTGGGGTGAGGGACGATCGAGTGGGATAAACAGATTACGGCAGGAGAAGGATATTCAATATGAATGGAAACGTAAAGAATATAATAATAGATTAAGGAGAATCAGAAGTCAATAACGACAAGAAAGTACAAGTAATCAAGATTATTAGAGAAGTAGAATGTAAAATGTTAAGGATAAAAATAGATAAAGCGAAGGGAAAAACATAAGATGGTAATGAGGTCGGTATGGTAGATTAGAAGTTAGTTAATACAGTAAAATACAAAAAGGAAACAAAAATTATAGCGGATATAACACGTATGACGATAAGATGAGTAGAGTGGAATAAGTAGGTGAGAAAAAAAATCGTTTGTAAAGAGGAGATATTTAAAAGAAAAGAGTTAATGATAAAAATGAAGGTGATTATAAAATGATGCACAAAAAATAAACAACAGAAGCATAGAATGATAAAAAGTGGGAGGTTATGTGATTGTCAGGTTATTACAAAGCAAACAGTCCGAGTCAAGTAGCGTGAGGCGAACGCAATATAAAAATCGCATCGGAGCAAAATATATAAAAAAAATGTCAGAAAAACGTCACCAATAGTGCCAGCGGATCCAATCCGTGGGAAGCGGCAATCATGAGTGGAGAAAACATTTCATCAGTACATGGAACTTTATAACCTCACACTTAACGTAAACGAATTCAAAGGAAAAAGCGATAGCAATTCAGAAAATGTGTCAAGATTTTTTTGAAAGCTTTTCTTCGACAAATGATTGCCCTTCGACGCCGGCGAACTTACACCTACTTCCACTACTTCACTCTTTGTCTACTTTCAAAAAAATCTATTCCGTTTCGCTAAGGTATTTTTATATATTTCTTTGTGAAAAGACACATTTTCTGAATCACCATCGTCTTCAGCTCTGTTCACTCTGAACAGGTTAAAATAATAAACAAATTCGTAAAAATAACGACTAAGTTATAGGATTTGTTATTAAATAATACGAAAATGTTACGACCAGGCTCTCTTGGGAAACTTTAGACTGAAAGATAGCCAAGTCTTTCCACATAGAAACAATATCAAAATAACTGTTGCCAACAGTTCCACAGATTACTCTGGGTTGTGCTGATAGATTTTCTGTGTCAAGCGAAAATAAATAATAAAAATGAGAAAGAAGGACACACACCTGCAAGGTTTGCACCACTGATTCTGTTGATCGAGGCCGTACCTCGCTCGGCACTTCTTCAAATTATTTCCTGGAAGTACATTAGGACACACAGTTAGAACACGCACTTCAAAATCCACTCGGGAAAAAGAAATTTCTGGATATTTGGAAAAATACAATCCATGGCAAAGTTATCAAATAATTCATAATAGCAAATCAATCATTATGGAATTAAATGTCCAGATTAGAAAATAAAAATATGACATCAGATAAATTTTGGTTCAGCGGTCAAATCAGGAGGCCAATGAAATCGATAAATAAGTACTCGCTTGCGAATCAAAGGTTACCCGAAATCATATTCCAAGCCTTAATGTAAACTAATACGCTAAAACTACAAAAAAGCAGCATGCATCCATACCCCCAGACGTGTTAGTGGCATGCGGGAGGGGACGGGACAAACGAAAGGGATAACGGAAAAAACATTGGTTTTAAAAATAACAGACTACACGCATGAACTTCCAAAATAAATGCTAACTACGTTCGAAAATAAAATAATAACCACAAATAAACATGACGCTTATAAGCAAAATTTAAGCAGAATAGGTTCTCCGGAATCAAAAATAAATATTGAATCATTTGGCCAGTATCATTATATATAGACACCGCAGACACAAGCAGGCTGGGCCGGTTACCCAACTGTGGGCGCAGCGGCGGGCGTCCCTGCCGCATGCAGCGCACGACGCTTCAGACCAGTCGGGAAGGCTGTCCCAGGCTGACTATCGGTACTCTACTACTCCCTGCAAGCGGTCACTTGGTCCTTCGACTGTCGAACATGCACGCTCCCCGACACTGACTTGGAGCAGAACGGAAAGCCAAAAACCGGGACAACCTTCGAAGGAGTGCCACTTACAACAGGGTTCTCATAAAATAGCGTTGTAATAAAAATAAATAAAGGCGATAAATAATATATAAAAATACTGATATTGCTACAACCTGGACCCCGTTAACCAACATTCGGCAATAATGCTATGTCGAATTGTGTTCAAGAGCAAGTGATTGACCTCCACGGGGGGAGAGGACGGGATGCGGCGGGCGTCTGCGACTTAATCCTTCATTAATTGACCTCGTTTGTAAATGAGGAGTGTGCACTAGACGCCCGCCGCGGGATGGGAGCGGTCTGTCGTCCGCGGACAGACGGGAGGCGGCCGGAGTGTAAGGCAGTACCTCCATCGGTTGTCTCCTGTTTTCGCTTCCTCTTCTTGCCCCTTTGCGTATTAGCCCTAGACGACCAATCGGGATAGAGCTGCATGTGCAGCTGGCGCTCGCGTCGCGCCAACTCGTAATACTTTGCTTGCTCCTCGCGGCCCAGCGCATGCCACTGAACCGACGCGATATGGAAAGAAAAGAAAATGCACTTCGACGGTGGTTCTCGCCCGGGCCGAGCACCGCGCCTACTCTCGTGCTAGAAAAACAGCCCGCGTGAAGCCGCTTCAATTTTGATCCTAATGAAAATGGCCAATTATAGTTCCTCACAGAACCTATTCTGCGGACGGTATCGGTCGCGGTTCGTCTAGACATCTAACAAACCAATATAGTTTCCGATAGGGGTGTAGGGTGTACATGTACACGATCACTCGACGACTACGTACACAGAACACGCAACACTAAGGGGCGCGGGGCGGCGCGCGAAGGTCCGTTCCGGTCCGGTCCGGACCGGTCCGGGTCCGTCGCCGTCTCGCGCCTCACCGCAACGGTTCCAGCCGCTTTTCTAGCACAGGCACCTCCGGGCCGCCGCACAGTAACACAGTAGTTAACACGCACACACGCACACTCACATACGGACAGGACGGGCACGGGTACGGACTCGTCGTTAATACAAGCCGGTAGTTAGTTACGGGACGGGACTCTCTCGGGGGTGTTAGTGGGTGTGCGGGAGAGAGCCCGGTCGGGGGTGAAGCGAGTGTACAAGCGCGGAACATCCCAGCCCTCGCGTGTTCGGGTCCTAGGGTCCAATACCTCCCAACTCAGCAGGACTACGGTCCTTTTTCCGCTTTTTCTTTTTGGAACCGTAACCGTAGTTGTCCCTCGCGCTCCAACCCGGGTACAGCTGCATATGGAGCTGTCTCTCCTGTCTCGCTTTCTCATAGTACTTTGCTTGCTCTTCGCGACTCAACGAATGCCACTGCGTTAGATTACGACACGATATTGATATGTTACTGAGTCCGACAACTGTCAATCGTGGACGTTCAACGGCGTTGAGCGTCCATGACTAAGGCTTGTTAGGAATCGGATTACGTCCCGAGTACTGCTTGTTATTCCACGCGCCGGTGATACAAAAACACGTAGGCATTCGATAGCATAATCATATTCCTTACAAGACACAATACAAAGAACATTGATTTTTAAAATTGGCCATCATGTTTTACAAAATGTCAAGTCATTAAGACCATGACTCAGTGGCCCGAATGAATCTATACTCCCGAAATAAGAGGGTCTAAATCTTGTAATTGTACTTATTCATTTTTGGATAATAACTGAAGGACTAAAAACTGAATTTAAATAGAAAACAATGAAAGCTGAATAATACCCATAGAAGAAATCTGAAACACATAAATCAACATATTGTTCAACTTTCATTGAGTAGTAGCGTCTTCTAAATATTTTTCAAGTTCGTTCATGAGTAACAAAACGCGTCTGTTTAAAAAAATCCTCTTATCAAAATCTAAACATATAGTTCTGTATTTCTAGATCTAAGATCCATTCGTGGTCACGAGTTCGAAAATCAAAAGATATCTAAACAAGAACCTTTATCAACTCACCCGTCTTCCCAATATCTGATTAATAGCCGCCGATTCCTTCAAGGTACATTCGGCCACGACCTTCGCCCTCATCTCCTTCATGTACAGCATGAAGGCATTGAGAGGCTTCTTTATGTGCGGCTTCTTGTTCTGCTCTTTGCTGTTGTTGCTGACTGTACCCTCGTTGGGTTTGTCGTTGGCGCTGCTGCTGCCCTTTTCTAGTGACCTGAAAGGCAAAGGATGTAATCTTAGTGTGACGTCGTGGAATGGTAGCAGATCTGTGACGAGTTATATTTTTTGCATGTTTCTAAATAGTGTAAGTATGTATTCAGAAAAGTGTTACCTATGTATATAGGTAACACTTTTCTGAATAAATATCAGTATTTACGCAATACTCGTGTTGTTTACTTGCTGCCGCACTTCCCGCTCCACACGGCAACCCTGCCGCTTGCTACTACTAAAGTTTTAATTCCATTTTCTTGACGAATATTCAAGTTTCCTAATTTTAGAGCTCTTTTTTTAAGAACACATATTTATTATCACAAAATGTTGCAGGAAAATAGTTGTCACTTTTAATTTCCATTTTTGTCACCGGTCACCAGATCATAAACTGCGCCGGATCAATATGCTAACGAGACACACAGACAGACAATAAACACATCCGGCTGGAAATAGACGCGTTTCCTGCGCGCGCGCAATAGACAACGCATGTTGTTTATGACCAGCACATGTAACTTTAGTAAAGTCGTAAGTTAATATTGGAGTAGTATACAGATACGCCAGTTTGAGAACGAATGTTTATACTACCATTGATGACTTTGTAAAGGTCATAAGTTAATATGGTAACAGTAAAGAGATACGGCTGTTTGAGAGTGCATGTTTACGACTACTGTCGATTACTTTGTAAACGTCGTAAGTTAAAATGGAATTCGTAAGGAGATACTGCTATTTGAAAACGTATGTTTATGACTACTGTTGATAACTTTGTAAATGTCGTATGTCACTACGGAAATCGTAAAGAGATACGTCAATTTGAGAGGGCATGTTTACGTCTGTAGTAAATAAGTTTGTAAACGGCGTAAGTGACTATAAAATTTTCAGATATGACAATGATAGGTTAAATGGATGGTCGATGTTTAATGCGTAATAGGTATTAGTAGTTTTTTTGGCGTGTTTATATTGATTCATGAATTCATGATCAAAGCTATAATTTTTTTTAAATAGATGTTAAGATTTGCCTTACCTATTAAACGCATAACATTGAAGACAATACATTTAAAAAAAATCGGTATATAAACATATCGAGAATAAAAGTATTTTCGATTAAGTTAGCAACGAAAATACTCAATCTATTTCCATTATGTATGTTGTTAAAGTAGTGTATGTATAGACATTAAAATAAAACACTCGCGTGATGTTTTTATGAAATTCGCTTTTAGTTTGTTTCATGAACCTCCGCTCGTATTTTAATGCCTTTCATTATGTAGCAGTCATATAAACTACTATGAAAAGTAACATGGTACAAATATAAATTTTAACTCGTTCCAAAAGCATAATTAAGAGACAGTTTAATAAACCACCGAAACTATTAAAAATAATTGTAAAACCAAAGAATGCTGAAAAACGACTTCCTTCTCCGCCCAAAACCAAACTTTATTTTAAAGGCGGTAAAGCTAAAATTAGAAGAAAATGCAGAAGGACATAAGTGCTTCATTTTTTCTGACAATATACGCTTTTTTAGGGGTTAAAATGTTAGTTTTATCATAGGCGTTTTCAGTAAATTAGTTCGAGGAATGCATTCGAAGTCTGAAATACGCCTTCCGTCGGTTGGGTTTAAAAATGGAAGAAAAAGCACAATGCGTGCGCCGGCGCAGCGCCGAGCGTCGTGGAGGTGATTATGACGGATGGTCGGCAGAAACACGGGAATGTTTAAATATTAACAGAAAATTTCGTTTAAGCATGTGTGTGGTGGTCAACATTTGTAGGGTCAAACCTGGATTGTACTGTCCAGACAGATAATAACAGACACTATAGGGAGCGTGCATGAACTGTAGGAGGCAGCACGGGAGCCGTCAGATTTTTGGCGCGAGGCGTAAATGTGATGTTTATTGTTCCGATGTAGCCCAAAAGATGGCAGAACCTACCATGCACAAGAAAACACGTGACGTGTAAATGTACATGTTTATGGTTCCGATTCAGGCCACAAGATGGCAGACCCTCCAACGCGCACAGTCCCTATAGCAAAAAAATAGTTCTCGAAAGATATGCAAAAAGACTAATAATTCGGTCAGGAGCTTTTATTACACACCAAAGATTTTTTTAATACTAAGTCGGTGGCAAACAAGCATATGGCCAGCCTGATGGTAATTTGTTGATTATTTATTTAAAAAACCGGGAAAGTGCGAGTCAGACTCGCGCACCGAGGGTTCTGTACAAACCTGTAGGTATATAGTATTATATGATGTAACTAAAAATTTACGGTTTTCGCAATTTTTCCTTCATCTGTGCTATAAGACGTTGCTTCGTACCATATTTCAAGATTCTGAGTTCACGGGAACGTACCCTGTAGGTTTTGATTCCCTTGCGAGTGTCAAAAATTTTCGGAAATTTGCTGCATAAACGGCTGTATCTTTTGATTGCGTTGGCTTAGAAGTTTGATTTTTTACAGCTCCAAGGAACAGTAGACCTGAGTATTTGATATAAATTCCAGCTTGATACCTCCACGCGTTCCTGAGAACAAGGGTCTTGACAGACGGACAGACGGGCGGACGGACGGACAACAAAGTGATTCTATAAGGCTTCCGTTTTTCCTTTCTAGGTACGGAACCCTAAATCGGAACCCTGTATCTGTAAACCATGCTAGTCCAGATCCGCTATTTATAAAAAATCCAAAGAACTGAATAAAAAAAAAGTTGATCGAATAGAAATTACGGTGAGTACCGATTCCAAACTAGCTAAATCTTAAAAAATACTGTCCACAAAGTGCGAAATTCAACAAATAAACATAACTTTACCAGAACAACGCCATCCTCACAAAAAGCACGCACAGATCGCGATAACCGTTTTTGGTAAGTCATCGCGAGATACCATCGTTGCCGACGGTACCGTTAAGTGAGGGCGTCATATATCATCTTAATTAAATTTCTCTGCCACCGGCTTATTTACATGAGGACCGTCGGCGACTAAAGTGGTAAGTGTCGGATTTTATTTTATTGGTGATTGTTGACATAAAATATGAAATTATATGTCTGTTTGTTTAATAGGTAGGTAAGTATTTTACTAATTAAACGAGGTACCTAAGTATAGATCATGTCATCACGAACATACGTCTTTGATAACTTTTATATAGTTCGTGTCATCCACGATGACGCGCAGTTTTGTCAAATCTAACCTTTAATGACATGACAATACGAGTTAAGGCACGCGTCGTCGTGAATGACACGACAAAAAAAAAACAAATATAGGACATTATTACACAAATTGACTAAGTCCTACAGTAAGCTCAGTATGGCTTGTGTTGTAGGTACCTAGACAACGATATATATAATATATAATTATAAATACTTAAATACATAGAAAACACCCATGACTCAGAAACAAATATCCGTGTTCGTCACACAAATATATGCTCTTACCAGGATTTGAACCCGGGAACATCAGCTGGCAGGCAGGGTCACTACCCACTAGGCCAGACCGGTCGTAATCTACATATACAACGCGAGACTGAAGTTTTGATAAATATATTAAGAATTATTTTCAATATTTTCTATTATCTCCTTCAAAGTGGAATCTCAATATGCTTTACTGCAATGTCCTGCCGCTAGAGTGCAGCACTAGCACTTATCGTAAACCATAGATTGATTTATACATACTGTGGCTTAAACAGTTTTTATTAACAAGTTTCACTGGTAGAGAATGCCTCATGGCATTTAGTCCGCCTTTTGTACTATAAAGTTTTCTTTTGTGCAATAAAGATTAAATAAATAAATAAATAATTTGTTACGAATATATGACATGGAAATTTCGTTATCTGTCACTCTATCGCTCGAATATGCAAGAGTGATAGAGAGGTAGATAACGAAATTTCGATTTTCATGTTTCACGGTAGGCCCTCTGTGCTAGTGGCTCCCCCAACGCAAAGTTTTGCGTAATATTCCCTATTGTGTATGTGTACTTTTTTTACAGAGCAATTTTTTTCCATGGCAATATGATATGCCGAAAAATTATGAGTGTTTGTTATTTCAAAATAAAAGAATTTCCGATTGAGCTGAAAATTTGCATACATATGTAAGTCGGGTGACAATGCAACATTATGGTACCATCGAGCTGATCTGATGATGGAGACAGGAGGTGGCCATAGGAACTCTGTGAAGAAACAACGTACCCTTGGGGGTTTTTAGAATTGTCTCGATGAGTATTAGTTGCCCGTGGTAAGGAAAGTACAGTCAGAGACAAACGCTTGTACCAAAAATAAAATGCCAAAACTTATTAAAATTTGAAAACATCACAAGTGATTTTTGTTAGCGCCTGTACCCCGGGACTTGAAATTAAAAAGGTTGTTTTGAATGTCGTAGGTGTTACTTTGGTAAAGGTAGCTCTTTTTCTCACTTGACGTGGAAAGAAGTCTGAGTTTTAATTAATTAACTTCAACCTTTTGACCGTCAAAGACGTCAACTGACGCGCGTGGCTACAGTCAAATATCAACCTTCCTACATTCCTACAGGTTCACTATCACACCGCACACGATAGGCGTGGCGTTCAAAGTGTAAATGCTATTTTGGCAACCGAAAATTTACTAGATTAAGATGTTGAATTGATGACTTTTGAATGCTCCTAACCTAACTCTTATAAATTCGACAAAAATCAAAAGGGGTGGTTGACATACCACAAATTGTATCAAAATATTTTCAATAATTTTAATATCCAAAGAGGAAAATGAGGACTACGTGACGTGTATGAAAAGGCATTTACGGGCGGGTCCTCCACTTTCGTCTTAATGCAACCTAGTTCCCAAGTTATTAAATACGTTCATTAAGTTTAATGATACACATAAACCGGGCAGTTTTTTTTGACATATTTTTTTTTTCACTTGATTTTGGCACAAACAGCTATTACAGAAGAATTACATTAGAAAATATTACATAAAATATTGACAATACAAAAACGTAAGATTCTAGTCATTAATTTAGTTGCAATGGACCTGAACTAACTTAACTATAAGAAGATGAAATTCAAAGAAGGAAAACGTTCAAGCGTTGACCACGATCCCAGTAAACGGCACCATTAAGCCATTCAAAGTAGATGTGACAGTGACATGCCAAGCACTTTTTGAAGCTCCACTCCATATGCGAATATTAAATTGACCTTATATTACTTAAACATAAATATAATTCCATTTGTCAAGTACTTAACAATTGTTTGAAAATTTGCAAAATGCTTTATTTTCTTTATTTTGATCAGTTCGAACGGTTAGTTCAGATCTTCGGGTTGAAATTGGGCGAACTAAAATATGTACCGGAAAATATGCTTACTTTGCTCCCCAATGTGTAATTGTGCTCCAACAGTTTTTATATATATGAAAACTATAACCACAATATATTAATATAATAATTCAGCCTATATACGTCCCACTGCTGGGCACAGGCTCATGCGCGAGAGGGCTCGGGCTATAGTCCCCACGCTAGCCCAATGCGGATTGGGGACTTTACATACACCTTTGAATTTCTTCGCAGATGCAGGTTTCCTCACGTTTTTCCTTCACCGAAAAGCTAGTCGTAAATATCAAATGATATTTAGTACATAAGTTCCGAAAAACTCCTTGGTACGAGCCAGGATTTGAACCCGCGACCTCCGGATTGAAAGTCGGACGTCATATACACTCGGCCACCACCGCTTCACCACGCCACAGTATAATACTTTTAAATTTCGAATCAAAATTTTGGAGTAAGTAGTGCAGTAATATATATTTTTTATATTAATTTGACTTAAAAATCGTAATTACCCGTTTAAAATATGCCAGCGTAAATTACAGCTTGTACAGCGTACGTTTAACGCATCTGTCAAACGGTTGCTTATCTCTGATCGCAGGGGTGGACGCCGCGTAATGTGCGCGATATCATCGTGTGCCATGCCCTGAGTAGCTGCAGGGTTGACAAATGGGTTTTGAGCAGTAGAAAAAAAAAGTTAAAGTTTTGCACGACAGACTAGGTAGGGATTAATTTGATGTAATGGATACATTTTATGCAAAATATTTTTAGTTAAAAATAAACGTGATCATTTTAAATGGGCTCGGTCAAAGTTGTGCGCCTACTTATTTTATTACCTTATTCATGCAATAATAATCCAACTTCGCTATCATTAAAATTGCAGTGCTATTAAATTAATTTTTACTAAAAGCAATTAATAATTTGCATTCCGAAAAAAATACCATAATATTACAAATAGTACAATGAAAATGCGTTAGCTAACACCTGACAAAAAATCCTAAAAAATATCAGTATATTAGTATTTTTGCAGCATATGATAATATCACATCTGTTCTTGCGGTCCCCTAGCCGTGAAACGATATCTAAAAGCAATATAAACATTTTTACAATTTCTTACTCAAAAACATCACACGGGGCAACCCTAGTTAAGCAGGGGTCGGTAACAATTGGCTCGCGCAATAACAAAACGTTTTAAAACTCTGTCATTATAATTTCAAATACAATGCACGACGGAACCGGATTATGAACGCGTGCTTTACCGAAAGGTGTAATTATGTTTGATCGTTTAGTTTTTTAAATGTAAAATGTCTTTAACATCAGATATTTAACAGCTTTGTTGTTGGCGATGTTTAATTATTACAACAGACACTTTTATTTTCAAAACATTTTTATTTTTACTGCAGTAGATAATATGTCATATTGTCAAACATTAAATACGATTACGATGTGCATTACTACTAAAATGTGCACGGCTAATGATTTCAAATATTTGTTTTTATATTGAAGCTTTTTCTTCTTCTCTGTATACATTCTCGTTAAGAAACTTAATATCTTGGTACAATCATTTCTACCATCCCTTTCTACACGTCGTACATCTCAGTCGTTTTAGTTGAAGGTATAAGTTTGTTTACTCCACAATCATCATGACAGATTTAATTAACTTTATCACATAACAACTTACCTCGCATACCGCGCGTGGTGGGACTCGAGGTCAGCCTTGGAGGGGGGCGGGGGCACTAGCGCGGGGCCTAGACCGAGGCCTAGGCCTCCACCCAGCGTTGGCGAAAACCGGTACAGTTCACTGCGATTGCAAACATATGGATGTCAGTAGGATGACATTGGTAGCATGAGATGTTAGAGAATTATCGATCGCAAATATGGATTAATATGTTGTCTCGATAAGGAGAAGAATAAAAATGGAAGATATTCTAACAGCTCATAAGCTTATAAGTTGTAAACAAAGATAGTAAGCACTGTATATAGCAAGATCACTAAAATATATCTTAGCCTTAGGCTACAAAAAAAAAGGTTTTAGGCCTTGCTTTCAGATTGAGACACATCTTCAACGGGAGACCAAGGCCGAAGGATAAGGAAGCATTGATATATCTAAGATAGGTTTACTAACGAACCATTTATTTTGGTGCTTCTACTATACACAAAAAAAAACATCTCTTAAAAAACAAAACAAACCAGAACAGAAAATTCTAACTAATAAAATGCTTGGTGGCGTTTACGTTCTAGCATACTTGGATCGAAGTCCTATTTAAGCACTGTTCTTTAATATGAAAGAGTTTTAAGAACCCGTAGTGTCATTGTATAGGACATAAATAGATTTTTATAAAGCTCTAAGTAAAACATATTTTGCCAAGGAGACGAAAATAACAAGTTGAATAAAGATGTGGCAATTTTTGCGCATCAGTGCGCATATAATTCACCCGGGAAATGCTCCGAGTTTGCAGAAATAACTTCTGTATTAACCAGATCGGGGAATGAAACAGATACAAAACGTTCTGACAACTTGCAGACATTGGCTCCGATTGGCTGGAATTGGAACAGTGCTTAAATCGTCCTTAATGGCGCAAGAGCAGTTTCGATGCCAAATTCTCGTTTGTCCTATATGCTTCAACTAAAAAGCTCTATGTACAGTCAACCAATTTGGATCCTAGGCCACTATAGAACCTTGTCGCTTTAACTACTCTATACATGACATGCATCACTCAATAAGCACTGTCGTAGAAGTCATTATGACATGGTTCTATAGTGGCCTAGGAATCAAATTGGTTGACCGTAAATATCATGGAATAAATAACTAACTAACTAAACCAACGGTATCATCTTAATAATAGATTATAAAAATGAGACAACGTATTTTAAGTAGTATTAAGATGAGATGTATTTAGGCTACCGTACTCTGGTGGTGATAAAAGTACTATTATTTATTCTGTGACAGAAGTAACAAAATAAGATTTCTTTCAGAGCTTAATTTTCACTTCCTAAGAACCTCTCATTTTGCTGCCCACATAACATAATTCTGGTATCTCTAAATGGTGACTGATAATTCTGTTAGTGTGTTGATTGTTCTGGTTCTCTATTCTCTAATCTGTAAATTACTACAAACGGGTTCTTTCTGGTCATCTTAAGGCACCTTAAACCTTTGAAATCAGAGTACGGCAGCTCTCGATCAAGTTATAAGTCTTAACACGAAGCTACATAAGCCAACAACGTTAATGACATACAGGAAGGCGCAGTGGGGTAGCCCCTCCGGCCAGCCGGCGAGCGGAGACGCCGGCGACGGAGGCCGAGCTCCCGCGGTGGTGTACCTTGGGAGAGGCCTATGACCAAGTCAGATATACACGGAAGACAACATACTATCCTGTTCCCGAGAGTTAAGGACAAAGATCGTGTATATACGATGACTAGCTGGCCATAGGCCTCTCCTCGCGAATTAGAGGCCAATAAGGGAAATAATGGAGAGGGGGAACTGAAAGGCAGGAGGCGTGAGAATTTAAACAGCTTTTTTTCCGTGGAAAGGAGAGTTGTCCCCACGCTTATAAAGTTTATTTCGGAGTTGGACCTTGGAGTGTAATTTTTCCTCTATGAAGAATAATTAAAGATATGGAGTATAATTCTGCGTCTAATCAACTATCGGGAACAGGAAGACACATAAGAATCTAAATCAAAAATCCCCAAGCCAGTTCAGAACTTACAGAATGTAAGTACATAATATTATTTAGACCAAATGCAGTTTCTAGAACTGATCGGCTTACATGCTCTGTACGGTGAAGCTATACCTTAGAAGCCATCAGTAGTCGTACTACAACCGCTGTTAGACCATTCTTGTCGTTACAAAACACAAATGGGAAGAACATACTAAGCTTATGGTTAAGGCACTTACGGCTATGATAGATATACCGGTATGAGTTATGGAATTGTAATGAAGTTGATTTATGATTATTTGCTTAAAAGATATTGAAATACGACCATAACGATAACGCTCGCATTTTACTGTACTATATTAGTCCTCGAAATAATTTATATCAAGCCAAAACCATCAAGATTGTATGCAGGAAAGTTTTTAACAACGCGTTGAAGTTGATAACAGGCTTTTAGAAATGGATGTGCCAATGGGATGATGATAATCCTGGGTTGCCGTAATACCCTTACACCACTTAATTCTAGTTAAGTTAAACCTCTGTCTAAGTTTAAAAACTCGAGGCTTCACGGCTAAAGCAATTGTTCAGTAAAAACAATGATGTTATAACTCCAGATAGGTTATACGCGTTGCAAGCACTTAAATTGTACAAATTGTACATCGAACGAGAAAGACACAAGCTTATGTTCAAAAACGAGTGTAAGAAAGATGCGAGAATTAATCAACAAAAACCGGTAAAATTCCGTAGGTCATGATATAAATAGAAGTATTGTTTGTACTCCGTATGTATGAGTATAACCTATCTATAGGTACATGATATCATTGATTATAAAGCTAATTTTCTCGAGTCTTTAAGCCTGATAAGGCGTAACTCACAACAGTAGGTGATCCATGAAGCTTACCTCGATAGACTAGAAGTGGAGATCGGCAGCGACGTGGGGTACGGACTTCGGAAACTGCTGGCCGCCGAGGATATGGGATACATGCTCGGGGTATGCCTGAATGGAATAAATTCAGCGTTATTATCATAGCCCAAGAACTTACTGCAAAGTCAGCCAGGGTAATTGCAAGAATTCTAAAAATACAAGAAGTGAGTCTAAAGTTAGGGCCACTTACATATACCACGGGTGAACTCTCTTCATGACTAACGAATGTAGTGCCATGAATACAAGTGGCTCTTTTAACTTCTTGTATTTTTAGAGTAGTTGCATTAGCCCCATACTTAGTTGCAATTACTCTGGCTGACCTAACAGGCTAAGGCTAATGACTAGGGTCCTGGTCCTTATTGCATCGAACTCACCCTGACTCATCAACTCAAAGAAAAAAAAAATACATTTTGTATGGAGGGTCCAAATAAATCCTAAAATGTATTTAAAAATTCAGAAAAAAAAATATTTCGTATTTTTAAGTGGTACTTATTATATTAAGCGGATGCCCCGTAGAAAAATATGACTTCGACGAAATAAGGACCACCCTACTTATGACACATAATTAATTTACGCCGTTTAATAAGATTCAGGTAAGTATCAAAATTCCGAGAAGGATATATATGTATATAAGTAAGTTTCCAACACTGAAGGCACGAGTAACAGTTGTTTTCAGATAGATTTCGCCTATTCTCGAGACACCTGCCTTGGAAATTTTAAATCCTTCTTAGAATATTGAAAGAGATTAGTATATAGGTAGATCTTAACTCACAAATAACTGAATTTCATCTTTACAAAAAAGTCATTTTAATCTTTAACCCTTTAATGAGAAAGACTGAAAAAAAATACAAAAATACAAGAAGAAAAAGACCACCCTGTAGGTTTTTTTTGAGACCGATGCTCTATAAAAGGACTATATGAACAAGATTTATAAAATAGACTTCATTTAGACATTTTAGAATATTGAGATACGGTCTTAATTTGGTCAGTCTTCTTTTGAGATAGGGGAAAGTTTATGTGTTAGGAGTTTGTCAAATACAGCTTTCTTACGCTAAACATTTTTAACACCATGGACGGCTCAAAATTGATTTCGTTGCCTTGTTGGTTGTCCCCAAATATGTGTGAAATTTAAATCTTGCCATGTAAAATATTATCTCCAGCTAGAAAAACATACCATGGCGCTCAACTTTTTTTATTTAATAGAAGACACGAATAAAAACGTGACAGAATGGTAAAAAAGATAACTAAAAGAATTAAAAAATAGATTCTCACCCAATTTTCGGGGGTCTGAAATTGTAATAGATCTGAAGTGTACTCACCACGACGCCGCCACTTGTGACATTTCCGGACTGAGCATGGGGTAGGGGTAGGTGCCCCCCGGGAAGGGGTACATGGGAGTCCGCGCCAGCCCAGCCGCTGGAATAAAGGGGACCATGTACCTTAATCATATTTTTAAGTAACAAGGTTTCGGAAAGGTAGTTTTACACTTAAATTGGAGGCTGAAATGTAAGGTTTTCATTGGAGTACATTTTAATCCGAGTACGTGGAAACCGAAAGCTTGATTTATGATGAATAAATAGTCTATGAGTGTTTCCAGGTAAAGCTAGATGTGATATATAGTCTTAAAAATATACTTTCAGTCCTGAAGCAAAGAGGGGTGTTATATCTTTGACGCCAACGTCTGTCTGTATGTCTGCGGCATCGTAGCTCTCCGACGGATGGACCGATATTGATGATTTTTTTATTTGTAAGCTAGTTTCCTTAGCTATGTTTGATAAAAATCGATTCAGCAGTTTGAAGAATCAGTTGTTTTCCAAAATAATGTAAGGCATTTTTGGCATAAAAAGGATTTCATTTGAAATTAATAAATAAAACAATCTTCCAAAAAAATGATGGTGAGTTTCAAATTTGATATTTTTATTTTAAGGTCGTTTTTCCTAATATTTTCAAAAAAAAGTACTTGCTTGACGCCTAGATTTAAGGGATTTAGGAAATGCCTGCGCACATACCTGATGATCTTGCTGTACGGTACTTGAGCTGGCCAGCACTTCGTAAAACTTTCCACGATCCTCAGCGACAGTACACACGTATATCACTTTCACTCTGGTTCAACAATTTTTCTAATTTTTATTACATTTTTATTTCTTTCGGCTAAGAGATGCGTTTGGATCTGCATCAATTCAGGAACCTGATTCGCCAAGATGGCGTCTCATAGAACATGCCGTAAGCGAGACAGCAATACGGCTTTGTGCGCGTTGGCAAGGGATAGGTAACTTGGAAGGGTTAAGAGCGTTTTCACAAGTACCTACATTTGAAAATATTAGGAAAAACGACCTTAAAATAAAAATATCAAATTTGAAACTCACCATCCCCCCGGCCTTGAAGGAACCCTTCAAAGAAAAGAAAGGAAGGAGACAAAGTGCTCAAACTATGAAAAATATCATCGCGGCATATGGTCATTGTGCCAAGTTACTTGCTAAGTTCGTAATAGGAATACAAAACAAAAATTAACTTAACACCTCAACCCAAAAAAAAAAGAAAGGTTTAAAAAAATAATGGTAATGCACAACAATTGTGCCAATAATCTAAGTAAGATAAGTAAAGCGTAAGTATAAGCTAAGCTAGCTTAAGTATTATAATTAATTGGTCTATATCAGACGCGAACTAAACCTAAGATCCTTAACTAAAATTAGACTCCTATTGAGTCGGTAACGGACATAACCGTATGGTTGGCCGTTTATACGTTCCAGTCTTCGTTTTTACTTCCGCCACGCGTATGACTCCGTCTTGAGTATTAGGATAGACGTTGGTTATAATTCCTAATGGCCATTGTAAAGGCGGGGCGTTATCAACGCCTAATATCACTACGGTACCAATTTTAATTGGATTTGAAGGAGTATTCCACTTTTCACGTTGTTGCAAATTATGTAAATACTCCATTTTGAATCTTTTCCAATAAGACTGCACTAGCGAGTCCATTAATGAAAACCGAGACAGTAAGTTGGGGCGTTCATCAGACAAATCAGCCGCAGGTAAAAATTCCAGCGGGGACGTGGTTAAAAAATGAGAAGGAGTAAGACCACGTGACACACAGTCACCAGGGTTTTGCGAACCTGCAACGTGGTATAAGTTGTCAGGTGAAATATTAGTTTGGATTTGCGAAATGCGATTAGCGACGTAAGTGTCAAATCTATGTGGAGAGGCGACCGACCAGCATAAGGCGACCTCCGAGTCTGAAAATGCATAAATATTATTTATTTTATGCCTAGTAGACATAGTGTCGTGAACTTCCTTAAGAAGTTTGGAAAGAAGTAATATCCCGCAAAGTTCCAAACGAGCAAGAGTGACTTTGGGCTTAGCGGAAGCGACTCTTGATTTTGAACAAAGCAACGTGACCACAGGCGGCTCGTTGCCATTCACGACGTGGGAATATATTACACACCCATATGCGGACTCGCTCGCATCGGAAAACCCAATTAACGAAATTTCAGACCGCATCTCAATGCTTGTATGTCGAGGAAAACTAAGGCGAGATATTTGCGGTAGCTCGTCTAAATATTGTTGCCACTGCTTAACAATATGCGAGGGAGGCTCTTCATCCCAATCGATAGAAAGAAGCCAAAGCTGCTTGATAATTAATTTAGCATACAAAATAACTGGGCCGACGAGTCCTAGGACATCGTACAGGCGTGCGGTAGCCGAAAGAATAGCGCGCTTGGTACAAACGGACGGAGGACTCGAAATGTCAAAAACAAAGCTGTCTCGTGCAGGTAACCATTTCAAACCTAAAACCTTAAAAGTACTTCCGTCGTCGAAGGAAATAGATTTAGATTGTCGGTGCGATTCAGGAATGTGTTCGAGCAATTCGCGTGAATTGGAAGACCATTTGAGTAAATCAAATCCACCTGCTTTGAAAAGGGCGATCAACTCGTCAGCTATCTTAACAGCTTCCTCGGGTGAAGAAGCAGAAGAAGCGAGGTCGTCCATATAGACATCTCTTTCGAGCACAGAGGCTGCCTTCGGCCATTTGTGCCGCTCATCGGCCGCTAACTGACGTAACGTCCGAATTGCCAAAAAGGCTGAAGGTCGAAGTCCGAACGTCACACGCGTGAACGTTAGCACTTCGAGCGGGTCGGTATCAGAAAACCGATATAAAATACGTTGGTATTTGCGGTGCGAAGGGTTTACATAAATGCATAAGTACATTTGTTTTACATCAGCGAAAAATGCGGTTTTATAAATGCGCACATTCAACAAAATGTGAAAAATGTTAGCCTGTAGGTTACATCCTGAATATAAAATGTCATTTAAAGATAAACCTGTATCCGTTTTTGAACTTCCGTCCAGGACCGGTCTCACTTTCGTACTTATTTTGTCATTACGTAATACAGGGTGGTGCGGTAGATAAAATCCAGGAGTAGATTCGTCATCGGTTGACGCGCGGGTGAGAATACCTTTATCAAGATAATCGCGAATAACTTCGTCGTATCCAGACTTAAGCTCAGGATTTTTAGCGAATTTCTTTTCCAACAGTAAAAAACGCCTTTTTGCGGTATTAAACGAATCGCCCAATGTCTGAGGATCGTCTTTAAACGGAAGGTCGACGGTATAACTGCCGTCAGTATTACGGACCGTGGTTGAAGTGTAAATATTTTCACATTTTTGATCTTCTGGGCTCAAAAAGGTACGAGAAGGTATTTCTTCTACTGCCCAAAAGTTCTCAACGAGCCTATGAAGCGGATCGCTAGTAAACGCGCAAAGCGTGCGGGAAGCGGTAGGCGGGTTAACTATAGCGGCGTCACCCATTATTATATACCCTAAGGTCGTTTCTAAAGCGGTAGGTATAGTAGGATCCGAACTCTCAATTTTCTTAGACAGCAATATTTTGCAATAAATATTAACCCCCAAGAGTATATCTATAGGTCCAGGTTCCGAAAAACTATCATCTGCGAGCGTTAAGTCGCGAACGAAATCCACAACCTCTTTATTTACGCGCGAGTCGGGTAACTGTGAAGTTATACGATCTACTATCAACGGACGAATCGAATATTGATAAGAATCATCTATTAAAGATGAAAAAGTGAGCGCGGTATTGCCCTTTGTCTTGAGAACTATTTCTCCCAAACCAGAGGCTTCCGTAATATGTTGCGGTTTATTCATAGCAAGCGAAAGGCGCTTGCAACAGGCGACAGTAATGTAATCCGACATGGATCCCGGATCAATTAATGCGCGAAGGATATGCGTGCGGTTTAAGGAATCAGTAACCTTAATTTTAGCGGTTGCTAGTAAAGCGGTAGTCAGGCATGGACCAGTATCGTTCTTACATGCCATAGTGCGGATAGATGCGGAATTTACCTCATGAGGAGGCGGCAAGCTATTTTCGACCTTAACTGCAGCAATTGCAGGGTCTATATTAGCTTGAGCGGGATTATCGGCCCGTACACCTGAGGAGGCTGGGGTCGAGTCATAAGCGGTAGCGGGTGCGGGAGTAACAACATTATTTGTTGTTGCGGGAAAACAATTATTAGATGCGGGCGCGGATACAACTGCACTAACGTTGCAGTGCGATTTCTCTTTCGTATCGAAATGTAGCATAGTATGATGTCTCAACGAACAATGAGAACAATGGCGCTTGGAAGTGCAAGCATTTGTCTTATGTTTCACACTTAAACAGTTGTTACAATAAGAATTTGATTTTATAAAATTGAACCTGTCGTGCGGTGTCATTTTATTAAAAGATTGACATGAATATAAATGATCATGTTTTTTAATTTTACACAGTGAACATTTATCGCTAGCGCTTGTGCCGTTGGCCGCATCTGTGTTTACAAACGATTTAGTTTTTTGCAGCAGGCGTTGCTTAGCAGAATTCTCAGCAGATTTATTGATTATCGCATTTGGCGAACGAGATAAAACTTTGTTTTGTTCTTTGACAAACTCAATTAAATTTTGATAAGAGGGAATTTTCTCTTTGCGGTATGTAATTTCGAACAATTTAATTGTATCGGAATCTAACTTTTGCAGCGCTAGATGTAATAACATGAAGTCGGTTAAGTCATCCAGGTTCAACTGCTTAAGGGCTTCGACAGACGAGTTAAATTTATTTATGAATGAATCCAAGCCAGCGGCGTTGGTTGCGGTTAATTGTTTAAACGTTAGCAGCTGATTAAAATACGCTGATGCTAACGAGCGAGGATCATCGTATTTTTGTATTAATGCGTTCCAAATAATTGGATAATTCTCCGCGGTTGTGGGCAAGCCGGAGCAAACATTTGCTGCATTGCCGGTTAATTTGCCAACCAAATAGTACACCTTTTCGCTGTCAGTCAGCGACGCGTTTTCGTGAATGATACTTTTAAACTGTTGGTAAAACAAAGGCCAGTTTTTGACATCTCCGTCAAAAGAAACTAACTCCAATTTAGGCAGGCGGCATTTTGGTTTCTGAGAATTTACCGGTTCAGAGGGAACCTTGGATTCATTATCTATCAGAACTTGCTTAATATAACAAAACATTTCCTCAAAGGCCGTCCATGACTCGTAATCTATTTCAGAGTCAGGGTGCAATTGCAATTGCAATAAATTATAGGACTCTAAAACGGCTTCGTAGTCTTCACGCATCTTATCTAAATTTAATGCACTCGTGTGAAATGCCCTATATTGAGTAGGATCGGTTTCCGCCTTATGAGCAAGTTCCAAGATGTTTTCTACGCGCTTGTATATAACATCGCGCCGAACTGTATAGAGGGCTAGCTGATTTTTATACGTATTGTAATCATCGCTAATAACGTCCTCGCTGCCTTTTCTATGTTTTGATTGTTTTGGCATTTTTATTGGGTACGAATAAGTTTTGCAATAAAACTAAATGAAAACGTCGTAAATAAATAATAAACCTATGAGTTATTTTAGTATGAAGGTGTAGTGTACTATTTAGTTTAGCAATTCTACTAGACGTAATTTATGCGAATGTTACAGAATATATGCGGTTTAAATAAATGAGTTCCCTTTTAAATAGGTATACCTAACGAATATTAGCCGCGAGTCAACGCCGTTACACGGTAAACGTAATATGTTTCTACCCGAAATACTTGAGCGAGCGGTGTGGCGTTAACTTGCCGTGCAATCGTACGAGTATAGGAATGAAACGAGCGGAATAAATAAAATTAGCCGAACAAATCCGAACTATCACGAATGAATTGAAATAATTATTTTGCCTATTTCCAAGATGGCTAACAATTATGGAATGTGAACAAAGGAAAAGTGGAACACGTGTATAAGTATGTTTGTCATAAAATTAAAATAAATTAGGAAATAACCTACGATCGATTGTACTTAGCAACGCGGGGCGGAAATAAAACGAAATAACTGCCGATGCGGGAGATATAGTAAGGTGATTGACAGAATATTTCAGTTACGTTAGCACAATGACCATATAGTTAGCGGGATATTTATGACAAATAGTTAACTATCCGGTTCGAATGGATCAAAAAATTATGGTAGTGCCTTTAAACCTATATTTGTGCGGAAATGAATATGCGCGGAAAAATATGTATGGGAGCCCTCAAGACACCACGAGGGATTTTATTAAGTGGACTGTATATTAAATAGAAAAAAAAGTACTTGCTTGACGCCTAGATTTAAGGGATTTAGGAAATGCCTGCGCACATACCTGATGATCTTGCTGTACGGTACTTGAGCTGGCCAGCACTTCGTAAAACTTTCCACGATCCTCAGCGACAGTACACACGTATATCACTTTCACTCTGGTTCAACAATTTTTCTAATTTTTATTACATTTTTATTTCTTTCGGCTAAGAGATGCGTTTGGATCTGCATCAATTCAGGAACCTGATTCGCCAAGATGGCGTCTCATAGAACATGCCGTAAGCGAGACAGCAATACGGCTTTGTGCGCGTTGGCAAGGGATAGGTAACTTGGAAGGGTTAAGAGCGTTTTCACAAGTACCTACATTTGAAAATATTAGGAAAAACGACCTTAAAATAAAAATATCAAATTTGAAACTCACCACGGGGTATTGGCGCAGTCGGTTGGATTGCGAAACTAAGATTTTAAAGATTTTCTATAATTTTTGTACTCACCAAGTTTGGAGTCTAGCTGGTAAGGCGGGGGAATACCCATATGGGCTGGGGGAGGCTGCCCGAGGTCACCCCCTGGGCAGAACAGGGATAAACTGCCACCGGCTGGTAGGCCCATCTTGCCCGCCTGGAACAAAATAAAGAGAAAATGTTATAGAAATCGTGTATAGTTGCTTAGGGATATATACTTGTATATGTGACGAACTCTAGTCAAAGGTCCCACTTTGTCGCTTACTATAAGGACGAGATTTGTTTGTATCCTTATACGAATAACCTGTCAAAGCGACTTATGGCAAGCGACAAAGTGGGACGTTTTGCTCGGAAATTACATATACACCGTGTTTTTTTTGATTTGCGTTAATTTCGAGGGTGCATTCCTGAGCTTAAATAAAGTAACTTTCTCAAAGATACCGATATTCTAACTAACTCCCTTTCGGAGATAATCAATCATTAATTTTTATCTTATAAGACCCATACGAGCGTGTACACTTGCCTTAGGGCCTGTTTACTTATTGATTAGTGTTTAGTGCGAGTTCATACATTTGCTACTAAACGTAAGTACTATCTCGGACGATCGACGTTCGAAATGACATTGATATGTCACAGTTTTCAATTGTTTGGTTGAGTTAACTGTAATGCCCGTGTTACAACAACGCTATATGCAACATTTAGTTACTTTTATAAAAATAAAAATAGTAAAAAAAAAACAAAAAAAAATTTTTTTTTTTGAAAACTAACTATGCCATTTAGTTTCCTTAAACGTACTTACCGAAACCCCGGAGTTAACGCAATTCAATAAAAACACGGTGTATAATGACAGAAATGTAGAGATGGAAGAAAACTATTAGTCCTTGTTGTGTATGTTAGGTATATCAAAGGATACACATACGTAATCACTAAAAACCTACAAGGTAAATAACTATTCGCAAAAACCTAGAAGAAAAATCTACAGTAAATACTATCAATCGCAACTAACGATATAAAAGCTCTCTAAACCGGTATAAATATGTATAAGGCGATAAAAACAAAGCGCCCACTCTTTCAATAACGCTTCAAGACATGTCATTAGCAGCAAATTGGCGGGACGTATAAATTCGTCTGCCATCCGCCACCCGCCCAATTATGCAAAATGGCGCCCCACAAGCACCATCCAGCTCCATCCAGCGGAGTGTCTCACCTCTAATTAAACGGGAAACTTCTTTCCAACACTCCATTATACGAAATAAACGACACGCCGCGACAAAAAATCATAACCGCTTTAAAGAGCTAGAATTTTAAAAAGCAACCATTTAAGCTGACAAACCTTTAAATTTGAAGAGCAGGAACTGCTTATTAAGACAATAATTACCAGAAACAAAGAGCCCCACTAATTAATAATAAAACACGCACAAACAAAGAAGCCATTCACGCTCGGGCCAGAAAAAATAAAAAACGAACCCGAACGGTGGTCGAAAAACGACATACGAGCACGGAACAAAAAGGCATAGACAATGATGACAGTCGACGCATAATGCGGGAGCGGATTCTTAATTTGAAAATATTTCCATAATAAGATTTGTCTATGCGGCCAGAGACAAAAGAGGAGCGCTCTTTGTTCGAATGGGCCGTTATACTTTAAAAATTAAAACAAGCAATTAGGCTTTCAAATTGGAACGACTTTCTAGAAATCTCACAACAGTTTTATGTTATTTAATAATAGTCAAGTGTAAAAAAGACCGCCAATAAACCAAAACAGTATAAGAATAGGCATTAATTAACAATAATTTCTTCATAATCACGCATTTCTGTAGGTTGACCATGGTTTTAGTAACTCAGTAAGTATTTTCTAAATAAAAAAATAAATAGCAGTTTTTGATAGTTGAGTTTAGTGGTCTAAAAAAACAATATTTGTTTATAGCTAAATGTTATGTTGAGAGCAAAGAACTTAAAGAACGTAAAAAAAACGCAATTAGGGCGACAAATTGCTTTGTCAAGTTACATTTCAAGTCCCCAGCGCCTACTAAATGTATGAATATCAAAATAGAATTAGCTAAGCTTGTTAAAACTTGCATTTCACCTTTTCAGCGCGTTCATTACAGGTGGAGAGGCTGAAGAGGGTAGTTATTGAAATCGCATGAAAGCGTGACGTCACGGACGGCGACAAGCTCTCTAATTGGGACGGCGGTCCATCGACTGATACTTGAAAATTGAATAGCTTGTTAACGACTGAATGTTGCTAGCCGAGAATTCGCGAGTGGCTTCTAACAACATGTACGGTAGGGTCGCCATTTATATGTTTTTTTCCGGACATTCATCATCAGCCATTCAAAATCCCTAGGAAGCACTGAACAGACTTAGCTATGTCAATTATGTACTATGCATATGAAATACCAAGGGCAAAAGGGATCAGGATTTTTAACACATAAAAAACCTGGCAATATTTACAATACAATACAAATCCTCTTTATTGCACAACCTCTGAAAAAATATACATATAATACATGAAGATAGAGGTAAATAACAGGCGACCTTATCGCTACAGAGCGATTTACAATTTTACTTTAGGAGTACATTTTGGAGCATTAAGAAAAATAATACAACGAGTTTTCATTGAATCCTGTTAACTCGGTGCATGAGTAAGTACGTTAAGGAAACTAAGTGGCATGGGTAATAAAAAAAATGTTTTTTTTTTTTTAATTTTTTTTTTTATAAAAAGTTATTTAATGTTGCATATAGCGTTATTGTAACACGGGAATTACATTTAAGTCAACCAAACAATTGAAAACTGACATATCAATGACATCTCAAACATCGATCGTCCGAGATAGTACTTACTTACATTTAGTAGCAAATGTATTAACTCGTACTAAACACTAATCAACATGTAAACAGGCCCTAAGGCAAGTGTATACGCTCGTAGGGGCCTAATAAGATAAAAATATATTATTGATTATCTCCGAAATGGCGTTAATTAGAATACCGGTGTCTTTGAGAAAGTTACTTAATTTAAGCTCAAGAATGCACCATTGAAATTAACGGAAATAAAAAAAACACGGTGTATATGTGACTTTTTAATATTTAACTTCAGATTTGATTCAGGCAACAATGCCCACATTAAAAATGCGTTATAGACTAACATACATGTATGATACATTTTCTAAAATTATAACTAAACACAATTTAGGCGACAAAACGACGTGGCTTCGTTGAATATTATTGTAAAGTACGTACCGGTCACTATACAGCATCATATAACACTAATGATACATGATATCAATTAGCAACCATTTTTCCAGAATTTTCCTTCTTTTGAGATTTTTATACTTTATTATTAACGAAAACGGGACTTCATCGCGTATTATTAAATAAAACGACATGGTAAATGGTAACCCTACTCCAAGCCCTTTGCCATTTAGAACCTAGCCCGGGCCCCGGGGCTCGACTAAATGGGATTTTCTGTGTTTGACGTATAAATGTTTGTAATTTATCGTGTTCAATTGAATTTATGAACACGAGTATATAAACTTATTTACCTACTTATGAAGTATGTACAGTCGCCATCATATATATCTGAGCGGCCACGGTGTTCATAAATATCTCAACACGCACTCTAACGCCTTGACAATAGAGGCGTGTTCAGATATTTGTGAGCACCTTGGCCGCTCCGATATATTTAATGGCGACTCTACAGTCGAGGAAATCTCTCTATCTTATGATAATTCTGTAGAAATAGAAAGATGGACCAATTTATTTCAAGTACCGTTCCGTAGCCAAATGGCAAAAAACGGAACCCTTATAGATTCGTCATGTCCGTCTGTCTGTCCGATTATGTCACAGCCACTTTTTATTTTATTTGGAACTTTGTAGTCTATCTACTCAGAATAACGAGCTAGCGTCCCAAAATGCATACATTTTCTGGTCTTTCCATTCCGTCACTGTCATAAAATTTGTATGAAAAATGTTAACTGAATGGAATTGAAAATATTGGGACACTTTTTTCTCACATTAGAGCTTGTGGTTTTTAAGTAGAAATAAGAAATAACGTAAATAAAGTGTAGTTTACAACTTTAAATACTTAAAATGGCCTATCAGATAGTTACCTTATATATTTGAAAAAAAGGTAAACAAAACCTACCCTCAAATGGCTCCTTAAGCCGGTTGAGGGTAGATGAAAACATTACATGATCAAATAATGTAGGTTTAAAGTCAGGTGGTTCAGTGACAGATACAGGCGGATTTGTATTTGGTTGGTTAGCCAGTAAATATTATAACTACCCGAAAATTTACAAATTGTTTGTTTACTTATATTTAAGATTTTATCTTAAGTATATAAGACATTCAACAAATATATAAATATTGAATTCTCGGCTAAGCTCGAATTGATAAAATTAATCTAGATGTAAATTTGGTACTTTTTTAGGGAAAGCTCTCTTTTTATAGAACTGACATGATAATACTTGTTAGATAAATAAAGTAGCAGTAGTTTCCTTACAAAACATTTCTGAGAAAGGAATTGGACAGGTAAGTAATACGAGAGTGAAAATAACTTATCCTGCAACGGAATATACGTATCATATCTAACATTTGCTGCACGAAAATTGCTATCCGTGCAACCGGCTTAGATCGCACACAATTACATCCTCAAAACATGCACATTTGGCAATCTTACACACACTACCCCTTTGGCCAATGGGGGCGCGGGGCGGTCTTAGGGTTGTGGGCGTGGAGGATGCTGGTCGCCATGGCGACGGGAGGGGCGACCTTGTGCCTTCTTTTTGAGGGTTGCGAAGAAAACTGATTGTTTAAGATTGGAACTATGGATGCGTAGTTTCTGGGATCTGAAGTTTTGAAAGTTGGTAGGAAAAATTAAGATTTCGCACGAAGACTATGTATAAGGTGTAACAAAAATAGTTGGAATCCATTGGTTCGGTATTGAGTTCTGAATAGGACACTGCCTCACTTTGTTCTGTACAGTCGGTGCAGACTTAGTCTAGACGGACTCTAACATCGGTTCGAAATGGAATGGATCATTGATGTTTTTTACTTTACACTACCAAGCCAATTCGAGTTTTAATTATTAAATCTCACTCCAATATGATACTGATCTGATACTGATCTGTCAGTGTCAAAAGTGACGTTTTTGGATCCGACTTTTAGTTATTACTATGGAGTGTGGAATTAAGAGGAGTGGCATCTCTTATGGTAGAACTGTTGCAAAAGTGTCCAGCTGTCAGCTATAAATAATAGTTCCAAATCTCTCCAGAGTAGCGCTAGAGTAGCTAAGAACCTAGGCGTCATTGACGGAGTGAATTGCGCTGTCTATGATTTGATTTTTTTGGTCAATTACTCTAGGTATTGTAGCGCCACCTATTTAAAGTTTTTTGATGACACTTTTTGGTACATGGAGATTCCATTCCTTATCTCCACCTTCCGTACAGCAGGTCCTCTAAAGGAGATTGGAACCATCTCATATTGGAATGATGTCAGATCCATGTTAGATCAGTATCACATTATATTGTTAGAATTGGCCCGTATGTTGTAAAAATGATAATTAGATAATGTTGTGAACTTGACGATTGTCGTAATTAATTTACGTAATGCCAAGAAATCAAAACAAGTGGTAATAATTGATTACAGTAACCAAGCCAAAGATGTTAATTTTTATCATATTAATTGTTTATATAACATTGCTTAATTATTTAGTGTGTTGTACGTAGTTGTATTTAACGAAGTTGTTTGACTTTGTAACCTTTCCTGACACTTTTTATATTATCATGTATTTGTTTAAAGTTATCTAAACATTTATAGCTCGTATATCAACTACCTCGAACTTTATTTATAGAATTCAAAATTCAAAAATGTATTCTGCAAGTAGGCCTCAAGGGCTCTTTTACAAGTCAATACAACATTTATAGTAACATCATATAGTGACATGAAAAATACATAACAACATTTATAAATACAACAGCCAATACCTGGGTAAACATTACATTATAATAATCTTAAAATAAATAATTACTACAATACAATAGAGATGTATAGTCTCTATGGTTAAAAACACATTAAATCTGGAGATGTAAAAGGTCCCCAATGTCAGAGTACTAATACTAATAAAATTTGGAGGTGTAAAGTCTCTCCAAGTGTCAAAATAAAATTTATACTAAATAAATAAACCGCGTCTGGACTAAACTAGCAGTCTCATAAACTAATGCTACATTCTGTACATAACTAGTATGTACCAAGTCAAATATATTATACAATATGACAGAGACGTATAGTCTCCACGGTTAATACATTAAGTTTGGAGATGTATAAGGTCCACGGTCTGAGAAAAATAATAATACACAATAATAAGATTTGGAGGTGTAAAGGTTCTCCAAATGTCAAAGAATAAAAAAAATAAAAAATTGTATGAAATACATGTTTCACGTCAAGAGACTGTTAAGCTAACAATCTTAAAACTAGTTCTACAGAATACATAACTACTATGTATTTAATATGTCAAGATGAAGTGTAGACTGAAACTAATACATAACTATTTAACCTCGTGCCGCCCAATGTACATTAATATGTACATTCTGTTTCAATGGAATTTCAACTTTCACATAAACAAAGTAGCATTTCTATTGTCTCATAAAATTTTCGAACAAATGAAATCTAACCCAATTAAAAATATAACTAAAATCAAATTGGCGGCACGACGAACTAACTTGCTTATTGAACAAAGTTAGACATTTTTAAAGCGTTTAAGTAAACAAAGAAAATAAATAACTAATATTGTTCCTAAGATTACAATAAATTTAAAAGTGGAAAAATTACTGTCTTGGGTGAGACTTGAACTCACGGCCTCTGGAAGTTCAAGTGTCACCCAAGACAGTAATTTTTTCACTTTCAAATTTATTCTAAGCTTAATAGCGTCGTTCGCAGACGTTTCTGTTTCTTAAAAAATAATTTAATATTTATTTATTTATTTAATCTTTATTGCAAAAGAAAACAATCTTATAGTACAAAAGGCGGACTTAATGCCACAAGGCATTCTCTACCAGTCAACCTTAAGGCTAAGCAGAGAGATTGAGAGCGGTGCTACAATTACAATAGCAAAACAAATCAAGCAAAAATACATAAAATAACATACATACAAACATAATATACACATACATATATAAATAAATATATATATATATATATATATATATATATATATATATATATATATATAAGACGAAACATCTGAAGCTAATAAATAAATACATTAAGAATCTTTCATTCTGCTAGCAAAGAAAGCACGTAATGATTTTTTGAAAGCGAACTTATTTGGCGCATTTTTGATGTAAAAAGGAAGTCCATTCCAAAGACGCGCCACCTGCACGGTGAACGAATTTGACATGAACCCAGTCCGGTGAAGAGGGATGGACAGAGACATATTGCCAGAAGAGCGAAGCGAATATTGTTCCTGTTATAAAAATAACTAACGATATCGGAGATGAACTTTGATTATAAATGTGTGACTAATTTCTTCATCAGGTATTGTTGCTTTTGATCAAGTTTTGATTTAAAATTTCTACTCCCTTAAAAAAAATATTACATAATTATTCTAATATTATAAATGCAAAAGCAACTTTTTATCTCTGATCTTTACACGACTACGCTACTCAATCGATTTTGATGTAATTTAGCACAGATACGTTGCTATTTTATGATGCATATGCTATTTTAAGGGTTCCGTACCCAAAGGGTAAAACGGGATCCTATTACTAAGACTCCGCTGTCCGTCCGTCTGTCTGTCTCTCTGTCTGCCCGTCTGTTGTATCTCATGAACCGTGATAGTTAGACGGTTGAAATTTTCAGATGTTGTATTTCTGTTGCCGCTACAACCAACAGGTACTAAAAAGTACGGAACCCTCTGTGGGCGAGTCCGACTCGCACTTGTCCGGTTTTTTATGCAACCTCTGTAGGAAGGGTGTGAAAATGACACCAACCTTACCGATTCCCACGCAGAGCTCCGAGCACAGCTAGTTAAACATACACAATACCTACAAATCCCTAAGCCCTAACCCTAAACCCTACAAAAAGCAGACTACCCGCGTCGCAGCAATTCCTTATCCATATCCGGAATAGGTCCTTCGAGCCGGACGCGCTCCGGAACCTCCTAACGAGGGAAATCATTTCTTTATGTATGTATGGAAATGTAGGATTTTAGACGGGTTTATACTTCATTAGGCGAGCCAGTGGGTTTCTGCTTGAGAGGATGTCTTTGTTCGGTTGCATTTGGATAGCGTGCATGAAAGTTATTGTTATACTAGCTCTGCCAGCGGCTTCGGCTGGGTGGGACGGTGATAATTGAGAATAACTATCAATTCTCTCGTACAAAATATCAACATCAGACTAGCCAAAATGTATGAACAATTTTTTTTCGCGATTTCGGGGTTGGTCCCATAGTAAAAGTTGCTCAGTATGACCTATATATTCACCTCGTAAATGATTGTAGGTGACTAAAAAAACATCCTGTATATGAGGTAACAAACAAACAGACATAGTTACTTTGGCATTTATAAGATTTTTAGGGATTTTGAAGACAGGTGTGACAAAAAGTATGTATAAATGCTTTTTGCTTTATGTAAAATAATGTAAATAAGATAAGACTTTAACGAAAAATATACGACATAACTAAATTTTTGGTGACATCATCAGAATATGTAAAAAAACCGTTATTTTACGTCCCCATTGCATTAGTTTAAAAACCATTTACCAAATTTGTAAGTGTAAACCCTCATTACTTAAACTACATATTATTGCAAATCTTTATAGAAAAAGACAGTAAATATATACTTTGACAAAAAAGCAAATCAGTACATATTTATATTGATTTCTATAGCTACCGGAATTCCACCCTTCCCCTTCCTTGTTTCCAAATTTCGAAGATCAAAAGTACGTGCGCATATTACGTTTAGCCGACATATTATATAATCCAAACATTTTACATATTTCTTATTTTATTATGTTACATTATATTTGAATGCTAATAAAAAATATGTTTTTGACAATATATTCCACTTCAGTTGTAAAAAGAAGTTAAGTAAATATATACAGGAATTATTTTACTCGTATTGACATGAAAAAAGTCCTAACAACATCAAATTAAGTACCTACATACAACAACAATATACATAATGGATATATACAGAGGACTGTAACTAGCATAAATCTGAAATAGGCTTTTTAGGCATTGTACCAAGGATGTTGGCGGCATTTCCTCGTTGTATCGCAATGCTGCTACGTTGTGCGAGGAAGCCGCCAGCTCTTCGGTCACCAGTTACGTCAACCAGACGTTTCGCGATTTGTGCGCGCTGGGACCCCTTGGACCTAGAGTTGCAACGACATACTCAAATAGTATAAATAAATAAACTACTGCTTACTGCTGCTTACTGTGGGACTGAGTCGATTTGTCGAATCATCTCCTATAATATATATTTACCTATTTATTTAAATAGTATGGACTCCTTCTTTACTTTGCAAAATTACATGTATTCTTTTTCTTTAATCAACAGACGTTGAGAAATCTCATACAGATTCATAGAAACATACTATAATATGTATTATTTCCAGAGGATTATGCCAAAATAAGCAAGCAGATTGTAATCAAGTTTTACAGATATTTCGCAGATACCTTGTTAGCGCACAGAAAAGTATATACGTTTGCAAAACATCATTAAGAAACAAAGAAAGATCCTATCCTTTCTTAAAAAATATAATACACTTATAGCGATTTTCTTCAAAATCTAATCCTTGAAATCCGGGAGGGGGTGGTTCCGCAAATATCGGGGGCGAGGTCGACGACCCCGGGTATGCAGATCAATGGGGAGTGAGGGGGGAAATGGGCTTTAGGATTCTGTAAGTTTTTAAAGCCTTTTTAATACATTGGCGACTTTTCTGCATAGTATTTGAGAATTGAGCTAATTTTCACACTCTCTCACGTATTTTTAGCCACTCGCGCGCCATGTTTCGGAGAGCTTAGGTCTCCATTATGATTCTGGTCGTGTGAGTGAGTAAAAATCTTCCTTGTCACGGCTCATGGCTGAGGGACGTGATTGTGGACACTCTTCACCAGTGCTCTCCAAGCTGCTATATCTTGGGCCCAGTGTATGCTAGCCTGTACTGTTTTGTCCCTGACGTTATTCTGTCCGTCCAACGCATGGCCATACGTTATTATGAGCTGAGAAATACGTGAGTTAAACCGTTAAATAAACTTAATATCAGTAAAACTCACGATAGTTTAAATTAGATCATTCGAGAAGGTAATGTTGAAAATTGAGAATTTTTTTGGTCTTTGTTTGAAAACAAAGGAGATTAGCAAATCTGTTTGCGTGAAAACTAAACGTAAAGGAACCTTTTTAGGGTTCCGTAGCCAAATGGCATAAAACGGAACCCTTATAGTTTCGCCATGTCCGTCTGTCTGTCTGTCTGTCTGTCTGTCTGTCTGTCTGTCTGTCTGTCCGGCTTTGCTCCATGGTCGTTAGTGCTAGAAAGCTGAAATTTGGCATGGATATATAAATCAATAAAGCCGACAAAGTCGTACAATAAAATCTAAAAATTTAATTTTTTTTAGGGTACCTCCCCTACACGTAAAGTGGGGGTGAATTTTTTTTTCGCTTCAACCCTAGAGTGTGGGGTATCGTTGGAAAGGTCTTTCAAAACTAATAGGGGTTTACAGGAAACATTTTTTGATAAAGTGAATACATTCGGAGATAATCGCTACGGAAGAAAAAAAAAATGTGTCCCCCCCCTCTAACTTTTGAACCATAGGTCCAAAAAATATGGAAAAAATCGTGGAAGTAGAGGTTAAGAAAGACATTAAATGAAAACTATAGCGGACATGATCAGTTTAGCTGTTTTTGAGTTATCGCAAAAAGTTTTCCCTTCATAGTAAAAAGACTTACTTTCATTAGGTACTGATTATGCAAATTTGCCTATTTGTTTAACTCGGGTGAAAGGTACCGTTTCATCCCTTGGTTAACAATTTACTATACTTTAAGCTCCAGTTTAGCTTATTGTGACGGAAGAGTAACTACGGAACCCTACACTGAGCGTGGCCCGACATGCTCTTGGCCGGTTATTTATATTTAAAAATATAAAAAGTATTCCTGTAACAACAACTTTATAGGTGAATCCTTTGATAAACTATCTCCTGTAGTTAATTTTTTTCTTTATCTTTTTTGAAAATTGGTCTTAATACTATTTACGATCGTTTTGTATATACCTATATGTTTAAATAAAATATTTACGTTATATCGTAATACTAATATACCAGTCGCCCGAATTCCAGCTTTAGGTACCCTTCGCCCATTGCACGAGATTCATTATTAACCACTGTAACGTGACCTCTCGATCCACGACAACCATACTCAACAAAGACTATACTTACCCTGGTTGGTCTGAGCTGTATAAGCCAAGCGGTTGGAATGGCGGGAGAAGGGACGCAAATTACGTTTTTGACGGCTACAGGGCAAATTGGACTGGCCGCCGTGTTTACATTATTTACAAGTCTAATTTATGTAGGTACGTAGTCTAGCGTATGTGTATACACTAAAACGAACCTTTTTTTACTTTTTATACGTACGCTTGTACCATTATGTGATAATGAATTTTTAGGGTTCCGTAGCCAAATGGCAAAAAACGGAACCCTTATAGATTCGTCATGTCCGTCTGTCTGTCCGATTCTGTCACAGCCACTTTTTTCCGAAACTATAAAAGCTATACTGTTCAAACTTGGTAAGTAGATGTATTCTATGAACCGCATTATGATGTTTACACAAAAATAGAAAAAAAACAATAAATTTTGGGGGTTCCCCATACTTAGAACTGAAACTCAAAAATATTTTTTCATCAAACCCATACGTGTGGGGTATCTATGGATAGGTCTTTAAAAATGATATTGAGGTTTCTAATATCATTTTTTTCTAAACTGAATAGTTTGCGCGAGAGACACTTCCAAAGTGGTAAAAAGTGTGTCCCCCCCCCCGTAACTTCTAAAATAACAGAATGAAAAATCTAAAAAAAATATATGATATAGATTCCCATGCAAACTTCCACCGAAAATTGGTTTGAACGAGATCTAGTAAGTAGTTTTTTTTTAATACGTCATAAAAATTAAAAAAAAAAATTTTTTTCATCAAACCCATACGTGTGGGGTATCTATGGATAGGTCTTCAAAAATGATATTTAGGTTTCTAATATCATTTTTTTCTAAACTGAATAGTTTGCGCGAGAGACACTTCCAAAGTGAAAAAATGTGTGTCCCCCCCCCTGTAACTTCTAAAATAACAGAATGAAAAATCTAAAAAAAATATATGATATACATTACCATGCAAACTTCCACCGAAAATTGGTTTGAACGAGATCTAGTAAGTAGTTATTTTTTAATACGTCATAAAAATTAAAAAAAAAATTTTTTTTCATCAAACCCATACGTGTGGGGTATCTATGGATAGGTCTTCAAAAATGATATTTAGGTTTCTAATATCATTTTTTTCTAAACTGAATAGTTTGCGCGAGAGACACTTCCAAAGTGAAAAAATGTGTGTCCCCCCCCCCCTGTAACTTCTAAAATAACAGAATGAAAAATCTAAAAAAAATATATGATATACATTACCATGCAAACTTCCACCGAAAATTGGTTTGAACGAGATCTAGTGAGTAGTTTTTTTTTAATACGTCATAAAATTTAAAAAAATTTTTTTTCATCAAACCCATACGTGTGGGGTATCTATGGATAGGTCTTCAAAAATGATATTTAGGTTCCTAATATCATTTTTTTCGAAACTGAATAGTTTGCGTGAGAGACACTTCCAAAGTGGTAAAATGTTGAACAAGATCTAGTAAGTAGATTTTTTTTAATACGTCTTAAATGGTACGGAACCCTTCATGCGCGAGTCCGACTCGCACTTGGCCGCTTTTTTTAATTTTGGTATCACTAGTCCAATACCAATATTTTTTTAGAGAACGCCTATTTTTTTTTAATGCCCAAGCTGTGGAAATGTTATAGTATGTTATATATTTGTAATCTACTCACAAAGCGCTTTCATTTGATACCTCACATGGTATCTTTACAAGAGTTTCTTGCCGGTCCATATTGGGATACCCTCCTCCAATTGAGGGGGGATTTAAACCTTCTCGGGTCAGAGGTCTAGGGTTAGAGCAGGTGTAGCTTTATTTGACGTTCATAAGCGCATGGTAATATGCCTACTTGAATAATAAACTATCTTTATCTTATCTTTAAGAAAAAAAAAACTTGTACAACCGAATTTTATGACGTCAGAGTTCCTACCCCCACCATTTTCGCGCTTGTTATCTCATATACATATTTGTCTTCAGGACATCATGAGATGACTTGAGCGAAAATCAATTTCTAAAAGACTTTTAGACAAAATACCGACTGACTTATAAGTTGATCAATACACAAACCTATAAAATATCATAAATGTTTCTTAGACTGTCATGTAAAGATTTCAATGCAAAACTAATTTAATATTTTTTTTATACTACGTCGGTGGCAAACAAGCATACGGCCCGCCTGATGGTAAGCAGTCTCCGTAGCCTATGTAAGCCTGCAACTCCGGAGAAATTCTATTCTTTTTTATCATTCTAACCCAGATTTTAAACACGATATATACAAAATGACTCAGTCCCGCGTTAGCAGATTGAGATTGAAGTTTCTTTTCTCATACCATACGCATTTCAAGCATGCTTCTCTCTCACACACATTTTATAAGACAAAGATAGAAATACTTTTTGTCTGAAGCCATGGAATGAAATAAAGAGAGCAATGTAGTTAAGAATAGTGGGCGAGTGGCTTAGTGACAGGATGGCATAGATAGTTTAGATACGCGTCTATATCGGGATAGTTATTTTAATGGCGTTGAGATTGCAAAATTGCGTTTTTAGGGTTCCGTACCAAAATGATAAAAAGGAACCTTTATCCAAGTAGGGAACCATCTCTCTCGCTATACCGTAATGCAGTTTTTTTTAAATGTTACACAAATCGACCTAGCCCCAAACTAAGCAAAGCTTGTACTATGGGTACTAGGCGACTATATAAATACGTACATAGATAAATACATACTCGTACTTATATACAAAAAAACACCCATAACTCAGAAAAAAATATCTGTGTTCGTCACACAAAAAAACCCTTACCGGGATTCGTACCCGGGACCATCGATAGGCAGGATCATTTCATTACCCACGAAACTTACATATACTTACATGTGGCAAGTTAACATATTACAGAAAACCGCAGCCAAATAACACTACACATAACATAGTGTTGTTCTTGCCGCTGCGTTCGCGAACGCGAAGCGGCGCGGCGGCCCTCGGCATTCGCGTTCGCAACGAGATCGCCCAAGTAGGACACTTCCATAGGTATCAAAAGATTGGATTCACCCGCCCCGCGCGGCTTCGCGTTATTCGCTCACGTAAGCCGCTGCGTAAGGTTGCCAGAGCTCAACGTGGGTGCGGAGTGTTAGGTTCGGCAACGCGCATGTAACTCCTCTGGAGTTGCAGGCGTACATCGGCTACGGAGACTGCTTACCATCAGGCGTGCCGTATGCTTGTTTTCCACCGACGTGATATATAAAAAAAATATCTAAAAAATTAAAGTGTCTTACCTATAGCCACTAGGGCGCGAATGCTCAGGGGCAAATGACTAGGTGATGATGATGGTGATTTGTTCACGTACTTAATTAAACCTTTTCTTTTACACATTAATTCCGAACGCTAATAATAATGAGTTGCGTCCACACATGGCATTAATTGCCAGACATACCACAAACGCGTCGAGTTCAAGTGCCATCTTTATTCGTATTCTTATTCAACGCGGGCATCAAATTCTGTATCCTTTTATACTGTCTACTGTTCATAACGCTTGCATAGTCGACTGCTCAGGCCGCGTAGCCAACGTGCCAATCGTTAACGCTCCGTGGCGTAGCGTAGTAATCTCACTCTATCACTTCCAGTAGTGCGACAGTGACAGTTGCGTTTCGTTCGCCACGGAGCGTTAAAGATTGGCATGTTTGGTTTGCTAACTAGTTACACGGGCAGGGCAGCCAGTGTAACTAGTTAGCAAGACAAATCTTAACTGAAACTTGTTTTTTACTTAAATCGCGACACAAAGGAACTCTATTTTACAAACAATTCGGTTTAAATTTCAATGGCTTAAACTGAGTATGGTGGGCAGGACGAGGCTAAATGGAAGAAAGAACACTACTCCCATGCGCCCATGGACACTGCACAGGACTGGCAAGGATTTGAGACCAATACTAAAAACTAATTATTTCATCGATTTATGAGTTCTATCTAAAAGAATAAGGAAAATGCTTGCTTATGACTTATGGAAAACTTTACAGAGCAAGTTAATAATGTATGTAAAAACAACGCGTCTCGATTTATGTTGAAAAAAAAGTGTTCTCTCGAATTCGACTTGCTTCTAAAAAATACAAGAACTCAAGTTTCTACTGAATAACTGGACTCTATATCTGTGAGTTCCGAGTTCTTCTGAATGGAGTCCTAAAAACGGGGACACTAATAATTCTACGTCTACTGTAATTGCTAAAACTTTCAACAGAGCAGTCGACTCGCCTCGTTATTTAAACGTTATGAGTAACAACTGCGCTCCCCACATAGCATGAATCTTCCAGAAAGTTACACACAACATACAAAATTCAATCTTAAACGTAATAAAATAGAGTTCGTTTCAGGTTAAAGATGTAAAGTTTAAATATAAATCTCTTTCAACGATTGTCTTCGTTCGTAAATCGTAAAAATCCCAGTCCGTTTTTGATGGCGTTCTGTAAATTGATCGATTTTAAGTGCGAATCGATCGATTTGAGTTGTGAATCGATTGTTCGATTGGGTGCTTAGTACTTCACTTTAATGTTGGGATATAAAATGTTCGATTTAAATAAATTAAATTATGGAGTTGTTTCCAGTTATGTTTTGTTTACTTCTACTACAGTACGGCATTCTTCAAAATAGTATTTTAAAGAGTACACAGGCTGCGGTAAGCTCTTACTTTTACTATGCGGAAAATCCAATCGGCGCTTGTTTGGCACTACTAGGGTCGCAAACGTCCATAGGCTATAGCAGTTTACCATCCGATGGTCCGTGTGCCTGTTTGCACTGACGTAACTGTATGGACTATATATGGACTTATTGGCATAACTATACTACATACTAACATGAGGATATTGGCATAGCTTTTTTTTTAAATCTCAAAATACCACAATCCCTGCATTTTATAAAACACTTACGTCACCATACGAGAGGTTCATATTTTTCAATTAGGACAAGATTACTTATATGATGAGACATATAAAACAGTGTTCTCCTTCTCTGGCCGACGTGTTATGTATATCGGCGTCTCAGTCGGACGCGTCAGGCATTTCCGGCTGGGGATCACTTCTTTTATTTCGCACCAAGTGTGTTTAATGTGATAATGTCATTTTGGTTATTTTGTATGTGTCTTTATGTATCACGAATGTTTTTATAAAACTTTAGACACTGAATTATCGAAGATTTTTTCCCCACTAATGATTCCTTGTATGTTGTATATGTAAGGATAAAATGGCTAAGACGGTTTTGGTGAGTGAAGTATGATGGCTATAATAGATAGATTAATTTTGAACCTACCCGAAATAGGAGTTTTTTTTTTTACCAAAATCTGTGTTTTGATTGAAGTTCTCATTTGATAATTCTACAAGGTCTTTTTTGCATTTTTGTGAGCGTTTTTTCCACCGCTTGCTGGTATCCGATGAAACAAAAATTTGGCATTTTTCATCAAAAATACTTGCAATATTATAACCACCAACGATCTGATAATATAAAAAAAGAATGACTGAAGAAAACACACTGTCCATCGAATTGGCCTCGTTAGGCGATTCACACACCACCGCTGACCGCGACGCCGGGCGACAGAATTAACAATGTGTGCAGTTTGTTAAATAAAACACGCCCACAACACACCGAGGGCGGCGGGGATTTATACAGGGTAATTATTTTATGTCTAGTCATACCCCGAAACGTGAATAACATAACTATTGAATAATTATTACTTTGCTAACCCCGAAATTAAGATCAGCTGTTCCATAGAAAACATCGGTATATAATCATATGTCTTAGTTTTGTATGGACAGCTATAAATGAAAACGCTGCAATGTATAATATATATTATTATAGCATATTCCTACACAAGTTGACTAAGCCCCACATTAACCTCAAGCCCTGTGTTGTGGGTACTCGGACAACGATATATGTATAAAGGCCAAGATTTTTTCGTCTAGGTTTTCCTAATAGAATTCCCTTAATTGGATCTCCACTATATTTGATATACAAATATTTAAACACATAGAAAACACCCATAACTCAGTAAAAAACATCTGTGCTCATCACACATATAAATGCCCTTACCGGGATTCGAACCCAGGACCATAGGCAGGGACGGTCACTGCTGATTAGGCCAGACTGTAAAACAATTTATCTACCCACACTGGGCTCAAGAACCCGCATTGCTGACGTTAATTGGCGAGAAGACTGCTAGGCTGAAATAGGCCTGGGCCGGGCACGTCTGCCGCATGCATCCAGACAGGTGAGCTAGTGTGGTTGCCAGAAGATAGGCGCGGACGCGGTAGGCACAGACGGAGATGGCGGGAGGACCTGGACACATTCCTCAACAACTGGCCAGAAGAGGCACTAGATCGGGAGTCGTGGAGATCAACGGGAGAGGTCTTTGCTCAGCAGTGGGAAACTAAATCAGGCTTGTAAAACAAAACAGCCAATTAACCCTTCTCTTCTACCCTATTAGCACTGTCCGTGTGTCTATCAATTACCGATATTTAAATCAAACAACTAATAACAAAGAACCACTTTAACCGCGATCTAAACACGCCTAATTGCCATTCATCTTTAATGGTTTTAATACAGGGTTCAATTGTTCTAATCGCCATCAGCCCTATCACGACGTGTGATTATGGACAGTGTTTACTGGGAAACGTCTTCGGGACTATTCTGATGAGGATATATATTTAAAAATACATGTCTATATTATATACGAATGGTAATTTTATTTTTTACAAATACAACGCTATAAAAACTGTACAGGAGGAGTTTGCAATTGCAACCAGTGGCGCCACCTAGAGGGCGAAAACGAGGTGTCAAGGGATCGCGAAAAGATTTAATCAATACGGAAATATTGTAGGTCTCTCTCTCGTATTTTCTTGGTTTTTACCAAAACAAACTTTAAGAGGAGCACAAAAAATCCATTCGTGTTTCTATCAATTCTAACTGCGACCTAAAAACATCTTTAATAGTTTGAAAATAGGGTTCAATTGTTCTGTTCGCCTATTAGCCTTATCGCGACGTGTTATTGTGGGCAGTGTTTACTGAAAAACGTCGTCGGAACTATTCTGATCAGTAAACTTAACTCTTATAAAAAAAACCATGTCTATATTACACAAGAATGCTAATTTCGGTATTACAAAATATTCATTAACAACGCCAAAATCTGTACAAAGTTTGCAATTGCAACCAGTGGCGCCTCCTTGGGGGCGATAGCGAGTTGTCAAGGGATCACAAAAAGGTTTTTTTAAAGGAATTATTGTGAGCCTCGTTATCTCGTTATTCTTTTTTTTTACCACCAAAATGACACCTGACTTTAAAGTGAACAAAAAAAAACTATAAACTAGATAAAACATATTTGAATTGGATTATGTATGTAATTGTTCCTACACAAGTGACAATACTTAATGTTATTGGATGTGTTTAACAGAATAGTACTGTGGGAACACTATAATATGTCAAAGTGTCGCTGTAAAAACGGGGCAATTACGGTGACATGTCAAAGGGTTAATAGCGCAGGGCAGAGGACAGGGGTTGATTTGTTCATTAACTATTTATTATTTCTATTTTTCAAGTGGCTTATTAAAGCAGACAGGTCTATTAAAAATTTAATACTTAGACTTAGACGAAGGTGCAGTTAATTTAATGACGTATAGAGTTATCAGATCAGAAAAACAAGTGTCGGTGAACGTAAAATAAGTCAGAATATATTAAATTTACTCAAAAAAGTTTTTTTCTGTGTTTTTTCGTTGAATATTATAAAGTGTGCACAAGTCGACTCTTTCCCGAAATAAAGTGTACATATTCTCAATTTACAAAACACTCCAGAAAAGACATAAAAGTAAAACAGGATTAACGTTTTTTTTTTCTTTTTTCTGAGTATTAATAAAACCTATAATTACAAACTAAATAGATCTAAAGTAAAACTATAATAAATCTAAAAAAGGCCCCTGTGGCATAGTACCGAAAACGCTGGCAGCATTTTTTCGCTGGATTGTTAAAATAATACGCTGAGCGAGGAAGGTGCCAGTTCTTCGGTCTCATGTGGCGTCCGGCGACGGGATTGTGCACTAACACTATGGACATGGTCAGAAATAAATCTAATGAATTGAAAAACACTTCTTTTGTAAAAACGACCTGAAAGAATTAAATGTCAAATGCAATTTGCCACTGTTACATAATTTATTTAGTGCTCCTAGATTACTATATTATTACCTGGACGGTAATCGCTGCACTTACAATCATTATCTAATCATCTCCTCATTTTTCAACTAATCGGATACCGCGAGCAACGCTGGAGGGCAATCGTTTACTTGACTTAATCTTAACTAGAAATACAGGCATTTAATATCATTTACAACAAAAACGACAAAAAACTAAAATATTTTTAATTTTTATACGTCATTTTAAATCTGTGTTAGCGAATCCTATAAAATGTTAAACGGGCGTAACTCAAAAATGTTAAAACTTAACTTAAGTCGTTTTAGAGTTGAGTCAAAGCTAACCCCTCCGATGCGGGGCGGCCTCATCGACCCCCGTCCATAATTTACGGAAATGTCATTTCGAGCATTATGCTTTCCTTTTGAAGTGCCGACTTAATACTGTTTTGCATTCTAGCGACAATCGCGTACCGGGGAAACGGTGGCAAATATAAGAAAATGCGGACACGTAAAGGATATCTCGTGTGATAACTGCTGTGTACCTAATCGGAAGTATTTTTTGTAAATATTTTGATTAAATTTGGTAATCAACATGCAATTAAAGATTCCCAGCAAGCTAGGTTCTCCATACAAACGTAGTTACGCTCTCATTTTTAAACGACTAGCTAGATTGCTCTGAAACTTTGTATTTACAATAGGATAAGGTATACCTTACTACTACTACACACTACTACTACACACTACTACACTGCTACTAGATATATCTAGTCCTGTTATTAGTTTTTGTAGCTTCAGATACTATAGTAAAAATACAGCGGATTAAAGTTGTAGCGGATGTAAGTCCAAAATAATGCGAACGTGCAATTATCAAATTATAGAGTAGAAATTGAAATAAAGAAACACATGAGACACTTTAAGAGGCCTATTCATATAGTATTTCTTTAAAAAAACGATTATGGAATGGATATGATCCATTCAACTGTCAAAACATTTCTTCAACCAAAATGTCACTGACAGATCATATTCATAACAGTTTCATAACAAGATACAAAAGTTAGAATCACCCTTTATTGTCTTCAGTACGATTATTATTATTTTAAACATAAAGCAGGTGTCATTTTATTTTTTCTTCAACTTACCATTTATTTGAATTTAAATTGTACTGGCCATTGTTTTCGCGAATAAAACCCAGTAATACTTTAAAGGTTAAATTTAAATCGCTAGTTTTACCATAGGTAATTGTTAAAATAACGAACTAGTGAATATAATAATATCCTCGTTATACGTTTTATTGCAGTCTTTATTTCTTTTAAAATAATAATTTGCTTGAATTACACCTTATGCTACTATTCATAATGAGTTTGCGTTTTTATCTCTGCTTGTTATTGTCACTTTTGAAATTATACATATGTATGAGAATAAAAATAACAAATTAAGTTTATTTTCTTGAATCGTGAAAGTGTACGTTTATTTAATTTCATCGTCGTAATTCGTTTAGTGTTTTTATATTTTTCTACCAAACTACACGGTGGCATTTTTAACGTCACGTTACGGTGGAATATTCGCAAACGTACTCATTGCTATGACAAACTTTTGCAACAGCAGTAACTCTAAAAAAAAATCCTGTAGGGCTAAGATGGTCGGCTGTTTATCACTTGTCACCATGCCTGTCACGTTCTAACAAGTATGTAAGTGCGAAAGTGACGGGCATAGTGACAAGCGATAAAAATAGAACCATGCTGCCAATGCTGGTCACCATATAATTGTCGAATTGTAATTAAGTATGGAACACCTGAACTTTTTTTGCGTTTTCTTAGTTGCTCTCATGACAAAAGTTGCTCAAAGTAATGAGTACAGTCGCGTACCTAATCGTGTATCACAAAAAAAATTATACCTCGTTCTCTCCTATAAAATTTAAAAAAGTACACGAAACATTACACCCTAATACAGAAAAATTCTCTAATACAGTAAATGAAAAGTAAACATTAAGTAAATTACAATAGTAACCCCTTCGCCGCGGAGCTACCTAAACAATTCATGGTCCTTTGAAGCGGCGCCGCGGGCGCTGTCAGCGGCAGGTGCCCTCGGAATTGGATGGGGTATATAATGTTTATGTATCAATCAGGTTTTCAGGAGCTTTGAGGTTACTTGGACTTTACCTAAACGTCATGTACAGGAATTAATATTTATTTTAAACGGCCAAGCGAGAAAAGCAAGCGATCATGTTTGGGAAAACTGAGAAAATAGTTTTTAAACTGTTGTTTTTTTTTTTAAATAGTTTTTAAATTTTTGTATAGGACAATCCAAGCCGATAACTGGTGGGAGATAGCGCAGGACAACAACAATTTAAAAATTACAGACGTACCGTTGTTATATGTCTTCAGAAATAAAAACAAATAAAATAACAGTGATTTTGGCATCAATACATTGCTCTTAGCACAAGGTTTCTACGGCCAAGGCTGGAAAAACTTAGGGGGAAGTTTGCCCAGCATTAGGACACTAATATATAACGCTAACAAATTAGTTACCGATATTTTAAGAGATGGAACTTTACATTAAAGCAATTAACTTTAAATTGAAAATAAGGAAAAATCATAAGATTTTTTTGTTTTCACTTATCGAAAAAAAAGTAATCTATCTAAAAATAATCATCATGTGCATTTAACTGACAATATGTTTAACACTTTCTGTCATGTCAACAATGTTTGTACTAAATGTCATAATCAAATGTCATTTGATTTATTAATATGAAAGTTGGCCAGTTAAGAGTTAGGTAAAAGAGGTTCTAGAATCTGTTCAATGAGGTCTCATTTAACTATCTCATGAACAGGGTGTTTTTACTTAGCAAATTGGTTTTCTAATTTTCCCAAAAAAAAGCATCATAAAACCTATAGTGATCATATTTATGTATGCTCCAGGAACCGAGTACTATCAGCTGTAAAAATATTGGTAACTAATTAGTTAGCACCTTATATACTAATAAATACAATTAATTTTAAGCAAAAAACGCGAGTCGATTTAGACAGTTACTTTTTTTTTTATTTACTAGTTTTATTACACCACAAATGTTGTATTCACTTGAGTTTTACTTGTTACAGTAAACAGTGGTTCACTTAACACTGTCTAACAGGCGATATATTTGTAACACTAACAAACCGACCATCCACTTAACTTTGTGTATGAAACAGTCAATACATGTCAATATGTGGGCGCACATTCATCTGAATCAATCAAAAAATTGCAAACGCAACATTGTCTTGTCTTCAAAAAATGGTCTCTGTTAATAGGTATTTTAATATATTAAAAATGTATTTCTTTATAGACTATTTTGACCCGCAATTTTATACTAGCTTTTATACAGGGTAACTTGAAAATTAAATAAATATCTATATTGTTTAAGGTTCCTACTTTCCTTTTGTCCTACACTGAGAAACAACCTTTAAAACGATTGATATTGCATTAAAGTTTAATGCTTTAAACAGTTCCATATAAGCCTATCGAACTAAACAGTAAATTTTACTTTCTTGAAAAGACAGTAAGTTTTACTGTTTTGAGTAGCTAAAGTGTAGTGACTGTTCGTTTATTTTTCTCGTTTTTTCAATCCTTAGGAAATGTTCAAACAGTTACTGTTACTGTTTTGTATTTTACTGTTTTATATTTTACTGTTTACCAAACATTTATTGATATTGTACAAAGTAGTTAATCTTAATGAAAATCAGTTGTGATCAACTGATCACATGTGTGCTCGATAGATCTTTTTTTTTTCAGTGTATGTCTCTGGTTGGTCCATTTTAATTAAGAATTTCTAGCTGTTTAAGTTTTAAGTCACGCGTTAGAGAGATAGGTCGTTATTTCACTAATAACAAATATTAATGCAAGCCGCAGACAGTGTCTGTTTGTCCGATTATTTCTGGCAAAACTGGACCGGCGCGGGCGCAGCTCGTTTCAGATTTATAGAAGGGATTGTTACGGACAGACAGACAGACAGAGATTTGGGTCGCGATAACATCTAATAATGGGCGTTGATACAGTATAAACGTGTTCTTAGACATAACGATATTGATTATTACAAGGTTTAGTATTGATTGATTTATTATACCGAGCTTATTGGCGATTTACAATAATGCAATCAAATGTAAAATTAGTACCATTTAAATCTAATTCAGGGTAAATACGACTAAAAAAGTATAGTCGGTAATTAACCTTTTGTTGCGGTACATCTTTTCTATTGCATTTTGATATGTATCTATGACTGTTTGGTTTCTATTGTTTCTAAATAAAAAAATAAGTGAAATTGATAATCATATGATTATCAGAACTTTCTTCGCATTAGGCTTGATATTATACAACACATATACAAATTTCACCGTATAACATATATTTTTTTTTTTTAGCAAACCAAAATTCACAGTCCAAAAGTTAGGAGCCTAAAACAAATCCAATATTTTTTTTAAAAGCTCCTAACTCTTATAATAATTAGAATGTCTAAAAAAAAACAAACAAAGGGGCATGACTATGGTTAATAGCATCAAATCGCTTAAAAATATTTTCCATAATGATAATATCCTGAGAAAATGGGGACTACGTATGTATGGACAAGCGGTGGTTCCTTTCGTCATAATACAACTTCTTGGTGGTACAGTCGCCATTAGATATATCGGAGCGGCCGAGGTGTTCAAAAATATCTGAACACGCACTCTAATCTTGGCTAGCACCTTGGCCGCTCCGATATATCTGATGACGACTGTACTTTTATCTAAACCGACGACGAAAATAGGAGACTTGTTCCACTAAGAGACAGTTAAAAAGTTATACATTAATCTACACATATTAAAAACGAAAATACGATGAGTGATAGATGCAAGGAGGAATTTGACACGAGTCAGCAAGGGGCCTCAGTTGCGCAAGCAATTGACCTTTGTGTATGTATGTACGTCAAATATCGGCTGTCAGATGTGCTTGATCCAATAACAACTTTCAATGACAATAAAAAGCCGAACAAATAATCAAAAACCAAAAAGTAAAAAATAAAAATAGGCACCCTGTATAACTTTTTCCTTCGTAATAGCAAATAGTTACTTACTCCGTAAATAAATTGACCTGTCGAGCAACTATCCTATTAGGCATATAATTACAAATGACCAATAACGTATCAAAAAATGGCTGTGAGCTTTTACATACTCCATATAAACGGAGAACAGCTTTCCCATTCTAAAAAAGTATTAAAAATCCCAACGCCGCGCCAGTACCAGATGCATTCCAAACGCTTAGCGACCACGTTTACGTACTAAATCTACAAGGAACCAATATAAATGCGCCCTATGGTTAAACCTTATAGGACATACTTAGATATTACCTATATGTAGGGTTGCCATATTAGAGGTCATGTTACACCGGTTTGTTTTCGAACTCGCCTCGCCTTGCAACGTGACGCACACGGGCAGTACCAGTACTGTACTAGGCTCGGTCGCAATAAGTCTATTTTAATTACTCCGGCATCGACATCGGCAGATTCCTGTCTTGCCTACTCGGGAGCTGTGCTCTACTAGCTGTAGGGATTGGGTGAGTCGATGGAGTTATCGATAAACGTCGATAAATATCGATAAAAGTATCACGTAAGTATTATTGAAGTTTAATTAAGTTGACACGTTCGCCGCCAAAGGCCCAACAGGCGCATTCATTGAGTATAGATAGTAAAAATGTTGATACAGAAAGTGTCAACTGTCAACAATTTATTTTAAACCAAGTTCTATTTACAAGTTTTTATTTAACTTACAATATTTGTACGTCTGTAATGTATGGAACTATGTATGTTGTATTCATAATTTATTTGGACCATTTATTGGTATTCGATTGAGCTGAAATTTATGAAAAACCGATGAAAATGCAATATTATGATGAAATTATGATCGAGCTGAACTGATGACTGAGATCAACGAGGGCCATAGAATTAATTGATAAAAAAACGTAACAATGATTTAATAACCTATAGCTACGTAATATATATGAATATATAAAAGATAAAAAATGGTGGTATACAATCGTTTAACCTTCACCTATGAAGAGTTTTAGAAAGTTACGTTACGGTCATTAGTATGAACAAAGAATTTGTTTTGTTTAATGTCTTTCGTTCTCAAAACAACATTAATTCAGGTATTAGCATAAATAGCTATCTTGATGCCCACACTTTACAAATGTCACCTATGTCCTAATTACTAACAAGCCTAATCAATTCTAAGCAACCTTGACATCGACAACCGACTAACGGCCCCATCCCTATCTAACACAAACAAGACTCGATAACGAGGTGAAATATTCACGTTGCAAGCTATATAATCGCGTATATATCTTCTTCGCTCGCACCCGCACTCTCTTACGGGGTTAGAGGCGCGCGCGAGAGGGACAGAGGAGCGGCGGCACGAATAAAGGGGTCGCACTCTCTTTGATCTCGCCGGCAAGCGTGCGTAGTATATTTGTATGTATTTGTATATGCAGATGAGATGTGACGGAGAATTTGATAATTGCGAAGATTAATGTGTTACGAGTTTAATTTGTATGGGTGGGTCGGAATTAATCAGGTTGACCTCTTCGGTCTTTTTTCGAGAATGAATGCATATAGCGGAGTAGAGGCCGATTTTTGATAGCTGTAGTTTTGATTAAAATATACATATAATTATCTTATTTTGATAAAATTATAGTGTAAGACTAAAGACTGTAAGTCATCAACCTTCAGTTTATACGGTTGATTTTATCAACTTGTTTTCCTTTAATACGCGAGATATGGAGCGGAACCAACCAAATAATAATTATTAGAAAATTCTTTAAGCCTATGCCATCTTTTTGTTCAATGTGCTTCCTAAGTAGGCGAGATTGGACGACTTTCGCACGTAATTCATATTCTGAAATGTATCTACAGGGTCTCTATTGTTTTGTATTGTTTGTCCGCATTTTCGTTGGTCATAATTTGTTTTTTTCTCAAAAACGCGTAACTTTTCAGGATTGGCATAAAACAAACCTAACCTAACCTATCTATAGGATAACCTTACGACAATGACTGAATGACTTTCAATGATTATGTCAAACAAAAGGATCCGGTATCCACAATATCAAATCTTACGTTAAACAAAACCCTTCCGTAGCTTGCGTTAAGTTTTTACGTAGTATAATACTCCAGGCACTTCTAAAATTTTTAACACAAAACGCTGGAATAGAAAGAAATATTTTTTAAACTAGTACAGTTTGTACCAAAATGTCACTGCGCACTAATAAATAAAGTTTACAGTCGTAATTATCATGGATCGATATAGTTCAAAGGAAAGATCAGACAAAGAAGTTTACTACCAAACCTTAAATCAGGGAGGCGGGAAACAATTGGAGGGAAATGTCGAATCGTCCCGGTAAACGAATTTAGATTTTAAGATTTAAGCAATGAAGATGTAATTTATGAGGGAGAAACAGATGGGAAAAATAAGGATACTGAGACCTATTGACTGAGTGATTTGTGACTATGTGTTATTGTTAATGTAATCAAAATATTTGAAGTATAAATTGAAATAGACGTTATGTACTATATAAAAAGAGACAAAGAGCTTATGCGGCTAACGGACCCTGGCCCTGGACCTCTAGGCTACCCAGTCACGACTGTACCCATCCCAATTTCTCGAGTATTTTGCATAAGATTGCATAATCTTAGAAAGACTAGTCGTCTCTGACCAACACTAAAATATTTAATAAAATAATTTGATTTGTTCCCAAAGTTGAACTGTTGATGCTGTTAAAGAAAAATATAAAGAACTAAATAAAAATGACATTTGATCAAAAAGACATGATAATATTTGCAATAAAAGATAATATATAGATCTTTTAACTAAGAAGTAATTGCACCTATAGCTCTTTGCAATGATGATTGAGTTGATTTTTTTTATTCAAGGCTTATTTTACATCTAAGATATGATATGGCAATTATGTACATATATAAAATGATACAAGCCTGATTATGACCTCTCAATTATATGTATAAATGTTAATGAAATCTCTTGCCAACTTAACTCGCCTGTGACTATCTTGCAGAATTAGTGACGACAAGTTTCCTAATGGGATAAAATAGTATAACAAGTTGGACATACGAGTAACGAGTTAGGTTAGGTTAGAGATTAAAAAACACTGTCGAGTCGACAGGTTAACCGATAAGAGATATAAAGGTTGTATTCAATGCAGGTAGCGTTACTACTGCATCGTTGATGCGGGCAATGTCACTGTCAATCTCCTTGATAAAGTGAGTGATGGAATGTTCTAATCGCATTTTATCAATGAATTTGACAGTGGCATCACTTGCCTGCAGTACGAATGCTGCTGCTGAATGTAATCTATATAATGATAATCCTAAGTATTGATGGACAGTAGCATTTTATAAAATCAATCTCAGCATCCAATTTTTCCTGCATTTGAAAGCGACTTTTGTAAAGTGCCGCAGCTAATATTCAGTTTTTCAAATGTATGTTTTCAACGACATTTGATACTTTGTAACCAAGTCTTTCAGACATCCATATAGTATCAAAACTGACACCAAACGAGTTCAATGGGGCGCTGTCAGATGGCGCGCGTCACGTTTGGCGCGGAAAACTAAAAGGGAAAAGGAAAATTCGAAAGGCCCCGATTTGCCCGGCCATTGTCGTTTCTATTTTTTTTTCATCTTATTTAGCGCTTTGTCGGCGAGCCCTTTGAAGTCCGCCCCCTCCCCGCTTTAAGGGAGTGTTACAAATTGCGTCACAGCCGTATTCTGGCGTAAATATTTTTACTACTATATTCTTTTTGGGGGTGCACACGTTGATTTCTTCGGGAATATAAATGCGGGTTACTATTGGCTGTCGCGAAATTGGTTTCCCTGAAAAGCTAAGCAGAAGAAATCCCTCTCTTAAGTAAAGAAAAACCGGTAAAATATACCAATTTTTATGTGTTAACAACGATATCTTTAAAAAAAGAAGACCCGGATTTTGGCAGACAGGCACCTAGCGAGACGTCTAGATATGTCCAAAATAACTGAGCATTTTGCTACATCCCACGCTGCTCACAAAAGAAATTAAAAAGTCGAAAACCCCTGATGACTTCATTCAGCATAACAATTTATTTCATACCACTAAATAATTTTATATGATACAGTAATTCATGCATAAAAAGCGTCGTATTATAAATCAAAAAATTTACTGTCACGCTCAGGAAGATTTAAAATGAATATTAAGATTAGAAGATACAAAAATATGAAGCAATCTGCTTTTATGCCAAATTGATTCTAATTTTAATAAATCATATTACATTTTAAAAATGATTTGAGACACATGGACGGAAGAGAAAAAAAAAATACGTAAAAAAGAACTAAATATGGCTGCATGTAGTTTGTAAAAACAACATATAGAAAACGGGGACAAAGATGACAGAAATGGAGTTAAAGACTGAAGCTTGTATTAATTAAAATCAAAACTAATTAGCTATACATGAGATATTAGTTCTGGCGACCGTGTGTCTCAAGACCGACGATAAATCTACCGCGACTCGCTTCAAAGCGAAACTTTAAATATGCATAAAAACGTCCAACAATAAAATTGATGGTACAACGCGAAGCCTCTAATAATAAAAATCCCACGACACTAACTTATAATATAATCAGGCTGAAACGATTTGTAAAAATAAAACGTGCAGACAGCCAATAGAAGCAAGTGTCACTTCAAACAATCTAGTAAAGGGAGATAAATTTAAATTATTAAACGACCAGAATTTTAAAAAATATGAATTTAACGTTATATCCCTGAAGCTTTTCGATTCGTCATGTATTTAAGTTTGTTCAAAATTTCTCCATGGCGAAGACAATTAAAAATGTATAAATAGACTAATCCGTCCTAGTTTCTGAACGGTAAACGTTAACGAGAACAAAGTAGCGTTTTCGTCGATTACGAGCTCTCAGTTTTATGGGCGTATAATAAAAACCCGAATCTGGATGCTTTTTATAGAGAAGACGGCGTAAGATTAATTTTATAGGAAGGTCTTGATGATACCACAATAAAGAACTTTAAACGGCTTTCGATAGAAACGCTTACACATTTTATGGAAGCCAAACACTCCCGTTACATGCTTTTACCATTATAGCAGTGTTTAACGTTGCTTATAACACTATTTAGATATACTTTACATAACATCGTAAGTGCTGAAGAAATTGGGAACTAAGAAAATATTGGAATGCCGCAAGGACGCTAATTAGGTCCCCCTTTACTTATGAAAATTAAAACGGAGGTCTTGTTGTATTGACCTCGAATGATTCCTTTAATTCGATCGGTAATTGGTCATTACGGTTCCATAACGATCCAATTTGGTCCAATCAATCCCTAATATAGCATTAACGTTGTGGGTGAATAATATATTAACTTTTTATATGACGGAACATCAGAATTTATAGTCAGTCAGTCTTAATGAATATAGGGAAGGTGATCGTTGTAGAACGAAATGGTACGAACTTTGTGAAAGCAGAAAGTTTTAAGTGATAATGAAAGTATGCACAATTTCACTCCTTAGCTCAATACGTTAAGGTGCGATTTGAGATGCATACATTTCAAGATTAATCCATTTTAATTTCAAGATGCCGTATGAGAATTTGTAATTTGACTTTGTGGTAATGTTCTATTTCGTTAATTGTTAATAATTTCGATGTTGATGATTTTGTTATTCATTTCGTTAAGATTTCGTAGAGCGATTTAAGTTTCCTTTAGTTTATTGAGATTTATGAAGCTAAGCTAAAGCTATATATTTATTTATTCTTAAGTCCACTAAATCTTGGTTAGAGTCGTAACTCAGAGTTAACTAACGAGTAGCTGCAATCGTTAAAGTAGGCATTCAATGTTCATTAGCATTATCTATGATTATTTACTTTTACGCTCGTTGAAATGTCAATAAATATTACAAGTTTAGGTATAAGTAACTACGTTAATTATCTCGTACGGCTGATAACATTTGAGATCCCGGATTCTCATCAGATTCCTTGGTAAGTCCTATAATGGTCGCCAGGGGAGAATAAAATAGGTCATGCCAAATAGTCCAGATACTGGCATCTGTGAAGCACACAGCACACAGCCCAAGACAGGACACGGGCGCAAGACCCGATACGGCGACGGTCGCGGTGCGAGACATATGCATAGCGTTGTCTTGCAATTTCATTAATGTCATAATCGGCTCAGGATTTAAGTCAAATTTGACTGATATAAATTTATCTTATCATTTAAGTAAACTCAAGTCTCTTCCGTAACGCTAAAATAATATTTAACATTTTGGAATTTACTACAAAATTTAAGGAAACACAACTATGTAACGATAAAAGATTCGATTGTCGCACGCGCAAGTGGGCGTGACATATAATAATGGAAATTGTAATTGAACGAATGCCATTTTTAACTCGGGTCTACTCCGACCACACGGTAAGCAATATTTGTAAAATTGTCAGGCAAAATCATAAATATAACGAGGACTAATAATAATAAATAGCATCTTTATGCTAGAAGACCATTAATAACAAGCTTAAAGAACAATGCGTTTCAAGGTTTTTACCAGGATCTATTTATTATGGCTTTTATATGGAAAAATACATGCAGAGGCAAAAACTTAAGGTAGCTAGGCAATTTACTAGCTAGTACAATTATGTAAAAGTTTGAAAAATAAACATATTTCCACCAGAGTGTCGTGTCACTTTTAAATGTTTAGAAGCAGAATTTTAGTTTGATACTGTAATATTTTAAAAGTAAAGCTAAGGCATAGGTATGACCAATAATCGGCTTCTTAGCAATTACGGATGTAATTAATTAAAGAATAGCGTTCGTAAACGATATTCTAGTGGAGAGCTCCATAAACTTTTGCTATACCTATTATCCGCAAAAACTGACGACAGAAATCATATTACCATCTCTTTTACTCCGACTAGGACTATTTAAGTGTGAATGGGAATTTTACGACCCTGTCATCAGTTTGGTTTGCAGTGCGGTCGGTGCGCACCCTTGTGCTCAGAGTCTGCGCACGCGCTGGGCGGCGTATTTCGGCCGCTTTGATCCCGCCTAATGATCCATATACTACCGCGCCATTCTAAAAGGTCCTATCTGGCTTCCTATCAATGAAACTTGTGACTTTTTTGATGAGAGTGCTTTAATGAATCGTTTTCATTCATTTTCTTTAACAAACACGTTTCGAGTTAGCGGTGGAAATGTCTAGAAAGGTTTCATGGTAGGTGGTGTAATCTATGACGGTGTGGTGCCCACAGGTTTCATAATTTGTATGTGCTTTCTTTAACATCGTAGTTTGAATCGTTCAAAACTACTATTCATAAAGGGACTATTAATAATTATTCTGTATATTTAACTAATAAGGTTTCTCTCGATGGATTTACTAAATAGAATCGCTGCAAACTTTCGCTAACTATAAAAGTTGTGAGTCTTAGTCGCAAGTTTCGAACACTAAATACAAGAATAACTTATGGAAGTATTGGTATTCACTCATTTTTAAGTACATTAAGGTCCGGTCCTCCCGTATAATAATAAAAGATAAATCTATAGTGTAAAAGGCAACACACAAACGGACAGGTTTAAGATCTGTCGTATCTATCTATATGTATTTATATGATTGATAAAAGCTTAACACCAATAATTTGTCTGTAACAGATACAGATTATAATGCTTTGAATAATGATCCATGCCAAAACATCAGAACATCACCCAAGTAGATCTAAGATTTATGATCCAACGGTAATAAAAAGATATTAATAATGTCTGGAAAACTGAGCTAATGTGTTTTAATTAAGAACACAGAATTTTACATTTAACTAATTTCGTTTTCTAATTCGACCTTCGTCGTAAATTCAAGTTTATTTATTGGTCGTAAAAAAGAATACACATTAACATTGCAAGAGAGGTTGACACGTCCAATGATGCCTTCAAATGGGTATAAAACAAAGTTACCTTACAAAGCTACTGGACGAAAACAACTTACGAAACTCGACGAAGTAAAATTACCACAGCCATAATTATACCTACTTGAAATGTGTAGAAAATGGGTAAATCAAAATATGTTTCCAATACTACAAAACCATATTCACCAGCGGCAAACCCGCACAATTGTAACTGATACGTATTAGATAAAAAAAACACCGTCTAAAAATTCAATACCGCGAAATATACGCGGAAACCGCCAACATAATAAATTGGAACACACCGACTGTGACGTTTCCTAAATAAAAAAAAAGCAGTTTTCATTTTGTTGCGCGGATGCGGACAATGCATCGCGTTGGCGGGAAAATTGCGCGTCACTCCGCCATTCCAATTTGTCAAGGCAGGACAAGATGGCGGCCACAACATGGCTGGCGTTTAATTAAAATGCGTCTTTCGTTGTAAATGTGAGTTCCGATATAGTTTATATTTTAGTCAAAAGTTGGAATCGAAAATATAGTAATAGGTACGTAATATGGGTACATTGTCAGAATCAAAGTAAACGAAACTGTCAATTGAACCGTGCTCCAAAATTCGAATGTGGGTATTTAAATTAGTTTAAATGTTTAATATGTTTTATATATCACTCAATAACTGTTTTATATAGGTACGACATTTAAATAAAGCATAAGTTCCTTTATTTTGAATCTTTAAATATTGATGAAAAGGGGGATCTATTTGTACAATACGAAATCCCCTATTTCGCCCATCTCATCAGTTCCAATAGTGGAAAATTCCAAGGTTGCAACTTCCGGTCTCGGGCGGAAATTAGGGGTTGGTAATGGCGTCTGGAACCGGAAGTAGACCCCCGCGAAGCTTTCGAGCTTAAAATTCAATGCTCATCTATTGATGCCTCGCTCTGCATGTTTCGATGTCTTGTATTGAGAATATTAATAACATCTTAAGAATTTTACGACTTTATTCTTACTGAATATGTAGTAGTGAATAGATTTATGGAATTAAGTTTAATGGAAACACATAAAAATGCTACTTAGCTTACGGCAAGGGATATCTACAGTAATAATATAAATCTATACCTACATAATTTTGGACTTAAAACTTAATTAAAAAATATCAATAATCTTAAAAATCGCGTAACAGTGTGTATTTTTGATGTAACCTTAAAGTTAAACTAGACGTAGGTTTTAATGCTATAAAATAATTCTGTTTTTTTTGTCAAATTTAGTCCTAACTAGCAGAACATAATTTTTTTTGTTTTTTTTTTTGAGTCATTTGTGACGTCGCGTCATTAAATGCGACGTTTTGAGTTATAAGAAAGTAGTGATACATTACTTGTTGAATGATTTTATACAGAAAAATAACATTCGTCCATTTTTTATTTAACCTATGAAAGTGTGTTCATTAAAATTAAATTAAATTAAAATTAAATAATCATTTAATTCAGGCATAGCCCATATAAGTGTTGGTAACAGCCTTAAATAATAATGTTAAACTATGACTATGACTATTACAATTTCCTATAAACTACCATGCAACACGTATACTTAGGGCTAGGACTATACAATGCCGGGTGAGCAATACGTACACTTTGATATGATAAAATGTGATATGCCGTGGCCAAACAAGTGTACTACAAAAAACTTACTAAATTAGCAAAAGAAGAAGCATCAGATTCAAGATTTCCTTAACTTTTCTCTTATCCTTGCATCCAACAGATATACAACCCGACTAATCCGTCGCTTACCGAGGGTTGTACATGTAATTGATATATTGATTCAGACCCGTGTAACTTTTATTTGGTTAATTAATAAGACCAAACTCAAACAACGCCGATTTATTGTTGCACTCGAGTGCATAGGGCGGGTAGGGTTGGCACAGATCTTGAATAGTTTATTACTTTTGATGGCTTTTAATGTTGCTAGACACACGACTACCTAACGCCATTTTTTAGGGTTCCGTACCAAAAAGATAAGGGACTCTTATGGTGCGACTATGTCTGTCACATCGCTAAATATCTCGAGAACTACTTACGCTATCGATTTGAAATTTGGAATAGTCATGAACAAGGCTAACCCAAACGTATTGAGTCCGTTTTTTTTTTCTAGGAGTTTAGACGTTCGACTTTGAAACCTAAGAGTTTAATGAATACCGATAAGTTCTCCGAACTTAATTACGAATTTGATAGTGTTAACTATTTTTTGGGATGGAAGATCAGATGGATCCAGCAATTTGCTTTTGTAAACACTAGTGGGAGTGGTGGATAACGCTAAGATAATCAACTTTTTTTCGACAATAAAAACGACATGAATGTTCTGCAAATTGTAAGTATTATCAGGAAATTTCGCAAAATCAATAATTTATATATCAAAGATACACATCATTTCTATGGATGATAAGGATTCTAAACGATTTTTAATCAACTTTGAAAATTTTTCGAGAACGTTTTTCTCAGCTTTATACAGCACAATCGTGGTTTGAACTCATAATATTTGACCATCCACACACATGAAAGGTTAAGCCACCTGTCTTGACCATACATATACAAATCGGAAATATAAACCATGTCAAAACCGTCATTCCAAAACCAATTTCCATCACAATTCCTCATAAAACGTGCCACAAACTTAACAAACAATTTAAAAGGGCCTCAAATTAAAAATTCAGGGCACGCACAGCCCTAAGTCGAGTGGAGACAAGGGTCCGTTTCTAACCCCATTGTGTGGATTCCCACTTGTTTTTTAATACGGGGGTAGTTTCTATTATTCCCATCGAGAGCCCGCTGTTTTCCTTCGTTGACATATATGAGTATTGTTGGTTTGGAATTAGGGTTGGTTATTGATAATTTCGCTAGGGTCAAGTGTGGTATTTGTGGAATGGTTCATGTAAGTTTGATTGACCGGAGTGAGGACGCTCTGATATGTATGACAAAATTAAATTACACATTAAATTAGGTTAATTAATCGTCGCAAGTTGAATAAATATAATGTAATACGTTGAAAAAAAAAAAAATAAACAACAGGGGTCAGTTGTAACTTACCTACTAAAATTTAGATACTAAGTATTAACGTTTTAGCTTTATTAGGTCATAAGAAAAAATACTTAATTTGGTTCAAAAACTGGAAGTGGGTGTAATATTCGCCGATAAACATAACGGATATAATTGTAAATTGTACCGTGCGTTTTATTAGAAAAAAAAAGACGTAAAAGACAAAAGGCAGTATTTAATCTTGTTAAGTCGAAGAAATATGAAAAAGCTTCCAACGAGGCAGATGATGGACATTTTTACGATAGTCCGGATTCTTATACGTGTGCGCTGAAATGTTGGAGCCGCAAGCGGTGTGCCGTTTCTCATAAGAATCTGTATATTACAATGCGCATCTACGCACACGCATCCGATGTGCACAAGCCTTAAATCAATCCTTCTTCAATCCCTTCTCATCACAATCTCACATTAAATGCACCTATTAACAGCATATTTATATCGTATCGGTCTACAAATAACAAGATATTCTGCATTGATAATTATCTAAAGAGATTCTCAGTCACGCACAGCACCAGTTACTAATACAGTAGTTACTAATTGGAGCGTGCGGTTGTCCTTGTTATACTGTTCATTAGTTGACTGTGTTCGGTTTGTTATAATAGTGTCCTGCTGAGAAGAACTCGTGGTTATTTTTATTAACATAGTAGAGATAAAACGGGGTCACATTGACTGGTAATTTTAATAGAAAGAGAATTTTGATTTTTTTATTGTTAGATTTACTATAACTTGATTATGTATTGGTATCGTGCGTACCTGTGACGGTGTAACTTATAAGGGTGACCAGAATTCAGGATTTTTCCGGACATGTTGCAAATTTCGGTCGTTTGTTAGGGATGAGGTCTGCCCGCGTAGCCAAAGTGCCAATTGTTAACGCTACGTAGCGAACTAAACGCAACCGTCGCACTAATATGGAAAAATGATAGGGAGACATGACTACGCTACGCTACGGAGCGTTAATGATTGGCACGTTGGCTACGCGGGCTGAAGTGTCAGAAAGTTTTCTAGTTAATTTCACTCTATCGGTATTTCACTGTCGTTTTGGTTTGGATATTGTAAACTTCTGTATAATAGAACTCGAATCGAAAATTAGTTCATTGATTGTAGATGTATACTTACTTTATTTCTAGTGTGTAAAATGTAAATGACAGCTGTAAAAGTATGATACAAGACTATTTTGGTCCGCGGCTGGCAAAACCTCCCAATTTGTCGTTTGCCATAAGGACGCCTTGACATAACCTCTATCAAAGTATTTTGCTTCATATAAAGATACAAGCATCAAACCTCGTCCTTATGGTAAGCGACAAAGTGGGACCTTTGACTAGACTTCGACACATTATATTACATTTCCAAACTTGAAAAAAGAAACACTTAAATAAAACATTCACATTATTTATACACCGCCCGCCAACGTGGTGAAAAAGCATTTTTTATTAAAACAAACGACTGCTACCTACCAAATGTAAAACGTTCCTACAATTTTTTTACTATTCATAATCACTTTTTTTAACAAAATCATAAAAGTTCAGTATCGACTTTATTTTCTAGGCAGGAAGATTCAAATTGTACTGACAAAAATCGTCAATATCGTTCATTTGAAATATATCCTAGGATCTTTTTCTTCTAGGTACACATATCCGTTTAGAGACAAACAATGCAGCTAGGAACGCGCACTCGAATTTTAAACGTTCTTCAGTTATTCCAATAGCTAGGTGAGGGTAGGCTAGTCGAACCGTTGAATGAAGGCCAGGGTGCTTAGCCAACATCCCAATCGTTAACGCTCCGTAGCGTAGCGCAGTCATCTCTCTTATCATTCTTCCATATTAGTGCGACACTGAGAGTTGCGTTTCATTCGCTACGGAACGTAAGCGAATGACACGTTGGCTACACACCCAGTTTAGTTGTTGTAGTTTTAAAAATACTTTTATCTATTTTCTTAATTAGATACCTAGAAATCTAACGCACTTCGCACGAAAGCTCACCTGTAAATTACACAGTAAACAAATTTAAACATTAACATTAGCGTTGAGCTTGACGTATTTCTCCTCGTTGTAATAAATGAAGACAACACGTTTTTTAGCGTGTTTATAAAATAATTTTACTGGTAAGAAGTTACTCACTATAAAACACTCAAATTTCTAACCGATAATATAGGGGAAATCAAGGTAAGCTGAAGCAGTTATCGTGCTGGAAAAAACAATGCTAATGCTGTCCGCTGGACCCTTATTAATATGCGTCCTTGCTTCAAGACGATTATAGATACCGCAAAATCGACGTTGTTTCAACTCACCTCGGTCTCCCCTAATGTGTCTATTCTAAATTGTCAAATCTTGCTCAATATTGCACAATAATCTTTTTTATCATTAACATAATTAGCTTCTGATGACGCCGTTGGTTCCCTGAGCGTTCGACTCAAAACTCAAACTCCGCAAACAACAGGAATATTAGACCCCTGCCTACTCGACGAGTTTCGAAATTGGAAGCGCAAGGGAGAGGCAATGTATTTCTATAGCGCTGTCTCTTTCGGTGACACGTGTCCGTCGCCTATGAATATTGATATCTCATTATGCGATGACACTAAGGTTCTGAACGTGTTTTCTAATTACTGTTGTTAATTAGAAGTTTATTTTAAGATATAATGAGTTTGGGGTCTCATGATATATCAGTTTACAAGGATAAAAGCCAGGCCGCAATTAATGATTACAATATATTTTCCTAAAAGTGTACACAAAAATCTTTTGTGAAGATAATAGAACGCAAGCAAGACGTGTAATATCAATTAAAAAACTGTTTCCCTTACAAAACCCTTTATTAGTAACTGATCAGAAAATAAGCCTAAAGTGACAAGCTATTTTGCTACATAAAATGATCACACGACTCACAATAAACACATAACAAGACTAAAAACACCTTTTCACCAGGTGGTAAAGGCCCTTGATGAGAAAGTTGCATAGTATCCACATGTGTGGCAAAGTAATCTGATTCCAATTTTGAGTTGTTTCCTTATGTTGGTATGGTTGGTTGGTAGGATTGACTTTTACAACGAAATTTAATTAACATTGGTTAAACTAAATCGAGATCAGACGAGAATTCACAAATAATTATTACATATTTAAATTTGACCTATTATATATGTCTAACTTATTTAATAACATATTTGTAAGATTTAACCATTGACCGAGAATAATAAACTTATGTCAGACAAAACTTAATGATGCGAGATTGGCACTCATCTTTACATATATAGCAATTAAAATTTTATGCTACTAAAAAAATCGCATAGTTCATAAAAAAAATTGCGCAATAAACTTAAAACAAACAAATCACAAAATTCCCAATTCCGTTGACCCAATTCGATATCCGGCTCGAAGGACCAAATCCATAACTAGGAAACAAAGCGGTTACCTCTCACCGGCAGAGCACTTCAAAGGGATGGCGACCGCACCGCACCCCCCTCCCCTCAGGGTATGGGGGTGGTGTGCGGGTGACGTGTTCACGAATAGTGCGTAAGGGATCGACTGGAGGAAATGAGAGTCTTGGAGACTTGGTAGGTTTTTTTTAATTGAAGGTAGGTACTACAATGGGTACTGAAATAATGATGAAGTTTGAATTGGTTGTAACCTTAATAGTCCGCAATGTAACTAAAATCGCATGCGAGTTCGCGTGTCGTCTAAATCAGCCCTTAGTTTGTTGAAGACCGACTGAAACCCATTATAACGTATTTGTAACGATAACCTCCAGCTGGCCAGAGACCTATAAAAGGTCTCCCATTCCATTATTTTAAATCTCTATTTTGACAAATTAAAATTGCATTTTTCATGGCAAGTTTTGACGTGTGAGCGGCAAGGTAATTTTAGGTTACATAAATGGCTAAAGAAAAAAGTCAAAAGTTATGGTCGGCTTTATTATTCATTTGTAAGCCAGTTGTGTCCCACTGTTGGGCAAAGGCCTCTCTTTCTTCCACGTGTCTCGATTTATGGCAATATTACGCAGCGGCTTACGTGAGCGATGACTCGCGAATGCGACGCGGCGCGGCGCATTCGGAGATCGCCCACGTAGGACACTTCCATAGGTATCAAAGGATTGAATACACCCGCGCAGCGCCGCGCCTCTTCGCATTCGCGAGTTATTCGCTCACGCAAGACACTGCCTTAGGCCAATTTTTCCGAAAAGATCGTGCTGCCATCTCCTTCGAGGTCTGCTGTGAGCGTGACGCCGCACCGTTTGGTGTCCACTCGGTAGTTTGCGTGGCCCACAACACCCACAAGTCGTTTGGCGTACGGCAGATCTGTCCGGCCCAATCCCATTTATGCTCAGCGGCTGTCAGGGCTACGTCGGCTACTTTGGTTTTGGTCGGCTTTATTATTAGGAAATATTTCTGAACGCTTCCTTTGTTAGGGACTTTTGACGTTTACTGCACACAAGTTTTATACTTGTTTGGTATCTCTTATACTGATGAAATATCTTGTCTTTACATTAACTTTAATCCTCGCCAGAAATCAAATGAACATCCAGACTACCCTTAAAAATCGTTTAAAAATGGAATCCCAAACCCATGCATATTGCATTAAATTAGCTTAGGGTGGCCACGCTGCCCGGCGAGTCTTGGGACAGTCCCGTTTGACATGCTAATATAACCTAATATTTTCATTCGGGGACACGCATTAATTCTCCCCCCCTACATAAATAATACATGGCAACGTCATGTGGAACGACGTATTATGACATTATCTTAAAATTTGCATTTTCCTTTGAAGCGTTTAGCCTTTGGCCTTTTTTACCTAAAAGTTGTACATAATTGTATTTTTTCGTTGTAAGAGGTGTTTTCATTGTAAACACTTTCCGTCCCACCCTAAGTTAGTATAATTCGGTTTTTCCTTATCGGATGATTTTAAATTTGACGCTATGTTTACCTGAACGAGCGAAATAAATGAGAATTGAAGTCCTTCTTGCAGTTATAAATGGTCAGAATGTGAGCATGAATATAGAGTTTATAAGAACTTATAAATATATTGAATTAAAATACATAGTATAAAATCAGATGTCGTAAACACTATCTAATCTGCGAAAAAATTGTCCATATCGAATGTTCTCTAAGGATATTTTTAGATAAAACATTGTATATAGGTATTATATTATATTTAGTACTTAAGTAACTTATTTCTTGAAAACGGCACAACGCTAATAATCTATATTACTAGTGCAGGCCCTAATTTTGCCAGTTATTGACTATGCGGACGCGTGCACGACTAATATCTCTCAGGAGTAGGTACCTCAATAAGCTAGACCATCTTATGAAATAATGGCATACGTTTTATTTTCGGACTTCGCAAATACGACCATGTTTATTTTTATCGCCGTCAGCTATATTGGCTCTCCATCCATCGTCGTAGGTCCCTTAGAATCCTGAGTATTTTATTCTCAGGATTCTAAGGGACGTAAATTCACTTTCATCACCCCCCGTCCAGGATGTGAACTCCGTTCCTCCCGTTCTCTCAAACTCTCGATTCCTTCTCACCGTACTGGTTTTATGTCTAACTCTTTCGCCGTTGAGGCAATCCGTCTCTGGAATTCCCTCCCTCTCTTTATTCGACAAGCCCCAAGCAAACCCGTTTTCAAACGACTACTTCGCAAGCATCTTCTGTCAGAAGAACTTAAATAAGCTTCACCATCATGTATTATGTTCATAATTATATGTATTAGTCTATCTTTTATACATTATATAAGTAGTAGTATTTTACTACTTATATAATTTTAATATTATTTGACTTCACGTTTAAAAATCCTTATTATTTGTTATTATTTTTTCCTGCACCAACATACACCAATGTCTCTGTCTGACCCAATGGTTGACTGGTAGAGAATGCCTTTTGGCATTAAGTTCGCCATTTGTACATTTTTCTTTACGTGTGAAATAAAGTTTAAATAAATAAATATACAGAACCAATTTTTTTTTTAATCTTACCACACTCAATGTTTTTTTTACTTGGTTACCATATAACGAGTATTTTTTTGGTGATAAATTTATGTAATAAAGTGGCGTTTTATGCTATGACGGTAACAAAAACCACTAATCATTATTTTATTGTGGCCGTAACGTAACTTACCGAGGTATAATATAAAAACACTTAAAGAGAGATAAATGTGAATTGTGATTACCTACCTTATGTAGTTAAGAATAATTGTTTTAATGTTAACATGATGAACGTACCTGGAACAAATACACAAATTATTAGTTTATGATTTTGTACATGTAATATGTATGGGAGGTATAAGGAGATAACTAATGTTTTCTAATTATTTATAATATACATGTCGCAGCCAACTGGTTAAAAGCAAGCTAATTAGTTGGATGAAGAACAACCAGCCAAGTCATTGATCGCAACGTTTAACCAGATGACTGAACGTCGTATAATCATTTAGGTAGTTAATTTCGACATTGATGAATTTGATGTTTGGTTAGGTTAGGTTAGTATTTTACTGTAAATAAATATATTTTATCTTTTGTTTTTTTATTTCTTTCAGTTTTTAGGACACATTTAAATCACTTGGCTGAATGAATCAGTCGTATTCAAAGAGCTGACTTTCAATACGCCAAGTTATTCAACGTTGAGTGATTTTCTACCGGCCTAGGGGACTAATTAGCTGGCTAAGTTTACCAGATGGCTGCGGACATACATATATCGTTGCATTCGTTGCCTATGCACTCACAATACAAGCTTTATCGAGTTTACCTTGGGGGGTCAATCAATTTATATGTATGTATGTAATATAATAATATGTATGTATGACCAGTCATCATAAAAATTAACGTATCAGACTGCGTCAAAAGTATATACATGTATACGATTCTCCGATTAATTAACCCGAACTGCCGGGATATATCTCTATTTTAGTGATGTGACAAATATTCACATTCGTATATTCGCACCATTTAAAACATTCGCATGAATTTCGCATTTTAAACAAGCGAATGTTTTGCGAATGCGAATGTGCGCAGGCCGTATCTTGTCTCGTCTATTCGCGTATGGGCAGTGCGAACTGTTTTGAAGTAATGCATTTTGTCCAGTAGACAGCATTTCTCAACACTTTATAACATCCCGTTCTAAGGTTACATATGTTTTACGTACTAACAGTTTTTTTTCTAATTAGGAATGATAATAACAACTACATATTCCCTAAAATTCGTATTCGCATTCGTACATTCACATCCTGGATGTCCGGATTCGCATTCGCGTTCGCGAATGTGAAGAATGCGACATTCGTGACACTGACATCCCTGATGCTCGATTTGGAAATTTTGTGGATGGCAGACACTTTTGGCGCATTGTTTCATACGCTCTATTGATAGTGGCTGTACTCGTAGTCCTATAATAACCCTTTTATGCTTTAATAATAATCTATAAGAGGGAACTTTTTGTGCAGTATCATAGCGTAATATCTTGCACAAAGGCAAGCGTAAAACATGTCACGCTACGACTCTAAATTATCTTGTAAGCTTTGCTGAGAAATATATTATTATACCAGGTTATTGTACTATGCGAGATTTTCTTTATATGACGTCGGTGGCAAACAAGCATCCGGTCCGCCTGATGGTAAGCAGTCACCGTAGCCTATGGACGCCTGCAACACCAGAGATATTACATTTTCGAGATCATTTAAAATTGAAACTAATAAAATAATAATAATAATGTATAACAACCTATTTATACAAAACAATCACCAGCATGCGAATGCGGAACTGCGGTGCAGAGCGTGGACCATATTATCAGGGAATATCCACTCACCAAATACCACGGGGCCTACCGCGAAAACAGAAATTCGCAAATTGCGGGGATCTTTCTCTTTTACTCTCACTAAGACGTAATTAGAGTGACAGAGAAAAATGCCCAGGGCAGCCCGTGGTCTAGTTCACCCTAGACAACAATGTCACCCATTGGATCCAGCAATTGGACGTACTGCTTCAATAGATTTACCAGCCCGCGTAGCCAACGTGTCTATCGTTCACGCTCCGTGGCGAACGAAACGCAACTGTCACAGTCGCACTAATTTGGAAGGGCGATAGAGAGAGATGACTGCGGAGCGTTAACGATTGTAACGTTGGCTACGCGGCCTGTTACCTTTATTTCATAGGAGTATGAACGATTGTATTTTTTTCCAAATAACTTCATACAAATAGATGCTCGGATTTCAATTTCTGTCACGACTAATGAAGGTCAATAATATATCATTAATAAAAAAACTATTAAAACAAGACACAGACAAAAAGTAAACAGAAAACCCACTTCTTGTTTCTTAAAACCGCACCGTCATCTAATAACACAAAACTTTCTGATTTGACAGCCGATACCAACCTTTGGTTTAAAATTGTAAAAAAAAAATCTTTTCACAAAACAGATTTTATCTCCTGAGATATTAGTATCAAATTGCCGTGAAATATAACAATACGAATTATTTCCTTATCTTGAGATTCTTTCCCTTGAGCTTTAAGCTTCGAAACCCCTGATAAGCAGCAGATTATTTTTATTTAAATATTTAGGTATGAAGATACTTTATCTTTAGCAAGTATATTAAGGGGTCGTATTTGGGAAAAAAAAAGCAGACAAAATAAAAACAGAGATCTATAAGAAATATGACAATCAACACAGATATATATTTATACATATATTTTTGCAACGAATTTAGTTTATGGTTAAATCAAAGGTAGAGAGACATTTATTATAAGTACTTAGGTTACATAACTAGGCTTAGTTGTAGTAAATCAGCTGAAACTATACTTTCTATATCTACCTTAAGTTGCCATTTATATATTGTATATGTGTAAGTATAAATATATATATATATATATATTGTATTATATTATATTGTATATTTATTAGTATATTAGGTATTGTTTTAATACTTATATAAGTAGTATGTGTGTTTGTATTTAATAGTCTCCATATTTAGCTCCTTGCACTACCTGTTGACTTTTGTATGAGTTCGAAATTTCCTGCTACCTAAAGGTTGTCTGGAAGAGATCGCTTTTTAGCGATAAGACCGCCTGTTGTTACCTGGTTCTATTTTCCTTTAAAATTCATTTGTAGTTTTACATGTATGTAAAATGTATAATTGTTGGTGCAATAAAGAATATTTACTTACTTACTTAGTTAACCTCTACCCAATCTACCCATAAGCGGAATATCAACAGAGTGGAATCTACCATGCCGCAATTTTCTTTTAATTAAAATATTTTTACCATTAAAATAACCTTGAGAGCTTGGTGTTTTAAAGATACGCTAATAACCGCCATGTTCTAACAAAATAAACACTTCTCAAATATAATAGATAACTGTAATTGATCAAATAACTCTAATCCAACAAACCATCGAACATAACCAAGAACAATCACAAATCGTGTCCACTCACTGATCAACCATAATTGCGTTACAATATACTCATCGGGATTCAGTTAGTCGTTTAACTGCTATTTATTACCCCTTATACAACTACTAAACGACTATAGCTCTTATAAGAGAAACAACAGAAATTACATTGCATTATTGCTGTCCGGTTTTCGAACGGAGGACTTTCAAACTTATCCGAAAGAGTATAAAGGTTGTATTAGAGTGGAGGTGTATAATTTTATTCTGTATTTGATCGTGGGAGGCGGCTACTGTGTTACGCCAGCGCGAATATGAATTAATTGTGTTATTTATCTGTAATGAGACGGTACTTGGTGGCTATGTTACGATTAACATGAATAACGCATGAGTAAGTTGTTGTTTGTGCTTGGACAGTAACAGTTTTCTTACTGAACCATAATACCTAGTATCGACTAATATTTAAAATGCGAAATTATGCATGCCCGTCTGTTCGTTACATCTTTACGCTTAAACGATTTGAATTAAATTTTGGATGGAGATAATTTGAGCCCCATGGAAGAATAAAGGATAGTTTATATAACGGAAATCTTTATTAACGCAGACGAATTTGCAGATGAAAACTAGTCAGTCATAATTACATTGATTAAAATTTACTTGCTACCCTTTAATAGTATAACTAGCATGACCAATGACTAACTTTTATGACGCATCTTATCATTAATATGAAAGTTGATGAGGTAGTTACGGAATTTCCCCAATAAATTATGCCATATCGGAAAACAGAGTAGTTGTAACCATATTAAGTTGACATGTTTGTCGATGGAATAAAATGGGCCCGGTTTTGTACTATTTGCAATTAGATATGATCTCAGATAGTTCTCAATATCATTATAAATTAGTATTATTTACCATTAGATCATAGATAAGTGTTTTGATTAATGAAACCTGCCTGGTCTCGTCCATACAAGCTTGAATAGCGAGACATTTGCTAAGCAGGTTTTGTGTTATGGAGTCAACAGGCATTTATTTTTTTCTTAGTACGTATAGGCTGATAAACGAAAATCTATGTATAATTAATAGGCAAATTTAATGGTCGGAAGGTGACAAAAACTACAAACACCGATAAGGGATTGCTTACGTGTGTGTATATACGATCGATATTTTTCTGTTCTATTCACCACAACCGAGATTTAAATAGCGAGTTTTTCACGATAAAGATTAAGTATAACATAAGGTGGAAATTCCCACGCACATTACATTTTTTTCAAGATGGTCACACTAGCGACGTAAAGTTGTCGCTAACGGACATGGGTTATTATCGCCTTGTACACATCGACATGGTCTGTCATAATCATAACACATACTAACAAACATCTTTACCTCCGAGATGTAACTTCGAATTTCAACTTTGCAGCTGTAGATATAAGATTCATATTTGAAAGGGGTGTAAAGTAACATGAGCATATCGTTAGCAGAATCGTAGCTGCATCGATTGCAGGTGTATTGGCATTGCTTCGCGAGTTGAGGACGGAAAAACCCAACGTAGCTGTATCTTCCATAGTCGTTGCAACTTTAGGCCCTTTAGGGTTTAGATACTTTAGAGAATTAGGGGTGTTATAATTATAAGATGTGTGTCTTTCCGTGGGACCGTAAAGGATCACTCACGTTAGAAGGGCCCGGGTCCGGGACGGGGCATCCGTCACTTCGTTTTCTATAGAAAAGCCGGTGTTGCGGCTTCCGACACGTCCGAAGGGAGGAGCCTAAGCGATATCTTACCGAACAAAACTTTCTGCCATTTTTTGCGGGGGAAACGTGCACACAGTCGCACTTCTCACTCACTACATACAAAATCCAATCTGTAATGACGACACAAGTACATAGAAAATGACACACGTCAAAGACAAATCTTGCACACCTCGATCTCTTTTTGTGTACGGACGAGTCACAAAATGCACCGCCATAGGCACAGTTGTACCTATGCTTTGGCAGAGGGGAAATAGTATGAATACCGTCTCCCTTCCCTGTGTTGCTCGAAGATAGAAAGCATTACATGATAACCTGTCAAAGAAAATGAAATGTCTGTTGGCTGGACCCGGACCCGCGCCGGTCTAGCGTTAATCATCCTTAACTCTAAAACGAGTGAACAGATTTGGTTGTGTTTTTAGACTTTTTAGGATTCCGTATCCAAAGGGCAAAACGGGACCCTGTTACTAAGACTCCGCTGTCCGTCCGTGTGTCACCAGGCTGTATCTCATGAATCGCGATCGTTAGACAGTTGAAATTTTCACAGATGATGTAATTCTGTTGCAGCTATAACAACAAATACTAAAAAACAGAATAAATACATATAAAAAAGGGGCTCTCATACAACAAGCGTGATTTTTTTGCCGTTTATATAGATACCGCACCCGCGTACGGCACCCTTTGTACGCGAGTCCGTCTCGCACTTGACCCGTTATTTATTATTTGAAAGCAGTTTTTAAACATGTTTTATTAAAATCGGCTCATCGGGTTAATTTTTTTGGGTTTTTTTAACATTTAAATTATAATTACATCTTGTATGACGTATAAGTAAGAGACATATACACATGCTCTTGTGAGCGTTCACCTAAAAGCGTTTGGAATCACTTCGCCGTTGATGTATAGTGTCTAATTATGTGTTGTTAACATTAGCATGAAATAGAGGTGTCAGAGATTTCAATAAGAAAGAAGAGAGCCAAACGATTCACTGTCCCTTTCCTTTTTACTGCTTGTGTACCGTACGACAATTAAAACCTAGTCACGGCTGGGTTCAGTTAATGTTCATAGTTATATATCTCTTCCTTTATAATTAAGAATGCTTTCAAATAAAGATATCCGTTGATCCATTATTTAAATTAAAAAGCGTACATTTATCTAGGTACAACCGGTAAAACTGACATTTCGTCAAAAAGGAACGCCCGCTCAGGTCCGCGCACGCCCTCTCACGCCCGCTTCCGCCGTGTGCATTAAGCTTTATAATATTTTTAAGCACCTACATCTAAGGTGCATTGGGTTAACTTCGAAAGCGAATTTTGAAAATGGCAAAACCAGAAACATTTCATACATTAGCAAAACATACGATACTGTAATTTACTGTAATGCACCAAGGCATCTTGCTTACTGTCGCTACAGTACAAAGTGCCTCTAATTTTTTTTATAGAACACGACGGTGGCAAACAAGCATACGGCCCGCCTGATAGTAAGCAGTCACCGAAGCCTATGGACGCCTGCAACTCCAGAGGTGTTACATGTGCGTTACCGACCCTTTAAAAATCTGTACACTCCTTTTTTTAAGAACCTCATACTGTAGACCCTCGGGAAAATGTCGACTAGTTTAGTCGATATTCGCCATTTTACAAGCTTTTTATTAACTTGCAAATTGCAATGTACCTATGCATGCACGGGTCAAATCTTGCAAGTTAAATTAGACCAACTTCCCGGTTTCCGATGAAACTGAAAATTTGCATACATGTGTAACTCGGGTAACAATGCAATATTATGGTACCATCGACCTGATCTGATGATGGAGACAGGAGGTAGGCATAGCAACGCTGTGATAAAACAACCCAACCTAGAATTGATAACATTTCATATTTTTAAGTGCTACTTTTTATTGTCTACATCGATAGAACGCACTAATTTAAGGTACCCGTATTTTTTTATTTTGCGTAAGTCCTATATTTTGGTCATAAAATCTATTTATATTGTTACTTGAAACAAAAGGGTGTATGTAACAAACGTCATTTGTGAGAATCGTGACGTCACGGATCTGTTTCATACACTGGAAAAAACGTTGAATTAATTTACATTTGAGCATAGACAACAGTGCGAGTGACATAACCTCAAACGTTAAAAATAAAATCACAAATTAACAAGTATCACAAACGTCAAACTCAAGTCAAACGATGGTTTTCATCCCGTTTTCAATGACAATATCAACCCAATCGGAAGTAATTTTTTTGCTTGTAGTGGCAGAACTGAAGGAGCCGGGTGACGTCAATTTCCGTTTTAACTATTTTTAGAGATTTTGAATACAAAAATTCGTAAAAAATATATAAAATTTATTTGTTTGTAATCTACAGGAGCCCCTCTGGAAATGGTTTTCGATTTAGGGATATTGAAAATTTTGGAATGTTGTCAATTGGCTCGATGAGTATTAGTTGCCTGTGGAAAAAAAAAAAAAATTGCCAAAAAATTATTCAAAATGAACCCGCTTTAGAAGGTACTCCAATGCACCTGTATTGTACAAACTTCAAATAGAGCAACCTTTTAAGCCAAACCCAGTCACCTAGATCTCAATCCCGCGCTAGACGTCTGAATATTTAACGCGTACGCGAGGCTTTCAGACGCTTTTAAAGCGAGGATTAAGGTTTTGAGGCTGCCAATCGATAACCTGCACATCGTTTTGAGACATTGAATAGTTTTACTGTTATTATTATACTTTACTATTATATTGTTTTACTGTCCTCATGAAAGCTCTTCTAAAAAAGCAAGATTTTAAAAAATCTAGAACCCTATCGACCTATCGTGTTAGACCGGGCACCCCGTCTTACCCCACTCTCCCCTATACAATTTCGTTTTTAGTTCTGATTTTGCCAAATCTCGCATTTAACTAAAAACCTCTGTTTTTAGTTAAATGCGAGATTTTCAATTTGATTGCACACTAACAATGAAATTGAAAACTTTGGTTTTATTTTGTATAAAAAAAAAGTCTACAGGCAATAATTTTATAATACAATTTCTTGAAGACATCACTAAAAGACTTCTCATTATAATATTTACAAAATGAAGAAATAATTTATTGATTTATAAATCCTTTATTTATACTAGTAAATAAAATATGCAAAAAGTTCCATCTACTAAGTATTGAATGATGCACTGTGGGATGTTTTACCGTTCTTACTGGTCAAAATTGTTTAATTGATTTTTTCTCAAAATTATGGACACACTTTTTTTCTTGACGGTGAAATAAAGGTTTTGTATGTGATCAATTGATCATAATTATATTATTAAAAAATATATGGAAAGCGCTTTACTAACGTTAATCGTCTTATCTCGTCGTCGTTGTCGTATTATCGATGGGCACTATGAATGCTAAAAATGATTCGTCACCATAGACAGCCGCTTCCTGGCGATTAGCAAAGCAAATGTACCCGGAAGTACCGGTGACTCTATGTCTGGTCGGCTTACTATAATACTACGCAAATTTACTTACGATATCTAGCGCATTAAATATGTAATATGGAATCAATTTTAAATTTCAATGTCAATGTATGCGCTTGCATGCATCTTATACATATATGACTAAAACGATTGACATTCGGATTACGATACTGTTTCAGTATGCCATCATTGTGTAATGGTCTTCTAGTTCAGTGCCGGTAAGAGCATTTATATGTGAGTTTATCATAATTATCATACCTGTTTCTGCTCTTATGTGTGGCGCATTGTTCGAGCTTATTGTGTGGAACTAGGTCAATTGTCCCATAATATAAAATAAACCGGACAAGTGCGAGTCGGACTCGCCCACCGAGGGTTCCGTACTTTTTAGTATTTGTTGTTATAGCGGCAACAGAAATACATCATCTGTGAAAATTTCAACTGTCTAGCCATCACGATTCAAGAGATACAGCCTGGTGACGGACGGACGGATGGACGTACTGACGGACAGCGGAGTCTTAGTAATAGGGTCCCGTTTTACCCTTTGGGTACGGAACCCTAAAATAGGTTTCTGGTGTGTATCCCCCGGCCTTATTGTCTATGTCCATTCGATGATGTTGACGACATGACATGATCCTGACAAGATTCTAGTTTCATTCATGATTACTTACGGATATGTTCCATACATTTCGGTTTCACTTTAAATAAGCAAGAAAATGACCAGAAACAATAAAATCGACGCATCAAATTATAATGAATAGTAAATACAAGTAATAAAACATTTCACGACTGTCACACACCATCTCCGGCGTCTTTCCCAGTGTCCAAAACCCCGTATAATCCTCACCGTAACGAGCTCATTCGGCCCGATGCGCACACGCCCATCGCGCACGTCGCCGCCACGCGACCCACCAGTTTTTATTATTGGACTTGGCGGTCCTCTTCCGTGCGTTATTGTTATCTTGTAAAGAATAGTTGACTCGACTGCCCTGTTCGTGCGAATCCAGTTTTTTTTGTCATAAAACTATAGCTTGCTTGAGTCGCTGCCTCAGTCACGCATAATAATTTATAAAAAAACTGCCACATGTCGCAATAGGTTCCAATCTTATTAATATTTATTTTTGCAAGATAATTATTTAAAAAAAAGTAATGCTAAAGTCACATTGCGGCTACGCTTAACATTTTCTTTAAATACAATGATTGAACAATGGAGTTTTTATTTAATCTTTGGAATTTTGTATCTTCGTCTAGTCCAAAACGCTAAAATGGCCAAACACGAATGCATATTGTATTCCTATATCGAGTCACACTGTTATTTAATGTTAGTGCTTCTTAACGGAGGTCTAGACTGCCGGTCCGCGCATCCGGCTAAGCAAAAACTGCCAAAACCTATGCCATCTGAATACTAAACGTTTAAAGCGTTTCCGTGATTTTCTTCTTTGGGCACAGTTCTGTATATAAAAGATTAGCGTTTAGAATTAATAAATCGAGGTTCATATTTATGATGACGAAAAATCGATTGACATTTCATATTTTTATATTTTTCATATTTTTTTTTATTTATTATAGTAATAAATGTAGTCTATCTTAACTTTATATGTGTAGTATATGTATTATATTGTATTTTTAATACTTTTTTCTTTATTTTTATTTTTTTGCACCACCCGTTAACTTCGCTTCGTTCGCCATCTCACTATCTGAAGGTTGTCTGGAAGAGATCGCTGTTTAGCGATAAGTCCGCCTGTTGTTACCTACCAATGTGTATATTTTATCAATTTCTGTATCTGTTTTTTATGTAGTGTGCAATAAAGAATTTTATTATTATCTCCTTTATTTATTTTTCGTCTTAGGCTAGGTCATTTATAATATGAATATAAAAGTAAAATATAAAAACACTTCAAAAACAATACAAAAGATACAAACACATTATAAAAAACCTAACCTAGGGTGCCGCCAGCAGCGGGGCAGGGCCCAAGCTGCCGGTGGTCAGGGCCGCAGAGAGAGAAACCGTCGGACTATCCGCGCCGTGTCCAAGATCACCGCCTTCTGCATCTGACCCTTGATCCAACCACCTAGCGAGAGTCTCTCAAGGTGTTGGTCGAGACTCTTCGCTATGAGACCGTTCGCTGAAACGACTATTGGGACAATGATCGTCGAATCAACATCCCACATGGCGGTTATCTCGTGGGCCAAGTCTAGGTACTTGCTGGACTTGTCCTTCTCAGCTTTCACGAGATTCTCATCTTGGGGGATGGTGATATCGACGAGCACGGCCCGGCGTTGCGATCGATCTATTATCACGATGTCAGGCTTATTGGCTACAATAGTCCTGTCAGTGATAATAGATCGATCCCAATAAAGCGTGGCACGACCATTTTCGAGAACTGGCGCAGGTGAGTACTTGTAGTACGGTACTTCGCGGTCCACAAGGCAGTATAGAAGAGCAAGTTGCTGGTGAATAATTCTAGCTACGAGATTATGTCTGTGCAAGTACTCGCCGTTAGCAAGATGAGAACAACCGGAGATGATATGCCTGAGTGACTCTCCGGGACGGCGGCATGCCCGACAAATGTCGACCGTACCGTCCCTCAGGATATATTTCCGATAGTTGTTCGTCATCATAACTTCGTCCGCAATTGCACAGGCAAAACCCTCGGTTTCTCCGAAGAGGTCCCCGAATCGTAACCAGTTCACCGACGCGAGCAGGTCCACGTCAGGTCCCGTGAGGGCCTTGTAGAACCGCCCGTGTAGCACCTTACTCTCCCATGCCGCCTTGCGATCCGCAGTACTTAGTACCACAGGTTTGCGCCAGTTCTCGTTTGCCAAGGAGAGCGGCGTGAGGTTCCTGTCTACTGCCACCACATCACGATGCATCCCATACTCGTTGTTAAGGAAATAATCCCTGAGATTGCACACCTCGCGGTTGTGGAGATCTTTGGCGTTTAGGAAACCTCGACCTCCACACTTCCGTGGGATGTACAATCTCATAACAGACGAGCGTGGGTGTAGCATACGGTGTGTGGTGAGCAGTAGTCGGACCCTCCGATCCAGGGCGTCCAGCTCGGTCTGAGTCCACCTTAGTATGCCAAAGGAGTATGTGAGTAGGGGCATTACCCAGGCGTTGAAGGCGCGCACTTTGTTGCCTCCTGACAAAAGACTGTTAAGGACTTTTGTGAGCCGACTGAAAAAGCGCTCCTTATTATTATTATTATTATTATTTTTTGTAACACGACGGTGGCAAACAAGCATACGGCCCGCCTGATGGTAAGCAGTCACCGCAGCCTATGGACGCCTGCAACTCTAGAGGTGTTACATGCGCGTTGCCGACCCTTTAAAAACCAAAACATAACATTTCACACGTCAAATTGTAATAAGTATGATACATATTTAAATGTAAATCGTGGAAAATCTGTACTCGAATGGGGGAAACACTAGAATTTGTCCTGAAAGTCTCTTAAAGAAACATACAACCAAGTTGAGAAACTCCTCCTTTTGAAATTTTGAAGCATAAACTGTTCTGATGGCTCTGATGCGTAGTTTTTTTTAAACCAAGTATTTTAAAATAGTAACACAAACATGACTGCTTCGAACTACTACTTCGAACATAGCAACCATACGAAAAAAGTCTATTTTAATTGCATCATACTCGACCAAAAAATTTCATAAAAACAACTTCACTCAACCCAAAAATTAGGGTGCCCATTCTCCCGCACCTGAAGACGCGTGCATGATACCCGTGTAGTTACACTCTTATTAAACTACCCCTGAACAAGACGTCAAAAAGGGCAATTTGCTGGTGATGTTATGTGGATTTTATTAAGCGTTTCATATTTGGGGAGTTATTGAAGGGTCGTATTCATATTTATTCATGAGTGAGATATGAATTAATAACTGTATTTATCATGTGCAAGGTGTGCGGGCAAGTGGAATTTGGCATCAATTTGGTTACATTTTTGGGAAATGTAATATGTCTTTATGATTATTAAATAATTTCTTAAGTTGTAGACCCATTAAGCAATCTGGAGTAAGGATCTTTAAACCTGATGACTATTCTTGAACAAAAACTACATGCTGTCGGATTTATTCTAAGCATTTTAAAGATATATTGTATAGAATCGGTATAAACCCATTCTCTTACTTATATTTTTTTTAATCTCGCTATAAATTAGTTTTATAGAAAATAAAAATATTTATTAGCAAAAACACGTAGGCACATGACACATACACGCTGCTTATGGTTCCTGAGCTAAGATTTCCTGTGTTAATGAAACCAGTAAAATATTAAACTATAGAAAAGAATATGCAACCGTAAAGAGAAAATTGTAACCAACTTATCTTACTTATTTAAGTACTTAATAGACAATACAGTAATGACAACCATGAATTAATTACAACAATGTTATTTGGGCAGTATTTGTTAAACAGAAATGTATCACCATTTTTATCGATAATAGTTTTAGATCATGCTCCATCATTACACTCTCAATCAAGTGCTGATCTATTCGTGGCCATTGTCGCGTCACTAATGTCAGCAAATCGAATTGCGCCGGCTGACAGATGGCCCACGAGCCCCCGACGACCCACCGACGACAAATTTGCGATATTACATACGGATTAATGTCCGTGCACCATTTTTTAGGGTTAAATTGTCTTTTCAGTATCACCCCCTCTCAAAATTAAAAAGACATACCCAACTTTATTTACTTGGAATAGGGTTTTATTTGGAATGGTGGACGAAAGAGTTTTCTATTGTTTCGAGCGAGATCGCAAGGGTGATGGGGTAGATGGCATCCGTACGATGGTTATCATAATCCCTGCATTGACATGATGTGATGACACATGTCGTGCACTAAAATGCTTTAAAAAATCCATTAAAGTTTCTCTAACGCATCAGGCGTTTTCGAACCTAAATTCGAGATGTGTAGAGGTTAATTTTGCTTGTTGAGTTGTTTGGGAATAGTTTACAATTAAAAAAGAGGTTTGCTCGTGATCTGAGCTTAGTCTGTGAGTTTGTTCAGCGTGTTTGCTTTGCTACTGTCAAGAGGGACTATTTGCGATGTCCAAAGCAATATTTGTCTAAATTACAAGCCGAATAGACGTCGAAGTTTATTTTAATTAGTTGATGTTTTATCGATAAACGTCAGTAACGGTATCTCTATCTCTACTTAGTTATATGTATATAAAACCTAGAAATTCTAATGTTTAAATACTTTGTGATAATTATGGATAAGTCTTCTAATTAACCCTTAGAAAATATGTTTCACTTCCTCCGTTTAGTACGTGAAAGAGAAAAAACATCATTACATCTATGCACTATCATATACGGAAAAAACTGGCAAGCCAGATGTTTTCCTAAGCACACTAGTCTTAATTACACAGGCCGGACAAAACACAAATATTTTCCAATCAAACAAGTCGATTAATACGCCAATGCACAGTGGTCCAGATTAAAAATGCGCGAACAAAAGAGAATTTTGAATTAATATAGCTTTATGCGCAATAAGTAGAATCGAAGGAAATTACAGGATTCCAAACAACACAAAAGGACCCTCGTCGGACGACTAATGGGGACATTTTAATATGGGGTGCATTGTAGAATTTGCTGATACAGCTTTTAAACAATTTAAAAAAAGCATAGTTGCCGGGATGAAACTTTACTAGTTTTTAGTGTAAAATAATTGTAGATAGAGTCCGTCTAAGCTAACTTTACACCGACTTGAACAGAACAAAGTGAAGTAGTGGTCATTATAAACGTCACATTTTCATAGAAATTTGACATAAAATTATGACACTGCCACACTTTGTCATTGAAAATGCCATGCAGAGTTAGCTAGACTTGAATATTGAGTCGGTGTAACACAGGCAAGAAATATCAACAAAATATAATTAACAAAAAAAAACGAAGTTTTCGTCACTATTTATATTAACTCTGAGCGAACCTCAGGTAAGAGCGACTAGAAATATTATCAAACATTTCAACTTATAACTGCAACCGAAGTTCAATATAGTTTGCACTGAATATCGCCCGGCAGTCTTGGCGACAAGAAACCCGGATGAGAAATAAAAATATATGAAAAATATTTTTAAAGAGACCTTTATAGATTACAAGAGCCCTGGCACTGGCACCCACAATGCGCCCTCGAGAAAAAAAATAGAAAATGTAAAAATTATCGTACGAAAAACCTCGCGACAAATGAACATCGGGAGCTCGAGAGGTCATTAAAACGAGGCTCGATCTAAACCGGGGGGAGGGCGGTGGGGGACTTTTGAGAACTCTGTAATTGGACCAGGGAGGGTCTTAAATCGCATTCGGAGCAGCGCAGGCGGAAAGACGGCTGAACCGACGATAATTAACAACGAATGTGGGTGAATCGATTTTTCACAATATTCCAAGTATGCCCATTAGATTACCGCGCAGCGCAATTACTCAAACAATAACTCTTCAATATTAAAGTTAAACCCCCGTTTTGTGGGAAAACTTTGCTTGTTTAGCAACTGGTGCGTAATGTTCTGTTTTTCCTTACAACGTTGACTGAGCATATATTTTTAGTTTTCTTTTCTCTGTTTACGTAATTGTGTATTTTGTGAGCAAACGTAGGGTCGGTAATCGTTTCGGTAATTTCGTTTTCACCGTGAAATAACATGTTTGCGTCGCATTAGCATCGAGCTTTGTGTTTAACGGCGACAAATTCACAATTTTTAGCTTACTTGAGTTAGCTTAATGGTAAGTGATGGAAATGCAACAGAAGAAAAGCTAATCATGATTAGTAGGTTAGATTTAGACATTTCTGCAAAGTCCAACATTAGAAACGATGTACTCGTTTATTAGTTCCTTCAATATATTTCAGTGATGTTTGATTAGTTTGACCCTTTTTAACGAAATCTGTGATCATATAGGCAGGTACAAAAGTAAAAGTACCCAAAAAAAGCAACGAAAATACAAATAAAAAGCCCCCTTTATATCCAATAACTGTCAAAACACCATCATTAGACCACACGGCGTGAAAGGACGAAAAAAAGCCAAAAACGAGAGAATCCCGTCACCGCATTATGGTAATAAGTTCAAGATATGACAACACGGCAATAATCCGCTTTGTCCAGAGTGGGCCATCACGGACCACTGTCCTTAGGGACGGCCGCCTTTGATTTGGGATTCGATGGAAATTAATATATACTTACGTTATGTGTTCAGGGTACATATTTAATGGGGACATAAACAAAAGGACATCGGTGATCTGATATTATTATAAGGGTTTTTGGAAATCTAGGGATTCAATTTTTGTGGAGAAAATGTGTCCTTTTTGACACTCCACAAAGCTAAATATGTACATGTACAGATGTACATATGTATTAGATAATACAAGCGTAATTCAAACATTATAAATTAAGGTAGGGATATTAAGAGCTAAGCAGAGAAGCAGAGCTAATAATTATACATGTTATTGACACTTGTTTAGACTAAGTTTAAATGGAATAGGTACTAACTAAGCAAAACATTATATCTTATTAAAATAATATTTTTATATACAATTCTGGTAATACAATGAATTAAAATGAACACTCGACTACTCACCAATTATTCGACATATCGCCGACCGCACGAAACAAATTTTATAACAAATTTCACGTCCAAATTAAGCCAACAATATTTTAAACGGCGTGAAATAATGAGCGCAAATTAACCGCATCAAACAACGCCATTCGCCATCACTGAATCACCGCAACCCACCTGTCACGAAAACCAACATGCCTATGGTATACCTTAATAATCGTAATTATAACCCTTGGCACGCACCGCGAATTCAAATCTTAACTAAATAGCCTTAAGGCATTTAATGGTAGCCACGGCTGAGCACGCGAGGCGCCAAATAGCTTGTTAAAAGCCCCTTTACAGACAATCCAAATAATCCCCGAATAATAGTCTAAAATCATAATCATTTTTTTCCGCGCAACAACTAGGGTTGCACCACTGGGTATTTACGTCGATTAGTGTACAATGCACTTTGGAGTATTATGGTCATATTTTTTGCATAATCGAGGGGTGTTTTTGGTTAAATTGGATTTAATATTTTCGTTTCTGGTAACACTTGGTGTGAAATTGGAAGAACGCTTAAGGGTTTGGATAGGGTTAATCCTATTGTGAAGGGTAGTTATGTTATGAATATCGATGCTTATAAGTTTTATAATGATAAATTAAACGCTAATTGTGAAATATATTTTACGATGTAAATAAAACTAGTCAGATAATTTATAGGCGTTAATTTTGGAATATCCGAAATGTGAATAATTCCGTTTGTGGTTAATTCGTAAAACGAAATGCGTATTTAAATTTATTTATTCAATTGCAATGCTACGCCAGATTTATTTTGAGTGTGAACAGAATAAATCAATGTGCCAAATTAAAATAGTAAGTAACATTTTATGATTTTAAAGGGTCAGAAACACGCAAGTGACAACCCCAAGAGGCGCAAGGTTAACGCTAATCGCTTACCATCAAGGGAGTTAAATGCTTGATTTGCCTACTATTTACTTAGCAGGAAAAAAACATACTTTTAATAATGTGACCAGAATTTCATTGGGTCGATTAAAAATCCATCTATTTATTTACTTGGTTTGATAAGTACAGTAAATTAATTACTATGTAATTTGAAAAATACGAGTAGTACAGTTGCAGAGGCCGTGAAGTAAGGGATTGCAGGACGAGATTGCGGATAAAGCGAGTCTTGCAATTCCTGTTTGTATCCCGGTCAATTTTTTTATTTGTTAAACTTGACCTTTGAAAAAGCTATTCGAGCACCATGTTTAACCGCTTATGGATTTTTTTTTTTTTTATTTTAATGTCGCAAGTATGCTTACAGAGAGAGTGGTCGTTGGCTGTATGTAATATTTCCTTTGTCAGTCTAATCTTAGTGAGCAAATTTAAAAAGTTAGAGCAGCGGACAATAATCCCTACATTACTTCTTGGCCTAGGTCAAGAATGGTCAGTAATGTAAGGAGCCATTAATGAGCAACTTCATGTCTGCATTTCGTGACATTAACGCATACATTTCGGAGTATGTTTGAGAAAAACTACTTCATTAGAGCACCTTTTGCGCTTTATATATTATACTCTAGCTACTGCTCTTCGCCTGCGTGATATGATGATGATTGATAATAACCGGACAAGTGCGAGTCGGACTCGCCCACCGAGGGTTCTGTACTTTTTAGTATTTGTTGTTATAGCCGCAACAAAAACACATCATCTGTGAAAATTTCAACTGTCTAGCTATCACGGTTCATGAGATACAGCCTGGTGAGAGACGGACGGGCAGCGGAGTCTTAGTAATAGCGTCCCGTTTTACCCTTTGGATTCGGAACATTAATAAAAACTATTATAATTATGTCTTTCCTCGGTCTTTAAACTATCTTAATACAAAATTTCATCTAAATCCGTTCAGCGGTTTAAGCATGAAAAGGTAACAGACAAACAGACAGAGTTACTTTCGTAAATACTATTAGTAACAGTAACTAATATCTTAAACCACCCTTCACATTCATCGGCAACCGCGCACCTACCCCTATCGGATCGGATAGATCTAGACCAGACGCCCCCCCAGGGGGACCTCGGCAATTACCCGGGCCCAGGTACTGTGAAGTTTCTATAAAGATACTGTATGTTGGTAGACTTTAATCATTAGTATTATTCTCTCTGCGAAAGAAAATATGTATAGGGTTGTCAATGTTGTCATACTTCCCGTATGTACGGGACTGTCACCGTATTTAAGTACCGCATCCCGTATTTTTTCCCGTCCGTTTTTGTCCCGTATATCAATACCGCTGCAGAATACCTATATAAATGGTCACAATGATCTGTTTAACCACCTTGTTACCTCACTTATGCGAGTTAAAGATAATTTCGAATAATCATGACAGCCTTATGTATAGCAACCGATTTAGTGATAGAAAAATGTTTTACTAGTTTAAAATTATATGAACGTATGGGGAAAGCCGTTAAATACATAATTATATGTATATAAGTTTGTATAAACTCCTTTTATTGTATAGGCAGTAGGTATACAAAGGCGATCTTAATGTTTATTAAATACTATTGGTCGTATTTAATATTATATAAAAACATTTTCACAGATTTTATTTTTGTCGTCTCGGGGATTGGTGAGGAGGCGTAGGTAAATAGTGTTAGGTTTTCGAACAAAGCTTGTTGCGGATTTTATGTTGTACCTACATTTATGACGAAGCCTGTGGCGGATTATCACTTATGTAGATTGGACGAAGTTTGTTGCGGATTCTGTTTAGTACCTACGCTTTTGACGAAGCCTGCGCTGTAGATTTAGATGATGGTTGTAGTACCAATTTAGTTTTATTTAATAAACGGAAATTTTTAACAGACATGACAAGTTCCCAAGTCATTAGTAAAGGGAGCGACTTATTTTTTTACCTTTTACAAACTTTATTCACAAGCTAGCAATTTTCTAGGAGCTTACAATGAACATAACATAATAATATGATTACATGGTCAAAAGTACGATATTATAAACAATACTCGCAGTCCGTCTTGGCGCTGTTTTGCAATCAAAATCATTTGCACATTTCTTGCTCTCTAAATAATAGAACACTGAATATCATACTTCTGATATTTCTGCATTTCGGTCGGAAGAAGGCAACCTATCCGCCAAGAAGAAGCCTAACCTGTCAAAATGACAATATGGCGGACGAATGTTTGAAATGTCACCGTATTTAAGAATTATTCATAGAAATAAAGAGTTTGACAGGTCTGTCGAATTATTTCGCTTAAAGTTTAGTTTTATCTTCACAAGTGTGATGAAAAACATTGTGTGTAATTAAAAATTGCAAAATCGACTTGCAAGTCGAAAAATTGCAAGGCCTCGTTTGCAAAATTTCACTTACTCCCCTCGTTGCACAATGTACTATTCTTAGGTAATTAGGCTTTACTCCTTACGGCGACTTCTTTTGACTGTACATATATACTAAGACTAAGACGATATGTATATTGTCTGTAAGAAATAAGCTACTTAAATCAGCTAAAACGCTGTAAAAGCGCTCCAGACGACTGAGACGACCTAATTCATGTGACACAGTTCCATCAAACGTGTTCAGAGACCCTTGTTACAAACACATATTAAACTGGATGCGATTCGCACGTCGCTCCGATATGCGAGCAGGATGTCGCTTTAATACGCGCATAGCGTTGTCTCGCTCAAACATCGGAGCGACATGCGAATCGTATCCAGTGTGCTAACCGTCTACGTCAGAGACATGCACGCTTATTACGTCGGGATAAGATACATTTTCGCGAATGTTAATTACAAAGGGGCTTTTAAAAGTATTACAGGCTTTGAGTTAGGATATAGGTTTAGGGGAGGCGCGTTATGACATTTCGTTAAGTGTATTGAAGGAGGCATAATGACTGGCTGGTCTGAGGACGATTTATTAAAACCGTGGCAAGCATACACCATACAAATCTACAACAACAAAATGATTGAACCATACATATGTCTCATGGCATTAAGTTCACCTTTTGTATATTAAGTTTTTTATATAGATATATATAAATCATTAATAAATAATCTTACACAGATGGACCTTCCCCAAACTAAACAATTCTTGTAAACCGAACTGCAATGTTATAGTGTTGAAAAATGTAACAGTTTGCGCGCACTGCCAGGACACAGGACACGACCTGCGCACATTCGCATTCGCAAAACATTCGCTTCATTTAATGCGATGTTTAAAATGATGCGTTAATGTGAATGCGAATATTCGTGACATCCCTATTACGAACGTTCAACTGTGTATACAGGGGCTCCCGCAAAATTGCAGTTTTTATTTTGAATCTTTACGCGTTTGAATGAAGAACAAATGCAATGAAAATTCATACGGAATCTAGACTATATTTCCGAGGGCAGACTCCAAGAAAAACCTTAAAAGGTAAAGTTGGCTCGATAGAAAAAAAAACACGAAAACATGTCTAATTTTTCATTAATTTTCAATTG